>NC_047056.1:25602056-25932681 GCF_000738735.6 Corvus cornix cornix
TTATGTTTTTGTTTCATACTTAAAACATTACCTCCTGATTAGCTCCCTTGTTAATTAAAAACATGCTGTACATTCTTTCATCTTAGAAAGTAACCATTAAAACAGACCTACCTAGCTCTTTAAAAAAAATAGAAAGTGAGGTAATAAGTTGTGAATCAAAGTGTTCCAAATAAAACATCTGCAGGGGGAAAAATAGCTTAATAGAACTGCAGATAGGTAATCAAATGTCCTAGTTCAACAAGGAGTAACAACTATGTGCTCAGAGATTGAGATTTGTCCTTGCAGCATTTAATCCTGCTCATATTGTGCAATTCATCTCGGCACAGTCAGAGCAACCACAGCTCTACTCCCACTAGATGGAAAATTCCACTCGAGCTTAAGTGACGCTCTTCAAAAGCCCAACTTGGATTCTTTCTGCTCAGCCCAGTTTTGTACACAGAACTGCTCATCCGCTTGCAAACACAATACTCTGTTCATCTTCTCAGTGCAACAAACACACACCACTTCACTGCGGGCTCAGCCCTGCAAGACCAGTCGTGGGTCACATTCACCCTTCCTCTTTGCTGCCTGCATGGCTGTATCCTTCCTGGACACTGGTACCCATGTCAAACAAAAACCACATGGTAAAAAGTATGGCAGGGCAATTACATGTTCTAACTGCACTGGACTACCACGTGATTATACATACGTGTATGCAGATGCTATAGAATGCAACACTGACTGAGCAATTCAAAGAAACAGTTTATATATACAATTTAATGACTTGGTGCACAGGGCCTTTGGCACCAGACCTTCTCTTTGATCCTCTCAAAGTGGTTACTTCACAACAACCTTCATTACCACCTCCTAAAGAACAACCAAATGAAGAGGAAACAATTTTATTTTTGTTCATTTGTTATTGTAGAATGAAAAATAGGAAAGGAAATAGAAGGGAAAATAGCAACGTATTTATTTTACCAAGATAAATTATCCCTGTATATTCTGACAAATACAGTCAGAATGAACAGAAAATAGGCATGGCATTCAAAGAACAACTGTAGACAGAAGTACAGCCAGTAACAACACACTGAGGTATATTATAAATACATTTACCCCTGCAGAATCCTTGGTATTGTCCCCTGGCAACCATAAAAATTCTAATACTTTGCTAAGTAACCAGACAGAAAATGCATCTCTTTACACCCACATACATTTTTTTGTCATAAATATGTAGTAATTTTATGCTAGTTTTATACCTGCACCCACAGCATTTACTGCCAAAATCAATGGAAAGGAAATGCAGAAAACATCATCTTTATCTGCTGCATCATTCTACTTTAGGAACACATTTAAAAGAAAAGTAGGTCCAACAGTACAAGTCTCTTAAATCTTCCAGCTTCTTGAAAGATTTTATTGGGATTCTCTCCCCACATCTTCTGAATGAATTTAAGTAACCTCAAGATAACAAGCTAACTAAGTGTGAAAAGTTATTTTGCTGGTATATGTACCTTGCAAAAAGTAGTGATCATAATAGAAACAAGGACAAAACTGAAAGGCTGCAACCAAAAGCTTATAAAAAGTTAATCTATTAGTGATAACCAAAATGAAACACTATGTGTAAAAAAAACAAGCATTCTCCAGTGCATTGATAAAGGCATCGAAACAGAGCAGATTAATGATGTAACAAATAGTTTTAAACATTTACCCAAAAGAATTTAAATTCAGATATGGCAGAAGGCCAAACATTTAATTGTTAAATACAGTGCATTTAAAAACTCCCACTACAGGCTTTTCCCTTTCAGAAAAAACAATAATTAGTATTTATTCTTAAAAATTCACAACCATCATAAAAGGCAAGACATACATTGTATCTGCTGTGAAAAATAAGCAGATAGAGATGCTATTTTCTAACATAAACAGTACGATAAAATAAAAATTGGAAAACCTTAGGATAACAACAACTTTGTCTTGTTTCACTACTAGAGGAGCAAGACTAAGCACAGAAGTTTCTCACCCTACTGCACTGAAGCTTTCACACAGATAGCAAGCCTTTTCTCAAATACATTTCTCCTCACCCACCACAGCCCTGATTTCTTTATGAGGCTCCCAAACCGGAGGCATAGAGAGTAGCAAAATATCTGCTGAATACCTTCTTGTAACCACCATACAAATGAAAACTACACTGTATAAATATTTGAAAAGTTGTCTCAGAAACATATTCGATGAAGGACAGATCCATATCTTTAGCTAGCTACCTATATTCATGGACAGATATGGAGAGAGATACATACATACATCTACGAATCTATGTTAGTCATTACACTGATGTGTTACAGTCATTCTGGAGGACTGAAAAAACCCATCAGAAGCTCATATAGCAAATCTGGCATTGCTAAAATCTCTCAAGCTCATCAGTTTTCATCTACCCTCTAAGTGGCAGCAGTGGAGCCATACAGCATTTACAGATGAAGATTTACAAACAAGTCATATAATGGTTTGCATAAGTGGATACCCCTTCTAATTCTCCAAGACAAGTATTAATAATATAGGAAATTCCAACCAACAAATACCAGTTTTTCCTTTAAGAATTAAAACCGAAGAGAAGCTTAAAAAGGCATTTTATTAAAAATATTCCAAAGATTCAAAAAAGAACTCTCATCACATAAAAAACCACCACAAAATTACCTTACCTTATAATAAAGGGGACAAATGGTGCTGTGCTGAGTGCTGAGTGAGAGCCATCCATTGGAGATGGATACAGTCTTCCCAGGATTAAAAGCAAAAGGAACAGGCTTGGATGGATTTTCAACTCTTCAGCTTCACTGAGTAAGAAGGTGTAAGAAGCATTTGGTGAAAAAAGCATCCTCCTTCATGCTAGTCTTGAGCCTCTTCCCCACAAAACAGCCTTCTGCATCTCTGGTTCAAGGAGTTATCCTAGGCTGATCATTACATGGGAGTGCAAACTCTGCTGGGATCAAATATGGCACCCAGTTCTTCTGCAGGGGACCCCTCTAATGAAGGCACTCATGGCTGTATTGTCTTTACTTTCCCACATTATTCCAAGCCTCCTTTATTCCCAAACACAGTGAGCTGCCTTCATTTTTAAATAATATTAAAAACCTGCACAGATAATGTTTCTCTATGAACTGGGAAAGAGAGAGCTGAGTTTAAAAAGGTGGTTTAAAAGAAGTATTTTTATCAGTTTGAAAGGAAATGTGTGTTTAGTAAATAACACGTTTTACTAAAGAATAGTTCTTGTCATTGACACCAAGGGTCTACTATTCATATGGTAAAAACAACCAGAAAACCAAGTTAAAATCAATGCTTTTTGATTTATTTAGTAGCTAATAATAAGAGACAAGTTTTAATCCACACTGAAAAAGCATTCAAGGCCAACATTTCAGACAGCAGTTTCCAATCTTTTTCAATTGAAAAACTTCCCAAAATTTGCCAGTGACAACACTGTCACCTTTTATAACATCAGGTAGAGTAGACTGCTGTGCAGAATATACACAACCTCTTTTTTCAGAGCAGAGACTGCAAAACATGCAATGACTGGTGAAACTCCTGTTTCTGAGTATTCACCTTAGGCCCATTAAACAGTCAGCTGAACCTCACCCATAAATCAGCTGCTCAATTTCCACAGTTTATATCATAGCATTTGAAGAAAAAACAAAGCCAGCACTGGTTTACTTTAAAAGTTCATGAACCTGGAGGTAACAGCGTCATCCCATATGGCATCATCTGCAGGGATCAAATTGTAGCTCTCAGCCACCATTTGTGGAGTCTTTAAAACAAGATCAAGGACCTTCCCCAGAGTCAGTGTGTCACAGGCTAGGAAGTGTTCATGTGGAGTTACATGAGGCCTATGACCCCACATCACTTAAACATGCTAGGAAGCATCATTGTTAAACGTGAGACACTTAAACACCCGGGTTCTGTTTCCCTGAAAAATAAAAGTTCCTTAACATCTGATCCCAAGAACACAGCAACTCTTAATTACTCAACAGTAGTTCCATCTGACTTAATGCAATGTGCAGAAGTTAAAAGAAAAAAGCCTTAGCAAAAACATTAGAACTGTTATCATTTCAAGAAGCACTGATGTATACAACGGCACTAAGGTGTGTATTTGACACAACACAGTTTAACCTTTTCACTTCACTTTGTATTTCAAAGTTTTCTCAGACATCATCTTACCTGTTCAAAGAATTGGTTACGACTTCTAACTGCTTGAGAAGGAAAGGATAAAGGCTTGGAAATCGAGAGAAAAACTCCCTTCCTGTCATTCTGCAGAAATGAAGAAGAGTTACAATTAGCATTCTGCAATAATTAGTTGCACTCAAAATATCAGTTTATTTGTTGGATTTCTGAGGCTACAGTGGGGCTGGAGAGGCAGAAGAACCATGCACACATAATGAACTCCTTTCTGGGAAAAAGGACTCTTCGCCCCTCAATCCTACTAAAAAGAAAAGATACAACAGCTTAAATTCTGACACTATTTTAACAATATTCTGGTGGAAAAAGAGAAGACAACATTTGTTTTAGCATGGCTCATGTACTAAATAGCTAATAGAATATACTTAATAGACATGTACTAACAGATGCTCAGTTTGCTGAGACTAAAAAGCACCTCAGAATAAAAACTCACAGAAGATTTGTAAAATGCAGTGGCAGAAGATTCTGAGCTTCCATTAGCCCTCTTTACACAGCACTGCTTCCAGCACATGGCAGTGGTGACACTGCAGGCCACGTTTCTGCTTGTGTAGATGGAGCAACCATGTTCAAAACAGAGACACGTACAAACACCTCATGAACTCATCCCTAGCCAGAACTAATAAGGCAGCACAGTTCAAGCTGCAACAGCAGCAATCCAAGCTAAAAAGAGGCAAGTAGGAATCTTCTGTATTTGTTTTATAACCTTTTGATCAGATAAAGGGTGTATAGGAAACCATTCAGCATCATCTAAGCAAGAATCACTTGAATGTTACCGTGGGGAAGCTCTAATTAGACATATATGGTATGCAGATAAAAAAGACTTCCTTTAAAAATAAATAAATGAAAGGCCATCATTTAGAAAAACAAAGCCAACTGCAGAGTTTGCTTGCCACAAGATCAACCAAGATAAATGTTCCATGTTAGCATGACTCCAATGCAAAGCTTCCAATAAGCAGACAGATCCAGGTTTGGAAAAACAACACCATGAGATGGCAAGACTGAATGTGCGTAAAAATAAGCAGACAAAAAAAAAATCACGCACGAGTCAACGAGCACATGGCAAGCATCAGCACAGCTCCTTCCAGCACTCAGCTAACATAACATGCCTTAGCCACAGGCCACAGAATAAACACAGCAAAACCAGATCGTTGGGTGGAAACAAATGTTCTAAGAGGGACAGGAAACTTTCTCTAGGCATGTAAGAAAAATTCTGTGAATATATATACAATATAGTGAATTGCTAGAACTAAAAGCAAGGAATCTGCAGTAGCTGTTATAGCTACAAAAAAGATTTCAGCTTAAAAAATTACATGGAAGCACTAAAGCTGTGAATTAATATAAATTGAAGCACTTATGAGGAAAGTTTAAAGACATCAATACTGATAATAACTGGTTATTCAGGCAGAAGATACCCATGTAATTTCTTCTAACAGTGTCCTCAAAGCAACTTCAATTTTTTTGCACATATAGTATGCAGCAAACTGAAGATGCAAAGCCAGAGACAGCACAAAACATAGGATCTATCAAGTAAAACATCCCATCCTACTGAATTTTCCTATGTAAAACATTAAGAACTCAGAATTTAAAAAGAAAAAATTCTATCCAAAAATGCTGTGGCATCTCCACCTCTTATGCTACAGAGTGCAACAAGCAAAAACAGAACTAGGGTCAAGTTTCCTATGGAATGGATGGCCATTGCTTAGAGATTTAAGAGACGACTACATACAAGTAGCACCACACAAGTACTTTTAAGAGGTCCATTTTTAAAGTATTAAAAATTCAGCAGCCACATTTGAATCAATATTAAATAATGGAACTGAATATCCTTACAAAGCCTCAAAATTCTTTGCAATTAGCATGGTTTCATAAATCTTTTTGACAGGAAAAGAAAATGAAAACTACTGAAGTGGGTAACTTACATAACCTTCATAACCTCCCACATGGTTTACTGCTCCAGAGCTTACTAAGGGGAGAAGGCAGCCTAATCAAAACCACTGATAGGCAGTATCTGCAGAAAAGATGTCCACAGGCACTTTCAGAAAAAAGGAGACACAACTGTCTGAGCAGACTGTTAAAGGGCCTCCAGTTCAGAGGGGAAACAAGAAACACGACACAACAACAGAAGTGCTGCAAAATTAAAAAGGGTGCTCAAAATACAGAGTATTGATCCAAATGTGAATCCACAACTTGGAGATGTCAAGACAGGGAGACAGGCAGCTGGGAATAAGCAGGAAGCACAACAGCTAGACAGTATAAAACAGAGGAATTAGTTATTTCATTTTTAATGCTGACCATGCTTTTTGCTCCTGGAAACATGTACACGCAATTATTTGTGTACTGTAACTGAGCCTGGAACAACAAAAAAGTATAATGGTTCTGCTTTTCAAAACTGTTCATGACACTAAGCCAAATATTTTATATGAATTTCATCAAAAACCATACTCCTTTGAAAAACCAATACTAGCACTTTGAGATGTGTCCCATGCATGCTAGTGATATAAACAGATTCATGCATGTACATATACACACAAATGTGAGTTAGACTTCACAAATAATAAGCTACCCCTATCTTTAAAAGAAGATAAGTCCCTGACATATCTGTAAAAGAACATTATCAAGGAAATGTGGGCTGAAACAATCCAAAAGACACTGCCAACGGTCTTCATGAAACAAACTTTTTCTTCTTCTTCTTCTACAACAGATCTGACAGGGAACAATAGGTTTAAGTTAAAAAATACAGATAACTACCTTCCCATTAGTCACTGATATAGTTCAAACACAGATTTTTGGCAACAGAACTACCATAATTAAATTCTTAAAGCAAACATTCGGCAGATCATAAGATTTTACATCTACTCCCCCCAAAATGTGTTTTTAAGAGAATTAACTGAGAAGAGCCTTAAGATACTAGTATTTTACCCCATGTCCAGCTGAAACTATTTTATATTGCTTCAGAGATCATCTTTGACAGTATGTTCAACCACAGACTCTGTAATAGTATTTTCTTTTTTCTGTTAGTAACTCAAAGAAGCACAATTTCACAATCCAGAATTTCAAACAGGATTACTGAGACCCGAACAATGAACTGGTGGAAGGTTATTTACTGAGAGAGCAAGTAATGAAACAGAAAAGTTTCATTTCATCAATGGGCTGATGATGCTAACAATAAAATCCCTCTCCCTGATGTAAAACGTCATTCAAGTACATAATTAAAATGATGCCTGATGTAGAAAGGCTGAGAGAGAAACTAATGGAAGCACTCATATCCTACTAAGTTCACTTGTAAAAATGATTTGAAGAACTGCATGCAGAATACTGCAGTACTTAGACAGGAAGACGCAGTATTTACGTCTCAGAGAGTTTCCAGTTTAACAACGTTAGTGTTTTTTCATGCAAGCAATTCTGCACAAAAGCCAGATGACAGAGTACAGCCCATTCACAAAAGGTTTCATTTTGATGGCTAGACACAGCAGTCATGTTTTAGCACTTAGAAGAAAGACTAGCAAAGAATGTTTATGTAGAGAGACATACAAGAGTTTCTTTGCCATTTTCATTCAGTTTTCCCCACCTGAAAAGATGCTCCATTAACAAGAAACAGTGATACAGAGGTATCTTCTGTACCATGCCATACAGAATCAAGTGACACCCACCACTCCTAACACCCCACACTCCTAACAGACTCCTCTGTGCGCCCTTGAGTCAAACTCTCCCTCTTAAATAGATTCTGGAACAGGCAAAAGCAGGGGGAAAGAAAAATCTTTCACAGAATATAGAGGTCATATCAATTGGCAAGAAATTACTTTGAGTGCATGTGATCATAGGAAGGACAGAATTTAATAGCTGGCAATAAGCATGTGGGAAACAACTGAATCACAGCTGAGTTACAAAAAACCAACTAGTGATAGGAGTAAAAATTTAAAAAAAAAAAGAGAAGGAAACTCAAAGTAAACTGTAAATCGATAAAACTTCAAGGAAAAGTCTGGTTTAAGCATAATACACAGTTTAGAGTGTTGATAATGCTTCTTCAGAAAATATGCAAAAAACAGTTTTACTTTTTTCCAAAATAACCTAACCCAGAAGCCCTTATTACACTCCTGAGTGTCAGCAGTTCTTCCATTCATTTACCACCAGTTCTTTGGCTTTATCACTTTTCATTTTATCACTAGAATGGCTTAAATTAAGCCAAAAAATATGTACTTTAAAGTTTTCACTTCATGCACTTTCCTTGTGGAGGTATCAATAACCATCAAACTTCTAGAACCAATTCATAAATGCTGATGAAAACTGTGACATCTCCAGCAATTGCACATTGTGTTTGTCTCAGTAGCAACTTGATGCGACACAACGCAAGGGTTAACATCTATGTTTACATAACTAATGTCTTTCTAATGAAATCTTCCACCTTTATACATAACAAGTGGGTGCATTATTTAACTGCATTTAAAAAATACTTTTCAGAATAAAACCATGGATGTTGCAGTGTTCTTTTTAAAACTGTGCTGTACACTTAAGAGAACACTCCAGGAGATTAAAATTCTGCTGTGACACTGGGGCATACATATCATTTTACTGTGACATGTGTCAGAGATTACCTGCTCCTGTTCTTTCATTTATTTTTCAGAAGAACAAAGCTCTATAACCTTGTAGGCTGTTTTTAGTCACTGACATGTTAAATAACATTTGCAGCAAATACGTTCATACTTGAGTATAACATAGGTGAGATTTGGAGACAACTTTCTGAGGGCAGCAAAGGTTCCTGGTGTTCTTTTTGAAATATAAACATTGCTAACATCTCATGTCAGCTGACAAATGCATGGTCAGATATTTCACAGGGAAAAATAACACTATATTTAAAAGAAAAATAGAACTGCAATGTGAAAAAAAATATAGACAAGACACACTTAGAGAGATAAGGACAAGAATACTGTTTTAATGAAACTACAGAAATATATTTGTCTCCTGTAAAATCTAGTCGTGTTATACCAATCCTTACATTGGAATCATTAGCCACATCTCAGATGATCCCTTATGTTAAAGAGCAGCAATGCAGAAACAGAACCCAACTTACTCCTGGCACTGCACGGACAACTGCTGCTGAAAGAACTTGAAAACCAGGACAGACTTTGGCAGAACTGTCATTCAAAATGACAGATTTATACAGACAATATACATTTTACATATTTGCTTCTTCTGATGCCACTGAATTATGAAAAAAATCCCACAATGCAACTAAAGTAGGCTAACCTGACTAGACTAGGTTTTAGTTGCCTATTTTAACATTCATGTTCTTTCACTGACCCTTATCACTTATTAAACAGTTAGAAGCTGACTCAAATTATAGGAAGCATATTTCCCTGCTAACAAAGATAGATTTCAAAAGCATAACTCAAAATAAATGGGAAACTTTTTTTTTTTTCCAACTACACAAAAAACACCAAGAAAAAATGTATGTCAGATTGATTTATGCTGAGGTTATGGTAAAGACCAAAGCTAATTCAGACATGCTTTAAGAATTACATTTGTTTTTTGGTCCTTTAATAGGACTACATTATATGACAATCACATCTGCATGCTGTGACAGGATGAGTAACAGCAATAAAGGTACAGAAAACAGAAAATGTCCTAACTACAGAGGAAGCAAAACTCAAAGAATTTACTGTATTTTAATCAAAGGATACTTTTTTATCTTGTATTTTAGAACACAGCAAAACAGCGTAATATTATACAACTACGAAAGCAAATATGTAACATTTTAAATCACTGAAAACTGGTAGCAAGGAGAACGATTCATAAAACTACAGATTTTGCAGCTGGGATGAATAATCCTGAGCATCAGCACTGACTGAAAACCAACTGGCTCAGAAACCAACAGCCCCAAGAGAAAAAATATATGGGTTACAGTGGATGCCAAGCTCAGTGTGAGCCAAGGGCACATCCTCACTGCAAAAAGGGCAAACCACATGTGGGACTGCATTCATTAGGACAAATGCAGCAGCAGATCAGTGAGGCAGCACATGGAATCCTCCATCGCATTCCGGGTTGCCAAGATCAGAAGAGATTAGAGCACACAAGAGAGGGTCCAGCAAACAGCTGCTGCCCAGAGGGACACGGCCTATAGCACATACCCTGTAAGAAGAAGCTGAAGGAGCCAGGTTTGTTCTGTCTGACAAAGAGGAGTTCCAGGGCAGATCTAACAGCAGCCTACAACCACTTGAAGGAATCAAAGACTAGAGAACTAATAATCTCCTTGCAGTAGCTGCAGAGTACAGAAAGGACCAGCAGTCACAAATCATAGCTTGGAATTTTAAAGTGGGCAAGGGGAATGAAGCACTGCAACATGTTACTCAGAATAGTTATGAAATGCCCTTGAATCTTTGGAAGTTTTAACTCATCTGAAGAACACCGCTGACCTGATGAAGTCATACTTTCAATGGGAATCAAGGAAACGGGACAAAGATCCCTTTACAGTTTGTACGGTTCCATTTGGCTAGTTCCCACTCTGCCACCCTGGTTTTAACATTGCCTTCTTAAAAGATCAATATTTTTCTCATCTTCCTGCATTTGCTGCCCATCACAAGCCACTGCAAGTACAGTAAACAATAAATCCTGCTCAGAACAAAATTCTTGAGATTTAACGGTTTTTATTAAGTTAGTAACTCAGTCTTTAATTCAGCACAAACTATTATTTTTGCCACATTGTACGCTAGCATTTAAAATACTAGCTTGATGTAGAAATAAAAATAACCACTTAAAATTTTATTTCAGAAGTAGTATATGTTTATGAAAGCTCTTGATTATCAGTCCCTCTGGATGACCACCAGAGAACCAACACTATTATTACTAAGAGACAGAGACAATAGCAACAGGCAAGTTCCCTAAGAAATAGAGATCATATACAAATTTTAATTTGCCTCAGATAATTTTGTTTTAAAGAATATACATAAGAGTTAAATTCATGAAATCACATACTGTCTCAGGACTCATGACAAACTGCTCTCAATAAAACATTTCACATGCATAAGAGAATTTTAGTGCTGCCATAGAAGGCAAAACGGCCATGTAATTTTGTGGGAGGCCACAATGAAGCCCGGAAAAAACAACTGTACAAAACCCTGGTGTAATGCATTGGCTAATAAGCCCAAGAGCAAGGATATGGAAGATTATTGCATACTTGTTTTTCTAGCCCTAACATGATACAGGACACCTCTTCCGTGACAAAAAGGCACAACTTTTCTGTAACCCCATCAAATCAGTTACAAAAACCAATTCAGATTTCATTTTTACCCTGCATGAAAAGGAAAACAGTATGAAGGGGAAAGAAGAATCATTATAGATGTGGGGTTTGAACTTTTAATAAAGATATGGTAACTCTGTACCTTCAATAAATCTAACATTTGTTTTGTTAGTAATTAGAAAATACTTAAATCCCAGAACAGTAAGCAAAATAGCTTAAGTTCACTGACATGAAAAAACATTCCTTTATGCTACACAGACCTAAAATAAATACTTAAAAGGAACTAAGAATATGCCACTATATCTTGGTTTCCATTCTCCTTCAGATAGAAGTGCTAGAATAAACATTCTTACTAGTTTACATTGCTGTGTTTTTATGAGGTTAATAACTGAACTGCCAATCAAAACCTGTATAAATACAGTAGTTAAATACCTTCTGCTTTAGAAGCACTTTTATTTACAAGAGAGCTAGCCAAGATTTCCAAAGGACTGCATGGTCTGGTTTGCTTTGATCTCTTAAGCACAAGTTTATTTATACCTCTTGTTTTGCTATTTATTACACTCTCTGTGTGATCAGGTATGGAAAAGAGCACCTGCATGGAACAAATACATCAGGAAAAGTGTGACTTAAGAGGAGTAATTATGCAACACAGTTCAATAAAATAACTTGTGAAGAGCACTTTTGCTGCAATACTAGATAGAGAAGCATGCATACAATGGGCTCAGAATAAAACCAGGGGAACACCACTTAAACCCAACATCACAGATACAACCTGGCGCCTACATCAACACACTAATCACCACTCAACTTTGATATACACAGACAAATGTACTTTTATGTACATACATGTACATAAAACTATGTCTAAAACTGAGTTTAAAATAATTATAAATAATTACTTTTAACAAACTTTTTTTAGGACACTGAACTGTGCGTATGTGTGTATGTACATACAAATGTATGCACATAAATGTAACTGAAATTGAGATATGCATATATATCTAGAAAGTCTCCAAGAATTCTGTTCAACCACTGCTTATAACACTAGTATCTTTAATCTCTTACTACGAATTTAGCATTGTGAATTTCAACTTCAATAATCCACACTTTCTCTCTGGGAATATTGTGAAGAGTAGCAGCTTTTTATTTAGTATAGTGAAGGTAATGAATAAGGGATAGGTACATTATGCATGGAACAAAATAGAATAATTACCTCTATTCATACTAACGAAAACTTTTAACACTACAGCAGAAACTAAATTACCTACTTGTGTGGCTAGTTTACATTAGTTTTTGTTTCATGGAATGCATTTTACTCACTTGGTAGAAACAAACATTAACATTCTGCCCCTAATTTATTTCAAACGAATGAACTGGAGTTACCTTGGGCCAGCATATATATTTTTAGGATGTTTCATTTTGGGTAAACTTTCATTCAGATTCATTCAGATGGTTCATCTTTCCATTTTCTGGTGCTGACTTAAGACAGGATGTTATGAAGATACTCCCTGTTCAGGAGACCAGAGATAAATCACTGGTGTGCAAACGTGTGTGTTTTAGACCCCAGAAATGTGATTGGGATTTATGTGGGTTACTTCTTTTCTGACTCTGTATAGACAAGATAAAATTTTGAAGTAAAAATGGTTCTGTAGATTTTAGGCATTTTATGAAAAACACACACTGTTCCTAAAACCAGCAGATACCATAAAGACAAAGAGCATCCTCAGCCTCAAGAAGAACAATCCATATTTTCTGCTACAGGGGATTTTAGAGTTTTAGTTTAGACCTATAAAACAAACAAGAGTAACTGAAGCAGTAACACAGAGGGAAACATTTGCTGAGGAGCTTGTTTTCAATTTCTTTCTGTTTCTGCACAAAACTTTCATAAATTTTACCTTCAACTTACAAGTTAATAGCACCTTATCATCATTATTCTTGTTATAAAGGCATTTAGGGAGCCTGTTCAAAATAATGTTTAAACAAGCATATTGTTATTGAACTATTAATCAGCAAAAGCCATAATGGTTATCTGAGTCATCCTGAACTTTTGCATGTTTTCTTGAGACAGTTCTAAGATTAATTCTTCTAAATCTGTCAAAGTCAATAAAAAAGAGAGCCAGCGTATTAAAAACAAAAAAGTTCAACAAAATAAATGTGGCCTATTTTTGGCACACAGAAGGGGAATAGATTTTTTTTCTTAACAAAAACAACCCCCTCACAAGGCAATGTACTGCAACAAATCCTTGGTAACTACTTTGAAACCATTCACCGGAACAACTGAAGTGGCATGGAGGGAACAGTCTGCAAAAGGTGACACAGAAGGAGCCAGAGGAAAAGCACCAGAGGCACTGAAATGGCTCGGTCACCTCATGAAACCTCACTGTCACTGACAGAGTATTTCAACAGAAGAGCTGCAACAGGCCAAAGCTGCCAGAGAAAATCCACTAGGGAATCACGCACAAGATCCAAGATAAAGCAATCCCAATGCTTTCACAGCATGCAGTCCAAGAGGCACAGGGCTCAGTGAGGCCGGTTTTGTGAATCAAGCTGTACATGCATATCCCTGCTGGAGCAGGCACAAGAGGCTCAGCATTCCTGGAGCCATGGCTGTGGTGGTTCCCATCCTCTCACAGGGAGCTGCACCTCAGCTGGCACATGGGAATTCTGCCACTGGTGCATCCCCAAGTCAGCACTGAGTGTTTACGGGCCGGAGTAACTGTGAGCATCCCCTCCAGGAAACTCACCTAAGGGCTACCCCATTTTATGACACTGATGTGCCACTACAGCCTGACTACATCAGCACCACTAATGTTTATTTCGGCTTATCCCAAAATAGGACTGGCCACTCCTCTGTGGGCAACACAGACCCATCCTGGAAGTGATGATCTGCTGAAAATGTCTAATAAGCTTGCTGTTAACACTGACAAAACATGACTGATGTCAGACAGACTTTTCAGCTGCTAAGTTGGAAATACTGGAAGTGTTAGCCTGCCAGGAGTGGAATATTTAACAGGAATCATGTACTTCCGATGTAGTCTATGTATTTTATGCTACATCTCAAAAGTAGCTTAGAGAAAAGGAAGATAGTATCAGACTCATTTAATTTAGGGATAATGTTATGAAAAGAGAGGTTTGCATTAGAACATTCACTTTCTAGTGTTTTCCTCTAACTTTTCACAGTGTTAAAAGTGATTATGGTCTTAAAAACCTTAATGTTAAAGAAAAAGCATACAATTTAGGAGAAAAAATAAACCAATATAAGTGTTTTTAGAAGTAATTTGATTTTACTCAGTGACCTTCAAGTGTGCAAGCAACCACTTAACTGAGAAGTGCTGAACACTCAACTTGCAATAAAAACAAGGAAAGCAGAGAGCAGTCATGCATGTTGACTGCCTCACAGCCAGCAGAGCATCTTCATAGCCTGTTAACATCTACATAGTTGTCATCTTATTGTAATTAAAAAGATAAGTTCCCCTTTTCCAGAGTTTGAAGTCAACATCTACTGACAGCTATAAATGAAAATAAAGACAAGGTATTATGTAGATAGCAATAAAAGTTCTCTTTCTTTTCAAATAGCTCTAAACCAACACTGAAAACATGGCAGCACTCATACTCAAATTCCAAGCAGCATGAAAATCTATGTTGACAGCTAAGTATTGTTCTGCATATACATTATCCCATCACTACACTATAAATACATAGGAGCTTCCCTCCTCCCAAAATGCAAATACATACACATATACACCAGTTATGAAATGTAAAAATCATGAGGCTGCACTATACCATTTCGGCCTTGCTTAAAACCCTGTTTTTTAATCAAGAAGTTGAAGATTTCCCTTCTTGAAAACTCCTCCATCAAGGTGAGACGCAGAGGGAATTCTCCCCAGTTCCCACTCTTTCTTTGAATCCCTGATTCTACCTGAGGCCATTGGTCACTCTTTCTCAGGACTCTACAATGCTTTTATTCCAAATCAAAAAATTTCAGATAAACCAGGATGATCCTTTATTACCCTAAAGACTGAAGCTTGTTCTAAGTCAAATGGCAAATTGCCTCAAAGGCAATTCCTGATCATGCTTATCCTTTGGGGTGGGGGGGTGGGGGGGTGATAAAAGAAAAAAAAAAAAAAAAAAAGCCTGAAATACCAGGAATTTGATAAGAAGAGTCTCATCAAATGTCTGATGACAAGTATCTTGTTCATTAACAAGCAGTAACAGCTTTAATTAGCATTGTACTACAGACCAAAAAGGTATCTGACATATATACATATATGTGTGTGTAGCACTGGATGTCTACAGACTACTGACTCCACTACAGTAAATATGCACATATGCAGTGTATATACAGACACACATATATGTGTCTGTGTAAGAATTTAGATTGAAGTACCACTATTTTTACTGTAACTCCTCTGAACAGAAAATAATTCCTCTATGACGAGAAATTTAATTACATTTCAAAATTAATTTCAGTTGACTGTACACATAAGTTACTCTCATTTTCATTTTGATTTTCAGGTCTGCATTAGCTATCATAATATATATACCTTCACCTCAAGACATCCTAATTTTTCATGTGACATTGGAACCTACAATCAAGTACAGCAAAACTCTACTTTAGATGATTTGCAAACTCTAGCTAAGACGAAAAAGAAATGACCATGAAAGAAACAGAACTATGAAGCACACACTACAACCCGGGCTTCTTGAAAAGTGCCTGGAATGAACAAATCTACATTGCAAATTGACTGCACAAGAAAAAAAGAAGTAGCTATTTAACCAAAAAAGGAGAGAAAAAACTCATTGGCCTACAGAACTCATTGCTGTCCAAAGTCCTATTCAATCAATTTGCATTAAACCCAGCCCAGTGCTCAGGTCTTCAACAGGATCCTCAGGGTGGTGCCTCCAGGAGAGCTGTAGAGGAACTTTTTATAAGGGCATGTAGGGATAGGCCAAGAGAGAATGTCTTTCAATTGAAAGAGAGCAGGATTAGATCAGATATTAGGAAGAAATTCTTTACCGTGAAGCACTGGAACAGGCTGCCCAGAGAATTTATGGATGCCCTGTCCCTGGAAGTGTTCAAGGCCAGGTTGGATGGGGCTTTGAGCCATCTGGTCTAATGCAAGGTGTCCCTTTCCATGGCAGGGGCACTGGAACGAGATGTTCTTTCAGATCCCTTCCAACTGACGTCATTCTATGACGCCAGAGCAGCCAGTGGGATGATGTGCCTGGAAGCTGGGACCCTCTCCTGAGTCCCTGCCTGGGTGGAGGGCACATCCCAGAGTACAGTTCAAGTGCTGAACAGCAGTGGGGCTGGGGAACAGCTCGCAGCTGATCCCACCTTAGCCAGGCAAGTCAGGATGCAGACACAGCAAGCATGAAGTGACTGACTGCACCAACATAAACACCTGTGCTGTGAAGGGCTGGAAGAAGGGGGGGCATTTCCTCTAAAGCACACCATGATGTATCGACACAGAACACACTTTCTGTAACCAAGTATCAATGGGCACAGTGCAAAGACTTCTTTCCCACCTTCCTCTGGACTCTGAATTTATGCGGCTAGAATTCCATTCCAAGTCTTGTAGAATTTAAATTATCATAGCATTTAAGAAAATTGTATCCCAAATCAAGTATATAAAACCTAAACTAAACCTTCTATAAGTAAGTGTTAACTGGGCCATTTTTCAAATGTAAATTCTCTGAAATTCAGAACATCATTTAGCCAAATACACACACATAGATCTATATACAGACACTTACACACACTTGTGGCAGCATTAGAAGTTTTGATACAGTCTTTCTCAGAAAGACAAAAGCCAGAGAAGAGTTCTAACTTTATTTTCACTAGAAGAGAAAGCACAACATGCGTAGTTGCATGGACCATGTAAACAGTCTTCATACAACTCCTCTCTCTTCTGCTTGCAAGACTCACAGTTGTTACTCTTCACATATTAATTTTCCAACTCATCGTTTTTTTTGTCCATGCTAAAATTAAAAAGATGAACCATTACTTCATGTTCCAAAGCTTCCTTCTTAAAGACTACACAAACTCTCCAGCACCCCAATTCTTTCAGAGTCATAGGAACTCTTCTTGAGAAACCAGTCAGAAAGTCCATCCATTTTTAGAGATGCCCAGAATAGCCCAGCAATAACCTAACGCCGTGCTGACACAAAAGTGACTGATTTAACCTCCTAATCTAAAATCAGGTAAACTGGAAACCTAAGCAGCGTCCTAATGGGAGACTTGGTCTGTGGACAGACTGTCCCTTAATGCAAACAAGAACATCCTCAAGGCAACAGAACAAGCAGCTCAAACCCAGGTGACTTTCACAAAAAGCTCCTAGAGATCCAAGCTGCTAAAATGCCAGTGCTTTGGAAGTTGCCAGATTTAGAACTGGGAAAATAATTACTTTGTTTTAATATATGAATTCTGTTCCAACAAAACACTCCTTGAGTTTAAAGCTCCCAAAGAGAAGCACCGAAGCGCAGCTGCACCCGAGGATGTGGGAGCTGTGCAGCAACGGTGACACCTCGTGGTGCCAAACCACACAAACACAAACCTCTCTTCCCAAACACAACCCACCTTGTACCCACCTGTGGGGTTCTCCTGCAGAGACAGGAGCTACAAATCAAATCTCTGCCTGTTTTCACACCTCCTGTATCTCACTGACCTTTCTTAAGAAGTGTCTTCCCAATCCCCGTGTCACAGTTTTGACAAGCACACATGGAAAACAGTAGAAGTGACTACATGCAATGTTTAATGCAAATCTGATGAACAGATGAAGAAAAGAAAGCCAGCCCAGCTCTAACATCTTTCGGTCAAAATGAATGCAGAGAAATTAACACTATCATTAATAAATTTAATTCAGCTACATAAAAGATCCCTTTCCTTCGTTCTGGCATCTTCCATCTCCAACAGATGCTCAAATCCATTACTTTCTGAAGCTTCACAAACAGAAGTCTCAGATTCCACAGATTATCACACTGCATGCATTTGAGACGTGAGTTTGCCTCCCCACTGGAGAAGTTAGTGCCAGGTCTTTCCCAAGGATACAAGTTTAAAAGAGCAGGGTGTCTATCTCTTTCAGTAAGTTCTCAATATAAAAATTAAAGAAAAAAAAAGACAACTTTAAATGCTGTTCTAAAACCAAAGTAGGAAGGCAAGAAATGAAAAATACTTTTTATTACTCTGCTTGGGCTTCAGAAGGGATACAGGAGTTAATTTAGAAGTGACTTGGGTTTCTGACAAAACAGGAATAATTCCATGCATTAGAGCACCTAACATTGCAAATTGTTGTGGGGAGTTATTTTCTAAGGGAAATGTCCCTCCAGTTTCCCACCTGTATTTCTTCCTCATGTTCATACATGCACAGTAACTAAGTTTTCCAAGTGACACCTGAAATCAATTCTTTCACACAGCTAAAATGGCACCTATGTAATATCTAAAAGATGACAGAGCAGTATCCTCCCAGGACATTTAGTTTTTCAAAATATGCATGAAAATTTTATTAGTTACATGGATCAACAGTAAGGAACCACTATAAAAAGACTGGAATTTTTGAAGGTAAATTGTAACAACTGCCTTCTTTCAGAAACTGCATGCCTTGCCTGTGATGCGAAAATCCATTAGGAATTTCTGCAATGGTTACCATAATAGCCACACTGTGACCACTCCATGGCTCCACGAGCTTACCCAGGTATATTTTTTAATGAGTTTATTCTACATACAGGGTTATTTTCACATTCCTCCTAGAGCAGAAACCTCAGTTAAGGAGCACAGGGCATGGACATGCTTCATTTGCTGAAAAAGCTAAAGCAAGGGGCTGCAGGCCAAAGAAAACATGGGGGTCCTTGTGCACTAACTAGAGGGTGCAAAGAAACCAGAATGCTCAGGACTGGGGAATTTTAAGAGTCAGAGGAGGACGGGTGTTACATAAAGTGAAATAGTAAGGGATTTGAAGCAGGACTACAGAATCCAACGGCATTTCTCTTCTTGGAAGAGAAATGGCTCTGCAAGCCGCAATTTTGGGAGCTTGGAAGAAAGAGACATGACAGCGTTCTACAGTGTAAGACTGAAGGGGAACATCTCAAACACAGGGGTGAAATTACCTCCAGACCTGCTCTAGAAGGAAGTAAACATACGTGTAACCACTGTCCCACTTCTCTTTTACCCCCTTTCTCTTTGCTCTCAAGAGCAATAGGTCTGTTTTGTGACCATGAGAGACACTGGGCTTTTGGAAGAGCCACTGGTAGCAAAACCTCTCAGCAACATTCCACTCCTGTGAAACTGCACACGAGTCCAAATTAACTCTGTATTGAACAGCAGATATTTTTGGCCCTACCACTCACTCCTTGGCAGCATAGTTTAAGTACAGCTAGATGTTCTTGTAACATCGTGATTAAAATATATCCCTAAAGCAAGGAACATTTTCCAATTGCTGTTGGCTAAGGTCATGTTTCGCAAACTTAAAACTGATACAAAGTGAAGCTTACCTATTTTTTTTGGAATTTTCATCTTTCCCTCTTTTAACTCCAAAAATTCTCGTAATCAGAGCACTAAAAAGAAGCGTAGATGAATTTCGTACCTAAAGGAAAAAATAAGAACTATGCTTTAAAAATCCCTTTGAAATGTACAAAATTTTTTTTATCAGAGTCATTAATGTACAGTCAAAAAGTAGAACAGCTAAGTGAAAAGCATACTACAGGCCTGCACATGGAAACTACTAATTCAGAGCATCTTTCCAATCAAGATGGTACTACTGGAAAGTTCAGGTTCTTTACAGATGTCTATCTTTAATATAAGGAATACATCCAGATTTCCAGGAGTTCAAAGCATTCACCCTTATGCATAGCAGATCATGAAGTGTTCTACCTGAATATGCTATATAGAATCTTCCCCTCAAGAGCAAAGTAACAGTCAGAATGAATGCAAATGCACTCCTTATTAGCTAAGTACACTGACTCCAAATTTAACAGCCAGAGAGACTTTTACCTATTAGGCCATCTTCGTACCTACTTTCTGCGAATATCAGCACTTCAAATTAAGAAAAATTAAGAAAAAAGCCACAACCAAATTTTTTTTTTTTTTTGCAGCTCTACATTAATTTTTACTGTACCTTAAAGTATTATATTCCAGAAATTGCGGTACTGCCATTTATAAACACGACCAAAGCTTCACTGAACAGCACCACTCTATATCCTGTTAAATTAGAGAAGCAAAATCAAGAATTAACTTACTGCCCAGACAGGTGACATAAACCCTAGAATTGATGCTTTTATTCCATCTGCAACATAAGGCACGATGTTTTCACCTAACCGCGTATCCCTGTACAGTGCCCGGAGGATATTTAAAGCATGAACCTGTGTTGGGAGAAGAAATATATGAAAAATATAAACTCATTAGTAAATATCTTAAATTTAGTTTATGTAATTACAGCAGTGAACATGCAGAGCAAATACAATCTATATACACATTTACAGCACTTTATTTCCATATTAAATGCAAGAAATACTGCTGCTTAAAAATGCATTAAAATGGTGCTGCAGTAAACACTGTTAAAAACAGTTACAGTTTAAAATTATATTCCTCCAACAACTATAATTACTAGTCGCAAGTGAAGGCCAACGTTCTTTTTTCCTTAGTTTATCATGGCTGTAAAAATAACTTTTGAAGTTCAGAATCATCTTTTCCAACATTCTTGACATGCTGTAAATGCTGTGAGAAAAAATAAACTACAACTCACAGGAGGGCAATATTAAGCTAATACTGACAGCCAGGCTAGCTTTACCATGTGGAGCATTTTCTGATATTTCTCTGCCCTCTGTAAGGGAAGGTGGTAATACATGTAGCTTCACAGACTTTGACAAGGCTACATAAATTTATACCAGCAGAAGATCTGGCAGAGTCATTAGAACATACTTCTATGTATTGTGAACAAATTATGGCTTGCATTTACAAACAGACAGAAAGGACATGATAACAACATTTTGAATTCAGGTCCTGCCTTTAAAGTAAGTTTTTTTAATATTCCAAATGTATGTATTTAAGTTTTAGAAATTACTAAGTATGACTAACTCAGTTTTCATGGCGTGTTTTACTATAATTCATGCATAAATAACTCATTTATTTCTTTTAAAATGTAAGCAAAACTTTCTTGTTCACTTACAAACTTGTAAAAGGGAAGTTACTTATCTATCTGTTTAGAAATACACTAGAGGCAGTAAATTGCTTATATATGATTTCATTTGCTGTACTAGGAAAAAACCTATGGAATTACGCCCAATCCATTTTTCATTATGTTTTACAGTAACTTTGTAACCTTGCCCATGCAAACACATTTTAAAATCTAGCTATAGATAATAAGAACAGAATTTCCTTATTAGAAACATACACTTTCCTTAACTGTTTGAAATAGTGCAAAATACACTTTTGACATTTGCCTTCTGATGAGAGGCTGAATTTTACCTGTGGAATTACACTTAATGATTCATTCAAAGGTGCAGCCAGAGATATCAACTCTTTCATTGTCATTTTCAGCAAATCTGTTTTGCTCTTCTTTGGTTCTGATGCCAACAAAGCCTACAGAAAGGAGAAAATAAAAATCAGGTGTTTCTAGCCATTTTTCTGTACTACCAGTTCTGTGCCATATTCCTATATTTACCATACCACAGCCTAGCTTCTGACCATATAGAAAGACTAAGGAAGAATTTGCAAAAAAGTTTCAGTTTCGACTCTTAGCTTTGTTCAAAGCTTCTAAGTATAAAAATCGTAGCATTTATGACAGCAAAAATGCTGTACTATACATACTTATATTTCCTAGCATGGACTTCTTTTTAGGTTAATAACCCATATATAAGATAGTAAGGGCTGGCCAAATAATAAATTCTGCTTTGCAACACAGGAAAAACAAGCAGCACATTTTTTAAAAAAGAGAAGAGATTCATCTATCTCCAAATAGTATTTCAGTGGATAGGACATCCAGCTGAGATGAAAATGCTCTTAATTCAGTTCTCTAAATTCAGTCCTGAATTTTAGAAGAGTCTTTCTCTCTGTCTAGTAGCTCTTGCTGAATTTGTCCAAGTTAGTACAAATGGATAATCATAAATCATTTATTAGTAATAAAAGATTATTATCCATTTGTGCTTTGGGGCCTACAGTCTGTTCAGCATCAGTAAGAACCAAATGGATCAACTGCAAGCCAAATGAAATACAGTGTTTAGGCAGAAACCCAGGAGTAGTTTCTGTCAGCTTATCAGTACCTTTAATGATAGGAGAAACAAAGAGGGCAAGGGGGGAAAAAAGGTGTTCATGAAGTATACCAAGTGGAGAATGAATTGAAGACTAAAATTTCATAATGTTAAAGCTGAAACTCATATTTTCCCACCCACTAACTGGAGCTGTACCTTTGCACTATTCAGTAATACCATTCCGATTTTAAAGAGGTCATGGAATGGTTATAACCTTAAAAAATTACATATTCTCATGAAAATAGATGTGTTTTAGCTAAACAAGAACACAACACAGGATGTGTTAGAGACCAATAGCAAAGAGACCACAATGTGCCTTGATTTTATGCATTAATAACTTTTTTTGCTGTTAGGATACACATTACAACTTATTTTTATTATTTTTTTTTATCTGAATGCAACATGTCATTGAAGGTTTAATTCATTTTACTGAGTCTACGGGCACATTCAAAACTACTGCCAAAGAACACTAACACATCTCTTTACTATAAAATTACAATTTGACAATAGTTTATTTCAGACTAATCCCAACGTTAATTTAAAACCTTCCCATTAATTGACTAGACTAACTTTGTACGCTTCCAGAGCTGTCAAAAAAGAACTCTCTGATCTGTTTATCCACAGAGCTGTGGAACAGTGCAAGCTTTGCCCTAAGGAATCAGTAGGCCAACTACAGACTACACACATTTTCTGCAGTGGGATACCACTGGATCCTCCTAGTCCTTACAGTAACGTAACTTTTCACATAAAAACTGATTTGAACATGCTTGGTTATTTCCACATTGTCAAGATTAAAACTAGGGAATGTCCACCAGATTCAAACTGTGTGGTGTGAATGGGGAAACCAGAAAACATGAAATGACCAAATTCCTTCTGTAGATAACTTACAGATACAAGTGAGAAAGAGATTTAACTGCTGAAACTGAACAGGAAAAATGTCTCCAAAACCAATGCCCTACTTCTGATCTCTGCTGCCTTGCACACACACATCTAGCAAAGCCAGGAGCAGGCTGTGACTGACATAAGAGGTCAGACAGAAGCCGGCTGCCTCAACTTTCTCAGGGCAAGCTCGGAGTAGAAAACAAGCAAGATTAATTATTCTGGCAGAGAGAGCTTGCTCCCAGCAGTCCCTCAGATTCTTGGAACATGCTTGAGACTGTACTTCAGAGAGTGAAGAAAGTTACAAATCGTATTGTTCATCTTGGACTCCTGTCTTAGAAAACTGGGTGAAAATCAAAATCATGGAGGTTAATCTAGGGGAAAGCAAATATGGTTGCTTTGAGGAACAAAGGAATGAAAATAGGTGAAGTGTAATCTGCAAAACCAACTCTGCAGTGACTGACCCCACAAGGATGTAGATGAGCTGCTGCATACTAATATGGGGCATTCAGCAAGAAGTGACACTTCAAGCAGAGACAAAACACTGCCATGCAACCACCAGTTCTGAACTTGGCAGAAGTCAGAGGCTGGGATTTATGGAGCTGATGGCAACAGAAGGAGCAGGAAGAATGTGGGAGCATGGCCCCACATTCACAGATAGAAGTCTTCAGTAATCTACTCCTTCATTGCACTTGAGAGTGCCAGTCAACACCTGTTAATGTGACACTATTATTTGTGCTTTATTGCTTTTGAAAGGCCTTCCCAAGTTCTTTGCAAGATTTTCTAGGCCACCATTTCACAATTCTGCAAAGGTCTGTTCATATTTTACCATCCTTTTGCTTTGCACTGAAGTAGCACATAGTTACATGGCTAACAAAGCCTTACTTAATCTCTGAATTAATTTATGAATGTGCCAGAATTATTACAGTTGTAACACAAAGCCTAAACACAGTCTTTAGAAATGCCATTGAAATCTACCACAAGCCAAAAATCTCAAGAGTCAACAGAACTGAGGTGCCAAATATCATTTAATTACAAACAGCTTCTTGGTTGTACAAAGGCAAACAAAGTGTGTATAATAAAAAGGAAAAAAAAACAACTGATCAAAAGGGGTTGAAGTGGGAAAAATAAGTATGTCATTTTCTTTTTTCTAATGGCCTTTCTGAAGAACACATTTAAGTCAGAGGCAGTAACATGAGTTGGTACCTGTATGTAGAATGGAATTCCTGCACTCCGTCTGGTTGCACACAGTGTGGAAGAAGGATCACAAGATTTGATTTCTTCTAACACATAGCTTAGCCACTGCTCTGGCATCTTGTGCAGACTCTCACTGTTACATCTACATCAAACAAATATATAAGAAACATGAAACAAGTGAATAAAACAAGGACAAAGTCAAAGAAAGCATTTAGCAACCTTAAAAACCATTTCTTACTGTATGTTAACATCTCCAAGCACATACACAGATTTTTATTATGAAACAAGATGAATTGTACATTTTTCCGGTGTTGGTACAAATTATATTAACCCTACTTATTAAGTGCCACTATCAAAATATATTTAACTGAACAGAAAACAAGATTCTGTGCTTCCATGCTGCAACAATTCTCTTTTGCCAAAAATTGCTACCATGTTCTGGAGAAAAAAAACAAAGACATATGCACATCAGCCACTGCGTAGGAAGTGACACTTCACAAATTCCTATCTTTGTTGCCACACAGTAGCTGATGCGTGACCCTTACACTAACTAATAATCATGTTTATAACCATACAAACCAAAACTGAAGCCCCTCAAAGTAAGTACACATTATGTAAATAACCCTGCAAACCTCAGAGCAATGGAAGGAATGAAAAACATGACATACTGCTCTTTTCAAAATACTAAGTCAAACTTTTCGTAAAACACCTAAATTGCTCTCCTATCATCAAATACTCCTCCACTGCAGTTATAAAACTCAGCATTGCCTGTAAGCAAAGGACTTCCAAGGACAAGGGAAAACCCAAGTCTGTTTCAATTACTGGTGCAGTTCAGTTCAGTGAAATGTACCACATTCAGTGTGTAACACCAGCCCATTAATCTTATGTCAATGTTCCAAAAGGTCCATTCATTGTTACAGAAATTTCTATTAACAGGACATTGTTATTAAAACCTGTCACACTGGTTTGACACGTGAGTCAGAGTAGAAGAAATAATTCATCACTGTGGGCAATACAATTGCAATTATCTCAACCATGCAGGACTTGCCTTACCTAAAAATATGAACCATAATTAAATTCTTGCTTAAGTAGTGAGACCTTACGGTAAGACTACAATCAAGTTTTCTACCTGGGTGATTACAATAAAGAATTTAAAAGAAAAGGTAAAAGGCAGCAGGTACTGATGTGAATACCAAAATCTAATGGAAGGTCTGCATCTATTCTCTTCTTCATCCTCCTCTTATTAAAGCAAGAATTTACATAGGCTTAAAACCTGATCATGAACAATAAACAAGGCTTTAATCTGTAGTGAAACCCTCCTTTCCTTCTTTAACAAAATAAACAGAAAGCTGGTAATGCAGAAAACCAAGGTCACAGGAAGTGCCAGACAGGTCAGCAGAAGACACAGGACACTTCTTACTGTCCAGTAATTCCTGCATGATTTCCACCACATTTCTTACACTGCTGCCAGGCATTCTCCCCCCTTTTTAAGGGCAGCACCTCTTCAAAAGGGCAGTCAGGATGCAAACCACCAGTGCAGAGCTCAAGAGGAACAGGGCTTCACAAGCAATACGTCACCTTATACCATGGCATTAAAGAAAGGCACTTCCTGCCCCAAGCCTATGACAGAAGCAATCAGATTAACCTGGAAACTCACAGTGAGTTCTCTTTTCTTTGACTGCTCTCCTTCTTTTGCTGATAATTGGCTTCTCCATGCTTACTTTCAGGATCCATTCCTTTGCTCACTTTTGGGTACACAATGAGGATAAAAGTCTAGGATTGAGGCTACACAAAACTTCTCATGGATCTCCTCCATGAGTCTCAGCAGTTAGACACTACTTTGCAGTTCTCTTCGTCCACATCAACACATTCTGCAAAAGCTGCTCCTTCTGATCATGGCTGCACCTTGTCTTACCACCCCAGCTAAGCAGAATTTAAATGTCTTCATTCAGTCATGCAGAGAATGACAGCTCATCTCTCTTCAGCATGTTATCTTAGTATTAACACAAACACCCCACAAGAAATACTCTCATCTGCTGGGGGGGCAGAGGAGCACAAAGTAAAGCATTAGGGAAATATTCAGAAGTTGCTATGTAGCCCACCGAATATTTTATTCTTAAGTAAACTGAGGGGTTTTTCTCCTTTCAGTCCTAGTAGAAAGACGAGAAGCATACTGAAGTCAAACTTCAGACTCCCTTAAAGCCATATTGCTTTGATCTTGCCACAAGTAATTCTACCTTGTTCAGTCACCCACCAATGTACTTTTATTTATTAGAAGGTGAAAGAGTTACTGCTCTGGAGTTAGAAACATTAGAGACTATTGACTTTGCAATGGAGATGACTACTCCCTTCCACTTGGCAGCTCTGTCTCCTTGTGGTCTGGCAAGAAGAATATTGTCACAAGAAGCAGGTGGCCCTAAGTTTTAAGAATAACAAAGCTTTACAATAAAAAAAATTAAAGCCTCAAGCTCAAATGTCATTTTCCAGAATGAAAAAGTAATTATTTCTACCAGATCAAACAAATACTGCTGATAATGAAAATATAACACAGTAAGTTGATACACAAATTACTTAAGATGCAGAACATTAAGTGTAATCTACAGCTTTCTGTCTGTCCATCTGTCAGTTAAAACAATTTCATACATACCCTAAACCCTTTCTGTGGTCAGTATTAAGGAATACAAAAGCCTGGCAATCCAAAGTTAAAGTAAAGTCCTCTCCCTAAGCCATATATCTGTACCTTCTCCTATCCAAAATAAATGGTGTGTTAATGATGGGTTGGTCTTGAATTTGGCCTTCCTGGATTCAAGTGCTTTGTGGCATAAATGTCACATGACCAGAAGCATTTTTCTATATGTGTATATCCAGAATTCAGTGTTTCCAATCACTGTGAGCAGTTCCTATCTAGGGAAAAAGGGGGTTTCTTTCACCATTTTTTCTCTCTCAACAGGCCATCAGTATCATTCTTTTTCACATAAACAATGATTCCCATTTTTTATGTTAGACATAATATTGCCCCCTGGCACTTCTCAAAGAGACAAGAATCTAGCCTCAAAAATCCATTACTATTCAAGTTGTAAGTCTACTTTTAAGAACAACTCTTCTGAAGCTACGAAGTCCTTCCACTTGCATCCTCCTTTTCATAACATCTGCTCTACATGAAGCAAAGTTTTCCAGATTATACACGTGCACTGAGAAGGGTTTGAGGTTTCTCTATCAGTAAAGCAGAGCAGAGAGAACCTTAGGTGGCCTCAAAATCTCAGAAAGACAGTATCATTACCCATCTCTCTCTCTCACACCAAGCAGGAAAAGAAATCGGAGGGAAAACACAAACACTGTTAAAAATTAACACATCTTCAACCTGAGCAGTGCCCTACCATTGTATCTTTTACTTCCTTATCTCATGTACTTCCGAACTCTACAAACACCTCAATACACAAGAACGGTTCTTCTCCCCCAGTTTCTTTCTCTCCCTTCAACACTCTTTCCTTCATCTGTGATCACACTTTTGCTGAAAAGTTATTTACAATTTTAGTAAGTTTCACTAGAAGGTCCATTAGTGATATAATCATTTTAAAAGTCTTCCTGGCAGATCATAGCAGGCTGGGAAAGCAGAGTTACAGTCACTTCAGAGCAACAGAATGAGATGGAAGCAGAGTTTACTACAAATGATTAGGAGCAGTCTACTCTCAGTTCCCCAAAAGAAATATTACAGAAGATCAGACACTGACTAGGTACAGATGAGTAATTTTCACTAATACTAACAAATTAAACATTTGTAAAATCAAAGCATGATTTTTCTTTATCATTAGATTTCCAGAAAACTGTCATGGTCCTAACTTGCTGCATCCCCTAAAACAGTGTTCACTAAGTTTAAGATCCAATTCAAATGTTTAGAAGTGTTCAAAATAAATTATTCTTAAGTAAACACATTGCTCTGTATGACGTTACCCTTTCCAAACCTTACCCTTGCATTCTGCAACCTTAGTGAAGCAAAGCACTACCACCATAGCTATGCAACACCATTTGAGATTCCCAGAAATCTTTATGTTCTACCTGATGTCTCAGTAAAGAGATCACTAAATAAAAGCAAAGCAGGCAAAACGTCATTTGGGACAGAGAAATTGCTTGAGTAGTAAGGATTACAGGAGATTCAAGTTTAAAACAGATTTCTGACTTTTCTTAATCACCATGTTATCAGACCAAATCAGCATTTTTAATTTCTCCAGGCCTTTGACAGGAAATACTCTTTTTAAAAACACATTGCTTATTTCACTGATATGAATGTTGCTTGTTATGTAACTGTATGGTTTTCTGGAGGTGCAGCTGCAGGCAACATTAAGCAGGCGTGACAAAGGGAGCACTACACTCCCAGAAGGAGTATCAACAGGGAAACAGAAGAATGGTAACCTGCATACTGAAAGCCAACTCAGCAATTTACATCCAAATTTCAAGACAGATCAGTTTCATCAGGTTTGTAAGAAATCTCTGCAGAGGAAATATTTTTCTTTCACCACTAACTCAAACAGGTCTGAAAACCATCGTTCTCTGTCTAGAAAGAAGTCTGCTCTTGGCTCTTAAAAAGACTCCTAAGGCTTTAAAAAAAAAAAAAAAAAGGGTTTAAAAAGGGTTTAAAAAGTCTTGGTGTTTAAGGGTTGTACAGCTAAAAGCGAGCTCAGATAAAAGACACTGCAGAACAAGGCTTTTAAGAAATGCTTAGCTAAAATAAGTGAAGTACCATGTTCAACTGGTGTCATTCACAAATGCCTGGAAAAAGAATTTGGCACAATCTTAGATTTTTCAGTGTGTTTCACAGAAAGAACAAATTCAAGTGTCAAGGGTGCTTTTGCATATCTTGAGTTCAATCCTGTTCAACGAGGTATCATGTTAAGGTGTACATTAC
Organism: Corvus cornix cornix; assembly: GCF_000738735.6. Lineage (NCBI taxonomy): Eukaryota > Metazoa > Chordata > Aves > Passeriformes > Corvidae > Corvus > Corvus cornix. Next base: position 25,631,708 of record NC_047056.1, read on the forward strand.
TACAAGCTGCCCCAAACAAAAGCTTTCTCCTCGGGCATTTGTGGACACAGCAGTAAATTAATACAGATTCTGACACACGTGCTTCAGGACTGTCCATGAGCCTCTCAGCTGTGAGAGAGCCAGTGGAGATTCACTTGCAGAACGGAGCCCCCCAGCTGCAGCAGGGGACGTGGAAAGACTCCATGACAACCAACAGACCCGCAAGGCAGCTGCATTCACCGAGACTTAATTCACCCTTTTTGGAGCAGAGTCTCAAAATACTCCTCATATCCCAGGAGCACCAAATCAAAGAGTCATTTCCTGTTCTGGTATCAGTCTCCTTTCTCCTTTGTTTTAAATACAAATATAAGCCTTGGGACCTGTAGTTCCTGGAAAATACTGTCTTCCATTGAAACGGATGTACTTCCACAGAGCTGCTCTCCAGTTCTTGTATATCTTTTTTCCCAAAGGAACACTTGCTCGACTTGAAATAATCTTAACTTTAAAAATGCTAGGCAGTATGGATGATCAAAAAATTGTAATGAATAACTGCTAATTCAGAAGAGGAAGCTTCCTTAATTTTGGAGAGGTTTTGTTCTGGATGATACATACATATCACTTAATGTCTGAGTAATTTTCAGGAAAGCAGAGTTCTCTTGGGCTTGGCTCTTCATTTTTCAACCCAACATAAGGCTGCTGTTAAGTGGATTGTGCTCCATTAAATACAATGGCAGAAAGCAGGAGAGGCAACAAACACATCAGCAGCTTTTCCAAAGTCTGGGTAGATTTGCTCTACTTTATTTGCCTCAGCTTTTGAAAGAAACTTAAAAACTGAAAATCAAAGAAAAACAGCTCGTGTGCTATAAACTGACTGCATGTCTTATATATACGTTTTCCATTATTTCCTGCTTTTTACTTTGCCTTTGCTACATGACAGTCCCGCATATTGACTGAGATTAGACCAGTGGGGCTGTACCTGCTTGGATTTTGTCCTCCTTTCTCCTCTCAAAAAGACTCATGGTAGTAAGAGGTCTGTTTGTTGGTTGTTTTCTTTTTTTTTTTAAACTGTATTATTTGGAGGGTCACACTCTCTCTTCAATTTGATGGGAGAAAACTTACATCACCTTAGAACTTCCCGAACCAAGTTTTCGTAGTATAGAAGAACACCACAATATCTAAACAAATGTACATAAAATATATGGACAGGTAAAAAGATAAGCAGTAAGCTTCTTTTTTTCCTTTTAGAGTAAACAGCCAAGTGTAGAGCAAGGTTGTGTGAGCGCTCAATGAACTTCTCAGGCCAATGTGAAATCCCTCAGATTGCTATAATCTGAAAGAAAATAATGTACCTTGTAGAGACAGATGCCCAACAGAATCATGGCATGCAGTTTAACATCCCCCTGGCACACAGAACGAACACCACCACGTGTCAAACACCCATTTCTGCAGCAGTGCTGGTACACAGATGCAGCAGCCTCACCCAGCATCCTGTAGCAGAGACCAACCCTCAATTCTGTTGGGAAAATTGTCTGAGGGGACACACAGTGAACCTGATCAGCCAGCCAGCCTGTACTAAAACCATCAAAACTGTTTCCAGTATGAAATAAAGAAAAAGATCTGCACCTCAAACTGGCTGATGTGGGGCCAAAGGGCAACACTGGTTATTTAACCTGGCATTGATGTGAAAATACAGATGCTTCAAATTGAAAAATCTGACTGGTCTTTCAAAAAAACACATATTAAAAAAAAAAAAAAAAAAACCAAACAAATAAAACCCCACCAACTCTACCTAGTCAGTAGAAATTTTAATTTGTCTTATTAAAACGTGGATGCAATATAAACAGTGTATACCACAAAGAAACATAAGCAGCACTTGAAATCAGTAGCTAAGCATGTAATGGAAATTCCAATGATCCTGCCCAGACCTCAGGACAATTCTGTCCATTTAGTTCCTCTAGGAAATTATGAAGTTACAAGGGGAAAGAAATAAACCAGAGTGCATATCACACCTTGTGATGCACTGTCAGGTAGTCTTCCAAATGTCACAATAGCCAACTCAGTGACAGGTAATAGAAGTTTCCAAGAAAATGCCCTGGCTAAAGCAAAAAGTCTGGCATACATTTTCATAAAGCACCAGAAAAGGGGAGTGAAATGGGGGAACTTGACACTCCTACTTTTCCCAAGAGTTTTTAAGAGCTGTTCAGGAAACTAACATGCCAGAAACAAAGAAAAATGAAGCAAGCATTATAGGTCTGTATCATTTTTCAATGCCTAAGCGCCATCTCTAAGTATTGCACTCCAAGTCACAGACATCATGTAAGTGCCATAATCATGCCTGCACCAAATGTAAATAAAATCTACATGAAAGCAAGGATCTGCCTGCACAGTCAGTTTCAGGATCAATGCCAAAGTTTGGTAAAACAATTCTATTAAAAACACAGCAAGTTGCCCATCTTCTACCTGGAAAGCATTTCTGTAAGTTGCACAAAGCCAGCATATGCCAATTCAAATGCACCCCTGTGCCTTGATTGCAGCAGATGATGTTTAAAGTAATCACCAATATTTTTAACCTAAAAAAGAAAAAAAAAAAGCTATTAGGCCATTTGAAATTATACACACATTATTTATATACGCAAAATATTCTGCAGTTAAAAGCAGCAATCCTCCCCCTTGTTGCAAAGGTCACTGGAACAAGCAAAAAGCAAGTCCTATAATAAACAACCATTTACTTTAATGATAACAAATATTATACTCAATCTTTTAGGTTAAAGGGGTAGTTCTGTATTCTTTAAAAAAGGCCAAAAATATAAAGGACATAAAATTGGTTATTTGTCCATGATGGACATACTCAGATTTTAATAAAAGAAAGAGACAACTCTGATTTTTAGGGGGAAACAAATTCAGAAACCTTCTTGTTTGCCTACATGCTTGCCTAAAATCCCAAAGAAAATACCAAATAAAGCATAACAGCATAAAAAAACCCCTAAAAATATTTAAGATATTAAATTCAAACTCCAAAAATTGTACCAAAGGGAGACAAATCTACATTAGACTAGGTAATACTTAGATAAATACAATTTTTTAACGTTCCAGAATTCTGCATAATTGCTGTTGACCATTGGAAACAATTTTAAAATGAAGAAGATGTTGTAGTAATGAAAGCTATTTTTAAAAGCATTAAAACATAAATATGATAACTAAACTTCCACTTAAGAGTTACACTCTACAGCTCTATTACAATAACAAGCTTTTAAATCTGTTTGGAAGCTTACAGATCCACACAATCTCATTCCACGGAGCATAGGCTGTCTTGTTTGTTGATTTTTTTTCTTTTAATTCTCATCAACTTTCAAGGTCTAAATCAAACTTCCCATTTAATTTGTTTAAAATGCATAGCACGTACTTAATGCCATTATGCAAAATTTTCTTCAGGGGTCCTTCTTAAAAGTTCTCCTGTAAAAGTTTCTTTAAAGCTTTTATATAAAAACATGCATAAAATCACATCAAGCTTCTTATAAAATTCAGCTTGTTCTGTTACTTATACAATTACTCTAATACTTTAATAGTCTGACAAGTAATTAAGTTGTATGGGAAGTTAATGTCGTATCTACCTATATGGTTTTTCAACCTCCTGTTAAGTAATTTGCATCACCCAAGCAATGAGATTGCAATAATTTAATAAAAAAAACCCAAATCTGAGAGTCTACATATTATTTCCTGCAGCTAAAACTCACTTAATGCGAAACACACAATAACTGGAGATACTTGAGCTAAAAAAGTTATTTCTGAGATGATTTTAAGGTAGCTTATGTAGCCACAGGGTTTCATTTCAGCCTTCTAGTCCAAACAGGAGGAGTAAGTGCCCCTTATGCACAAGGGGCTGACCCACAGACAGAGCAGTTCTCCAGGTGTGTAAACAAAACCAAACCAAGAAAACCATACACATGCAAATCAATTTGCCAGCCTGTCCCAGCACCATGCTTATGTTTTTAGAAAAATTCATATGAGGGGGTTTTTTTTGGTGATGTAACTTTCAACTTTACTATTTACACTTCTGAGCTTTCTGCAACAGTCAAGCTGACTAGAAGCTTGCATCAAATTGAACTCACAGGTTGGAAGAAGCACTGCCACAACTCAGTTCTTTGTCAGAAATTTATAATGTAACAGGTAAGTCTTACTAATTCAACAACCAACAAGTTACAGGGCAACACTTGCTGCTGAAGGCAAGAATCTGGGTACTCAAGATAGAAATTGTCTACAACATCTTCCAGAAGATTAATACAGGCAATTGGACAGTTAAGTTTTTACTTCTGCTGCCTGTTTCTTTACACTTTGGCACATAGCTCTGGCAAGCTTAACTCTCAAAACTGTCTTAAAACTTCCCAGGTGAGATAAACAGGAGTTTGAGGAAGAGCTTAATGTTCCCCCAGACTTGGAGCGTTCATGGTTTGCAGATCATATGACAAAAGCAACACAAAATCTTCATTAGATGGCATTTTGTCTATCACCTGGTGGTTACGTGATACTATTTCTGTTAGTTTTCTTAACAGGCAGAACTTTGAGCCTGCCATCTCTGGACTTTTGGGATCAGATGGAAAATGAGAAGTAGAATATGCATTTGAATAGAGGGAGGTTCCTCCAGCTATACTCTTCACTTCCTATGTCTATTTCTATTTCTGAAGGCAAGGCCACCACTGTAAAACAGCTGAGGTTTTGAAGACTCCTCTATACACACATCTGCACACCAAGGAGCTGAAGATGTCACAGCCAGTGCACACCAGACCATCAACTGCCACGTAAACCCAATTTCCTACTCAAAAGACAAGGAGAGTGCAAATGTGATACTGTCCCAACTTCCTAGCAACAACAATAAAGCATCATGCACAAGCTGCCTCCCTGCCAGCCCCTCCCCCATAGGTAGACAGCACAATGGGCAGCACTAGTGCTACAAAGGGTAGCCCCCAGCACCACACTGCCTACCACGAGGCAGTTCTGTTGTGCCATTTCCTAATGCACACCAGCACTGTAAGACACTGTCTGTCCACCTGCATGCTCCATTAAAAAAGCAGGTACAAGCAATCAGAAGACTCTGAGCAAATTCAGCACTCACTGTGATCTTTTGGGTGAATAAATTATGACAACATCGATCCCATAAGGCACAATTCAATACAGTAACTGACCTAGATGTGGAGCAAGGTACAACAGGAAGAAGGTTTGCAACAGGATGAGACAGACTGGCCAAGAGGTGCTCCCAGATTTTTTTCAACAATTACTTAGCTCTGGCTCAAGGCAACATGACCAAGGTTTCTCTCAAAGTTTTCCTTCTCTGTATTCTTAAATCTCTTTCAATACTTGTAAAACGAAGAAAAAGAATGGGGAACTTGAAAGAAAAGTTCTACATGCATAAGATAACAAAATCCAGTTTTCTATTTGTCAACACTGAAAAGTGTTTAATAAGTCTGAAGTCCCAGCAGTTATGACATTGACATATGTAGTCATTTCTGATGAAATTCCCTTTTATTTTTTTATACAAATTATGACCTAAAGTTACAAAAAGTATAGAGAAAATGCCCACACTTTTCCTACAGTATTTATTAGGCACTTAGCCAAACTGTATTTCTTTGTGTATGTGCTTGCAAGCCTGAGGAAAATCAGGATTTCAAACTGACTTCTCAAGAATTAGCCTTCTTCCAACTAGAATGTAGGCATTCTGTTTTACAGGAAGGCATCTGAAGCATAAACAAGCTGAAGAGGCATCTATAAACAAAGAAGGTATCTTCATAGAATCACAGAAAATCCTGAGCTGGAAGGGACCCACAAGGACCATCCAAGTCCAACTCCTTCCTTAATAATGTATTATTTCTGAAAGAGCACCTATCAATGTCTGCTTTCCAAAAACACACATGCTGCCGTTTGACTCATTCTAAAACACCAATTCCTCTTTGACTTGGTGCAGATTAAGGAACATAATGGTAGACATGCATATCTGTTCTCTCATCTGCCCTCCAGACCCCTGCAACAATACAAGCACAGCTGTTAACCAGATGAAAACATGAGGACTGGAGACAATGCAAGAATAAAGACACCAACACTATTCCCATGGCACCACAACATCAGACAAGAAATAAGATCTGGAGTACATAACACTATTTTTTATTTTAAAATATAAAGTTCTAACGCCTAAGAAAAACTAATTAAGTGTTTTCTGTTGGAAACAAAAAGAGGTTAAAAAGTAGTTGGTCTTTCATATTTCAGCCTTCTATGCAGACTGGTTTTGTTGAAACATACGGAAATGAAAAGGTCATCAATTAAAAACAGAAATTTAATAAACACAAAATATTTCCCAAATAAATGCCCACGGTAATCTAATTTCTTGTAAACACTGAACTCAACATTCTGCAAGAGACAGATGGCATATTAATAGTTCTGATTTCTTAAACTAAAAGAAATTGGAGGAAAAAGACACAGTCACATTACATACAAATTATTCATAATAACAGATAGGAGGAGGACAAGACTAAGACTAGTCAGCATGTTTGACTTTCAGAACTACTGACAATGAAGTTTAATTAAGGAAGAGCTTTAAGCAGAATCCCAATATGTAGAGTACAAAATGACACAAAAGAAACTCTGAACATGATGTCAGTTTAGAAGTTTTTTAGCAGTTCTACTAGTGATTAATATATCCTGAGAGAGAGAGAGACAAAGGGGAGGGTGGCAGGCAGGCACTGGTATCCCTAAATACAGCATACACCTCAAATAATCCAATACAACTAGAATGAATGAGTTTGTTAGTTATGTATAATAATTTCTTCTCTTATCTGTTTCTACTGTAGTTACACTTTCTGAATACCATTTGATCACAACAAGACTGCTAATCAGGTATTATAAACAAAGAAAACCCTGACACCATGACAATTTAAAAAAAATTTAAAACCCACAACTTTTCCCAAATAGAACACAGATTTAAGAAAAAGGTTTTTGGAAAACTGCCTTCGCCGCACCACCAGCCAAGAGGAATTTGCAGGTTTTATAATAAAAATTACTTCCCTACCTGCTCTACAGTAATCAACGCATCTGAAGGTTCAGATGTAGTCTGTGAAGGCAAAAGCTTACACAGTGTCCCTAAGAGCAGAGATACTTCCTTCATGCTTCTCCAGCAACACACAAGAACCATTTGAGCCGTGACATCACACGCTTGCCTGTCTTTGCCTTAAAAATAAAAAAAACAAATGCAATGGCGTAACTCAGGGTTCTCAGATGCAGATGTGTAATTTAAACCTTGCTTAGCCTGACTGTCCAACAAAACACAAATAACTGTGATAAAATTTCTAAGCTTGCCTACCCAAAAGATAATTCAGTCTTGCTGACCCTAATTGCTTTCCTTGCTCAACAGTTGCTGTACTTTCTTGCCCTTGGAAAAGCCAGTAGTATAAACGTTTTACCAGGGAAGTGCTGTGTGAAAGAGTAGAGGTCTTTCGGTCACCACTGCTATTTACTTGCCCACTGTACTATCGAAACATCTCCAACGTTGGAGGCAGGCATTCCCCGATCCATCGCTCCCCGTACGCTCCGCGGGCGCCGCGCAGAAGGGAAAAAAAAGGGAAAAAAAGCGAAAAAAAGGGCCGGCCAGGGCACCGCGTTCGTGACGCGCCGCCGCCACCTGGTGGCCACTGCGGCACTTGCACGCGTTTACCCCTTCCCCTCATGAAACGAAACATACGGCCCCGCCAAACTATTTTAAACATAGGAAAGGGCAACCGGGGAAAGGAAGTTCAAAAGCCTGCATAAACTGTTAAATTCTTAAATGTACGGATATTCTATAAATTTATTCTGGACTACATTAAAGGTCCCAAGGTTTACAATTTCTTCAACGTTATAAGGTTCGATTTCATGGCTGCTATTCATTATAACAGACAAATACTACCTAACATTGTACCACTGGAATCTTTCAAACTGAAGCTTCTGTTTTTGTAATTTCATGCAACAGGAGTTCTTGCGTGAACATATTCTCCACTAGCCTCACATACACTAGAGAGGAAAATCACAGTAACACTTTTCAACAAGAAATTAATTAGAAGCATTGCTTGATAGAAAAGGTGCTCAAGATTGTCTGGCCAGCGCAGTTACAGCAACAGAGTCTAGGCCAGTATCAAAACAACTAATTTTCACTTGTGTTTTAAGAGAGATTAGCCACAATCTTCCAGAAGCACAATGAATTAAGACTGCAGTCTTTAAAACCACGTCCATGGATAAGTAGCTTCTGATGGGTAAGAACTGAAACATTATATAAGCTAGTAATTTCCAGCTGATCATCCATATAAAATGCCTCATCTATAAAAAAACCTTGATTTAATTACTAATATAGCCTTGGATTTACCTCTCATTTCTGTGCAAATACTTTTCGTTGGCCTCTGGTCCAGCTTTTCAGATTCTTCTTTGCAGTGTTCTTTCAGAATTTTTGCTTGCATAAAGTAATCATTCGTGTCCTGTGGTTGTATCTCATGCAGAATCATCTGCAGACGACCTGCACTTTCTGCACATTAAACAAAAGGGAGATTTAAGATAGCTTTGTCTTCTACTTCCAGTTCTTTATACTGATGTAATTCATTTGGGATGTATCAGTACAAAAGAAAGCTATTAACATTTAAACAAAAAAAAAAAAAAACCAAACCCACAACAAGGTTCTATGGTGATTAGAAAGATTAAGGAAGAAAACCAGAATTTACAGTCCCGTTTTGAAAGAGATGCAACAACACAATCCGCAAGTGTTTATGGGCTTTTTAGTGAAGAAGTTAAGACAACTTTATCAGAAATTAAAAGAGTGACTTAAGATTATGATGTAAAATGAGAAGCTGAAAGGGAGGGGTGCTCAGCCTAGTTCTGAATGATTGCAAGACAGAGACCTTCAGGAGCACCAGATTTTAAAAAAACTCTTTTGGGATTCTGTTTGGTTTTTTACCTGGATCACTGTCCATTGGAATAAGACCCTCTGGTGAAGAGCTCTGTACTACTGGTGATACTACAGCAGAGAGGCTGTATGACATCAGAATGAGCCTGGTCACCATTTCCTTCCATTCAGACACCAGTGTCAAGTTACTTATGGAAAAAAAAAAAAAAAAATCAAAATCACAACCAAAACATATCACGACATGGAATAAAAATAATTTTGTATTTAAAAGAAAGAACCAAAATTACAAACACTTCTACAACAATATTTATGAAAACTATAAATAGTGTAGAGACTGAAAAGTCTTAAGGCTGAGTTTAACGCATACAAAGGAAGTACCAAACACTGCAGCAGCCAGGAAGAGTTCTAAAGGCCACAGGTACTGGATTTCCTTATAAATAATACTGCATGCTTTTCTGTTCTCCTGAATAGCTCTCCCACTGCACTTAAATATGGAGTTACAACTTCCTATTTAGTATTTTTACTTACTTGAAGGGTAATTGCTTCAAAGCCCCAGTTATACAGTGCACTCTCCCATACATGGGGAATGATGCTGCTGCCTGAAGCAGACACTTCTTGGCTTGGAGTATTTCTTCTTCAACATTCACCAACAAGAGCTTGATAACTAAAACATTTTAAAGCACAGATTTGCATTGTACATTCATATATTGTATTTTCTAAGAAAAAAATCTGCTTTAAGAAACAGGAATAAAACCTGTTTACACAACAATTCAGTGGAATATGCACAGCAATTTCCTTTATTATACTTTTCCCTCTTTTGTCATTGAAATGTATGTTACCCCTCATTTTCAGTTACCTAAACTCCAGCAATATTTGTTATAGTCAATTTAATCTGTCTCTCTGAATCAAATGGCAGCTGTGAAAAGCACAACCCAGATCCGGGTTTGCTCAGAGACAATCCCACAGCTCATGATGAAGACACAAGGAGTTACCTACCACCTACTGCAAGTCAGACTTCACCCTTCCAGCCACATTAATACAATGATGAGTACAGCAGAATATTAAAGATCAAAAGTTCATGATTAAATATTTGAACCTTATGTTTTCCACTAAAAAACCTGACCAATTTTCAAGGATAGACGTGCCTATTTTAATCCTATTTATACCTTGTGACATCTCAGTGCCAGAATCAGAACAAATTAAAGACCCTAACAAGGAACCATGGATCACCAACAGCAGCAGATACCCCAGAGCAATGAGCCATGAGGTTATCCACGTTTCCTTCACTTATGGCAACCACAGCCATGTCTCAAAATCATTATTTCACTGCATATAAAGAAAGTATTAACAGGAATCTGCAGAGAAACCAAAAACGGCACAAAAAGCTATACCAAAAACAGCACGTTTACTACAAATTATATAAAGTGGTTTTTTACAAATAACGAATTTAAGTATTTTAGTTTTACTGAAAACTACGAAAGTTAGAAGAAGCTTGATTAATGAATTTGCCACACCCACCAGATCTAGAGCCCTGTCATCTTTCATCCGGGGCACTAAACCAAACAAAAATATTCCACATGTGAGCAAAGCCTCATTCCTGTGAATGTGTATTCACAGGACTGCAAATCACCCAGAAAAATGGGTCCAAGAGAACAGAGCTCCAAGGGGCAGCACTGCAAACATCAAGTACTGAAACACACGCAGACCGCCTACAGCTGCCTTCCCCCTGCGTGAGTGAGCTCTTAGGGGAAGCAGAGGGTCCTCCCCTGCACTTGGTGCACTCAGCTTCACCAGGCTCACTACCTGGGCCTCCATAGCACTTTCAAATGTCACTGCTCAAAATAGTAACAAAAGCCATCTTTTAGAATATTCAACACACTCAACACAAACAGGACTAGATTAAGATCTTACTAAAGAACCTGGCTTCTTAACACCAGAACAAATATACTTAAAATCCTGTTAGAAATAAACATCTCTTACTAAACCTCCTACCAAAAGCCTTATGGAAAAGCAGCAAACTTTCAACAAATATAAAAAAACTTTTCCCCCCAAATCTTACCTGCCAAAGTGTTCTTCTCCACTGTACTCACTGATGTGTTTTCATCCATCTGGGGGTTATGTTCAAGCCATTTTCCCAAACAACTGTTCTGCAGTCCTTCATGATACACTAAAAAGTTCAACAAATACGAAGCGGTGACACAATCATATGGCTTGGTACTTGTGCTGAGATCCATTGCTGCTTGGAATAGGAGATCTAGATTTTCAGAATCCTGAAAAAAAAAACCAAAGCAGTAATATTGCTCATTTCATTGAGCTTCCAGATTGATTTAACTAAACTTCTTACCACCCAGGAACCTGAGAACCTGCTTTTCATTAGGTCTGCTGGTAGGTATTTCTTAAGGAACACTTATTTTGTGCACTGACAGCCTTACACTCAAAACATGCATGTGCATGTATTTAGCAAGGATACAATTACATAGACATTGAGGATGGAGACAGCCATTTATAAAGCAGTATTCAATCACACTGCACTTCACAGGAAAATTTTTCTTTTTCAAAATACTGTGTTTTATCTTCCAATGGACATTAAAGAGAAGCAAAGTTTACTTGGAAGCAGTATTTGTTCACGTGTACTAATTAAATTAAAAATAATTTCTCCTGAAGTTACTACAGACAAATCAGTATCAAGTCAAAGGGCAAAATTTGTGAGAAATAAAAAAAACCAATCAGATAATGAAATCTGAGATCAATCAGAAATGAAAGGAAACAGGGAGCTGACATTTTTAAAAGTCCAAGAATAACCAAGTCAAAATGCCTCAATCATTTCCACAGGGAAGTCACAGCTAAGCAAAGAGCTTGCATTAACTATTTCTCTGATAGTTCATCATCATACCCAACAAACTTCCCAAACCCCTTCACCCACTAGTGCAACAAGCCTCCTTAGGTAAGGGCAGAAGCTGTGTAAAAATACACAGAAGGTGCTAGTGATTAACTCTACTGCAGGCAACTTGGACCGGCTTCTAAGGTTTAGGAATCATGCTCTGTACCTAACCCAAGCACCTGGTATACTACAGAACATTCATCTTCCACAAAGTTACTCCCTTTAAACTCTTCAAGTTCATACCTGTAAATTCAATGCAACATCACGCAGCTTCATCAAAAGCCTAAATGCCAGAATTTTTACTTCCTCAAAAGTACTGGCAAAACACTGGATCAAAGTTTGGACACGAGCACAATCCATCTCCTGATCCAACTGAAAAACTTGTGCCTGGCCTGCTCAAAGAAATTAATGCCTTAGATAAGTTTTGCTGTAACTCTTGTCAGAATAATCACTGTCTTCACATTCTGCTTTGCTATACTAAAAGAAGCATTAAAATTTCAGTTAAATTATTATTTAATATTATTTCTCTTAATAGGACTTAAAATACCATGTTTACTGTTATGAATTAAAATACTGTTATGACTCCTTATCCAAAAAATTACTTAGTAATACAGAAAATAACTTATTGCCAAAAACAGAATCCCATTTACTCCCATTAAATTCAGCATTGAAAATAATTTTTATTTAGTTTTGCTTAAAAATTCTTTTCCTGTAAGTATGTAATATTAGAAAATAATTCCTTTCAAAAAAGAGGTTAAAAGCTTCAGTGCATTTTGGTGCTTGGTGTTTTGAGTTATTTTACATAGGAATAATCCCTGAAAACGTAAGCCATTACAATTTCTTTTGGTTTTAATTTAGATGTAAATGAGTTGTGAATTCTGGTGACTGGACCTAATGCTGTAAAGAAGAGAAAAATTTTAGGATATAAACAACTGCACCACACTACAGCACAGAACACAAAAGCTGAATTGCCTTTATAGAAGTTATGTTTAATTTATAAAATCCTCAACTGCTATTATAACAACTCAGGGTAACTTTCTGTTTTTAAAAAAAGCAGAAACAATATGCTAAAGCAGAAACAATATGCTACATACTCATAATAATAACATTAATGTGTTCATCATTTATCACGTGGTTTTGAGAAATGATTTAGCAAGGCGGCATTTTTTTATTCCCTCTCAAAATCAACTTTAATCTTAGACAATTCATTTCTTTAAAGAAAAATGCTACAATCTAGGACTGAAAACATATTTTTATGTTGGCCATATGATCCAGAGACAAGATTTAGCAAGATCATCAATACTCCAAGGCACTAACAAATACTTCTTGAATTAAGGTTGTTATAAAATAATGAAGAAAATTTAAAATAACAGCAGCACATCATCATTAACTGGCAATAAAATTGTTTTTTTATTTAGCATAATATGATAAGGATATGCAATATTTTTTAATCAAGAGTTTTTGTGAATTCAGCATTTCAAACTATGAAGATATTTGTACAGGACAAAGGAGCAAAGTTATCAAATACATTGAAATTTGTCCAGAAGTTTCTCATAATAACAAAAATAAACCTTGCTAAAAAACAGACTATTCAATAAAATCCAAATTTATAGAAGAAATGCAACAGGCCATAATTATTTGCATTTACTGCAATATTCCTTTTTCCAATAAAACTTCCTATGCTCCCTTGAGGTAAAACAAAAGCAACCCAGGAAATGCCATAGAAATTAAGGACTAAGAATACCCTTTGACAGAAACTGAGTAGTTGGCATAAAAGATACTTCTTCAATTCAACACCTCCCATGCCTACAGTCCATAAAAGTCTATAAATCAGGCTTCTCACCTTTTGGAGCAGAAAATATTTCTGCTATTGATTCCAAAATACTTAGTGCAGAAAACCTGGTTGGGTGTGATGAACCAGGAAACAATACCCCAAAAAGTCTGGTACACAGAGACGACATGAAATCCTTGGGGAGGGGGGAGGGGGGAACACACAAAAAAAATTAAGACAGTTTACTTGCTGCCCTACAAACAAAAGCCTAAGTAACTGAATTCAGGACACTCTGCTTTACCCCAAAAATTAGGACCTTACAACTAATTTTGGAAAAACAGGAGGCCGACATTCATAGTACAGACAGTTTATTGCTTCTTAGAGTACAGTGAAGGGTGCACAATCATTTGGGTTTCTAAACATAACAATTTTCCTTCCCCATCCCCACAAAAAGATGGCCATTGTTTCAAATCTTGAAAACCAGCTGACCGAGAAAAGCAGAACTCAAGGAATTGGTGCAAAGAAACTGACAATGTGAGCCTTAAAAAAGGATAAAAAGGACAGATACAAAAGATGTCTTCATGCTAAAGCTCATGTCATTCATTCTCTCACTCACTGATTATTCTAGAGACCTAGAAAAAGACTGAAGCTCAACTCATCTCTATTTCAAGTCCAAGTAACATGCACCATTTAAAGTTTGCTGCTAAATGGCCAAGAGATGACAGGACATTTACCCAATTTTTTTTTTTTTTTGATTGAGAGTCATCAAAACATCTCCAGCCACTCCTCACTTACTGCTGTTTCAATGCACATCATAGAGCAATCCCTCAGAAAATAACCTTTATTGGTTTTCAACAACATTGACCTTAAAGACACCCTCCAAATACCAGTGGGCATTCAGTTCATCAACAACAGTGTAATTAGTCAAAATTCACTGCACAAGTGCATCACAGTGGACAAGCTCCTCAGCAAAGTTTGGCTTCACAGGTTTTTTTCTTCTGCACTGCACTTTTGCCCAACACACACACACAGCCTAACTTGCCCAGTGGTGTTCAGGAACAATGAACTCTCAGAAACGCTCTCCCACCTCTATCACCTGCATCTCTAGCAGTCTACTTACTTTATATTGCTGCAAAATCCTCAAAGGAGGCATGTGAGTTGAGTTCTCAACTAACACTTGCTTGGTTTTATTTTGCTCCAATTTATAAAGCACTTGAGAACTTTCATGTATCCTGCAAAATAACTTTTAAAACAAAGCAAAACATACATGAGACAAGAATCATTGACAGCAAATTACGGGAAAGGCAGATTTTCAGCTTATTTTCCAAATCACATTGCTTATAATTTTTAGGAAGTTTGCATACAGCCTAACACAGAACAGATCCTTCCCTCTCCACTCCAAACCCAAGGTTTTCCTTCCCATCTCTCTTGTGACCAATTTTTTCTCTCCTCCCTCTACACCTCCAACACCTTCTTCCATCTCCCTCCTTAAATTCATGCCTAGCCTTCTCCTCCCAACTAATTTTCTGTGGAACTGTGCTCATCTGTAAATAAAATTCAGATAAAAAATTTAAAAATAAAAAATGTTAAAAAGTGCAGATCATTTCTACAGCCTCAGTGTCTCAAAGAGTTTGACTCACTTCAAAAGTGCTTCCTCCACCCCTTTGACTACCCACAAGTAATATTTCCCTTCTTATCACACTCCCACCAGCATGATTTTTCCACCTCATGTTCCTCAGTCTGCACCAAGTAAGAAAGGGAAGAGCTGGGATTTCTCTTTTGTTTTTGTCAAACTGACTCCCTCATTTTTCCCCCATCTCAAATTAATAATTTTCTCCTTCCACACTACCTTCTTTTGCCATAAACATCTTTCAAGATATTCTTTATACAAACATGGTTTCCTCGTTTTATCCCCGTGCTTCTACCATGAGCTACATGTGACCTTGGCAACTTCCACCACACGGACACTCATTCCCCCCAGGCTGTAATGGCACAGCCACATGTCAAGCTGTTCACTTAATATTCCTCTACTTTGTTTTCCAGGTTGGGTTTCTGAGGGTGACCAAGTGACTGAATTTGCTTGAGGTGTGACAAATCTGTGTAAGCACAACCTTAGGCCCCAGCAAAGGCAGCACCAGGTTCATTGCTGACTCCAGGGCGCATTGCTTTGCTACTGGCAAAGTGTGCAGGTGCTGACAGGTCAAGCAACACCCACCACCACCACCCATGGCCACGTTACTGTGCCTCTGCCACTGAATTCTTTGTTTAAGCCATCCTTGCCTGTGATGATTTAACACCATTTAGCTGGGTAATACAGACAGCATAGTCCTGGTCTCAGAGCTTCTTCTCTTTCCAATGAGCAACTTCATAACATACTCTTTTTTTTTTTCTTAAAGGGTGTTGTAACTAACTTAAGAGGCACATTAGACATTGCTCATAGCTTGAAGTTACCTTTCTCAGCAGAGAAACAATCTGTTGCCTTACGGAAGGAGATTGGCTGTTCAGGTTGTACATCATAAAAAACTGAATTAGTTGCATTTCTTCCAGAGACACAATTTCTGTAGTACGATGGGTTTCACACAGTAAACCTAAAGCATCAATGCAAACCTGAAAGATATTTAAAAGTTAACCACAAAGGATTTACTGACACCTATGATGACACCTTTGTTTTAATACAATGCTAACACAGTAATCAGGATCAAATTGTTCTAATTCAAAGGACACATAAAAGGCTGTCCCTTTACCTGGTTGTGCTGATGAACTAGACCCTGTTTTATACACTCAGTGGATACAAGACCACTGCTCAAGATATTTGAAAGTTCCAGGTGTCCATGAGCCCTGGCAGTTCTCAAGCATGCCATTAATGCTCCAAGAGCTCCTCTAGTACTGCAAGAGCCTGAAGAAAATGAAAACCAGTAATAATTACTGTTTGATTAACACAAGTAATGTACTATTTGCAAAGCTTGTCAGAAACTCCCAATACTTTCACCATATGACCCACCCTCACCCCCCTTTTATTTCTACTCCATAAATCCTAAGAGACAGTGCTGCTATAGATTAAACTAGTTCTAAGTCACCTGGTTCTCAAAAAGCTTCATCTCAAACATGTCATATGAAAAAAAGACCTTATGAGGTCTCACAAGCCATTAGAGTCACACTAAACTACTTCAAAACTACAGGTGAATCATAACTCTCGTATCCACGTATTTACAAGAAAAACAATCTGTTAATGGCCACACCTGTGTAAGAAATAAAAAACAGTAGTAAAAAAATACAGAAATGTAACAAACCCTGGCATGTAAAGAGAACCATAAGGCACTCACAGAAGGAATACTAATTATTTTGCTCGTGGCATGATGACACACTTATGATTATTATTACTTTCACCTTAAAATACTAATAGCAATAACAACCATCTGGAATTTTTCTCCCAAATTAATTCTAACAATAGTAACAGACCAGAAATCACATGGCTAAGATTTTTTTTTTTAAATCCAATCATAATTCCAAATAGAAAGTTTATTTTCTTACCCAGATTAGCATCTGCAGAGGCCTGAAGAATTCTAATCATGTAGCTCAGACTGTCAGGGTTACATTTGAGCAATTTTGGTAAATAATAATCTATTATATAAGTAGTTTGGTCATGGTTTCCTTCACACAGTATTACCAGAAGAGGAGAAACCCAGAGGTCGTGCCACTGGTCAATCCAGGTGCCTTCCTGAAAACTTAAAGTAAAATGGGCCTTGTGATTTGTAAACATGACTTCCAGAAGATCACTAGCATAAGGTGCTAGAGACTGATCATTCATCACATCCAGGATTTGTACTGGAATTGTCCTGTCCAACTGCAATATATTTTCAGTGCCCACACACTCCACCAGACAGCCAAGAGAAGCATATTTCCCTTTTACATGCCAATCCAAGCTTAGTAAATGCTTTATCAGCCTTGCAAAGAATGGGTCTGATTTTCCATTGGATCCAGCAATGGTGGTTTGGTGTATCCGAAGAAGATTCTTAAAAATCAATTTGGTTTGGTGTCTAATAGCATCCAGAGGGTGATCCCAGTGTGTATAAATGTATTCCAGCAGCTTCCCAGTTATATCAGAGTTCCCATTAAGTTTGATTTTTAGATCTGGAGAGCCTGAAACAAGGGCAGCCAGTGCTGAATTAGTCCAAATAGCAAGGATTCTAGACAAAGATGTTGCTACACTGGATTCTTTTAACCTTTTAAAAAGAACAAACACAAAAAAGTTCATTATTTTCATTAATCAATTTTTACAAAAACAAATTTTGTATTTCAGAATAACTATTCATCACATTCATTTACCTTACATGAAAACAGGTTAGGAGACACAAGCCATTCATGGAGGAAAAGGAATGAACACAGAACTGCTTAGTTACCAGATATGCTATTAAGTGGTTGCAGCTAAACCCCCTAACAAAGGGGAAAAGAAATCATACAAGCCCCACAAAAATACAACAACAACAACAAAAAAAATTACTATGCACCTGCTAACATTTAAGCAGCTTTATGTTGTTGCATGCGTCTTGAAAACGTAAGGAAAACTTTTCCTTACCATATAAAACCATCAGAACTGAGTATCCTATGTACAAAAACAAAACCACAAAACTGACCTCCAAGGCACAATCAAAGGTTGAACTGAACACATGTTTTAATCTCCAATCCAATTGTGCTGGTGGGCTGTTAGATGCAAGCAGCCAATGCTTGCCACCAGAAAAAAAACCTGAAACTCATCTTACTTCAAGTATTCCAGTCACTGGCCCACTTTGCTTTCTTCTGAACTTTCAGGAGAAGAAAGTCCTGAAACTGAAGCTTATCTCTCTACGTAGGAACTGCTACTGACATACCTTACCATAAGGGAATTGATAAATTTATCCCATTCATGTTAGAAAACAAAATTTTAGCATGCAAGAAAAAATTGAAACTTATGCAACATCATTATATTTTTCGAATTTACAGAGTTTTTATGAACATATTAAAAAGATTGCATGATCTGTGGCAAAACCTAGTATCATTACAGTGACAACATCAGAGATATTCCACCAAGACCACAGGGGTCATGCAAAAATAGAATTAAAAAGATAAACCTCTCCTCCCAAACACAAAACAACACAAAACACAAACTTACTCTGAACTCAAAGACAACAAGACTGATGCAATATCTAATAACAGTTTCTCTCCATTTTCACCCATGCTGCCATTCTTCCAATCCAGCATAGCCAGTGCTCCATGGCAAAGGAAGAGCAGGACCGAGTCCGGGAGCTCTGCCGTGCACAGAACCCCACAGTTCCTCACAAACCACGCTGGCACAGCTGAGTGCTCCATTGTCCCAAGGAGCAAGTCACTGATCTGGAACACCAAAAGCACACCCATTACAGCATTTCAGCACAGCAGAAAAGCTATTTTGTGCATATCTTAGAAGATTTGAAGAGATTTCTTGTGAATAGTAGTTTCTAAAATTCAAAATCCAAGCCTTATGACATCATACAGCAAAGAGAGAAGAAAGGATCATACTCCAGCTAAGGACTGATAGAGAGGCTGGCAAGCCTTGGCATCGGTATCAGCAAAACCTCCAGACAACAGTGATAGCACCAAGACATTGCAGTCTTCAGCCAAGAAATGCACTTACCAGTGAAGGTAATTCCTCAACTGGTTCATACATAGCTCTAATAAACAGAATAACAGCCAGTCCTGAGGTAGTCTGAACAGTCTGCAGGAGCGTTGCTACACAGCAAAAATATTTTACATTAGAATGCAGGAAACACTGTGTACTAGAACTATGTATCAAAATTATAAAAGATGGTATTGGATTTTGCTAAACTACTTTTAGCATACTTTTAGCATTTTTGTGTATAATCACAAATCTGTAGTGTCCACCTACATAGCAAATATTAACAACTTTATCCTCCAGTGTAATAAGAAACTGCTAAAACCTTTAACAGAAGAAAACACAGGACTGCCCACCAAGGCAAGGAGGGCTGTGGCAGAGCCTACTGACGTGTGTTAAATTCTTCTGTACAAAAATGTCTGTATGAGAAGAAACCACTATTAGTTATGGTGTGCCCATAAATAGTTCTGACAGCATATTTCATAGAGATGTAGATATTTCTGGTAGGCACAGACATTTGGTGACTCTCAAAAGCATTTCTGTTAGTTTCTGAATTATTAATAACAGCATTAACCTCAGTTTTTGTAGTGTGACAAGTTAAACTGTACACTCTAAAACTGCACACTCTAAAACTGCAATCCACAAATCATAGCTCGCCAAAAAAACAACTACTGCTCCCACTCCCACTAATCTCAATAGTTCAATTTCCATGCAAGCTAAACTAAGTTTTTATACATAGAGGTTGTTTACTACAAAGACAAAAAGTTAATAAAAATATTAGGGCTTGAATGTTACTAAACTTACCATCCATTAGGAAGTTTGTGGAACTTTTCAGTAAACTACACATACTTTGCCAAACAAAAGATTCATTGTGTTTCCAAAGGCTCCCCTGGATATTTTCTTGCAATTTCTGTATAAGCATCATTGAAACTTTAATGGCTATCAGTAAATCATGCATCAGCTGAGTCTGAACAATACGATTTCCATGATTCTTTCTGGGGGTGGGGGGGAAGGGGGAGGGAAGACAAGCAAGCACACAAAAAGGAAATTAAAACCATTCTTCACCATCCCCAGAAAACCATATTCTGCCAACTTTAGATAGAATTAATGGTAAAAACTAACTTACTGCTTGAGTTGATCAGATATGTAAACACAAGAAAACAAGGAGCAGACTCAAGGGTAGTCTGTTCAAATGAAGTAAACAAACAAAAATGACAAATTCTGCTACATTTTCTGCAGGTTCCTGTGACAAACTTTCAATCATATAATTCTGCCTGAGCAGAGCTGAACTTTTCCAAAAGCTTTCCAAAAAGGCCAACAGAACACAGTGCTGCTCTTTTCTAATTTTTCTTTTTTTTTTCCTCCTTTTAAATTTTTTTTAAGTAGTTCCTCCATGTACAAAGCATATTTCTATGATCTGACTTTAACAAGAAGACAGAAAATATCTAAACTTTCAGTGCACAAAACACTTCATTAAGTACCCCTCTCCTCTGGGTACACAATAAGAGACCACAGTGAAGAAGCCTCACTTTATGAGATGCTGGAAAATGTCAGGTGTATCAATACTGAACTAAACACTCATGGAACATGAAGGAGTTTTACTCCACCTGAACTTTACATCTATTAATTACACTGTTTAGTCACAATTCAGATAGCAAAACTCCAACTCAAAGGCCTCCCTTAGAAGTAGTAGCTCTAACAGTATCAGTGTCTTACCTCTCTTATATTACCATATTGCCACAAAAGAAACTGATCAGTTTTTATTTAAAATCTGCATCACTGTAAAATGATATTCCCATCTTTCATCAATGTATAGCTATCAAAGTGATATTTTAAACCAAACCAAATTATCTTGCAAGAGTGAAATAAAACCAGATAAAATAGAGCTTCTATTGAATTTACTTGCCTGTTTTCTTCCTGTATGTCAAGCAGCAACTTCTGCAGAAACTGAAGAACTAGTGAAAATAATCATGGTATGAATTTACTTACAAGAGAAATGGAACAGAAAATTTCCAGCAAAGAAATCACACATACATATCATACCCAGCTGCAATGAATAGTACCCATACAGTGGTGACTTCCATTCCACCAACAAATTAAACTGGTATTTCAGTACAGACAAAAACAAGCAATGCTAGAACAAAATCTCAAGTTGTTTTGCAAAAACCCGGTACACAAGTTTCCAACCCACTTGGCCCAATCCTGTGATAGATTCATTCTCCCTGGTACTCAGAATCACTCACTGGTACTCAAGATTTATATCGGGGGTTGCCCAATAAAGCAAAACTGACCCCTGGAAATTAAAGGTATAAATCACAGTCTTGTCTTTCACAAAAAAGTACCACATGAGGATACTAGTGTACTGAAAATTAACCAGGAAGAAATCAGACCTGACAGATATTCATGCCTACTTCAAATCACTTCTTCACACACCCCCCTCCCCCAAAAACGTGCAGTGGAGCTTATTTACTAGAAATGTGACTTTACCTTCTTCAAACAGGTTCTTAATACAGGCTCTACCTAGAGGAAAGAAAATACATTTTAAGTACTGAATACTTGCCAGCACTATCTATTTCCTGCAACTGCAAACATTACTATCAGGTGTGGCACCGAGGTGCAAACCAGTGCTGAGCAAGTTTAACCAGAAGACACTCAGTGCCACTGTACCTAAGCTGAAGTCCTCCATACAGGAAGCAAGGTTGTCCAGTACTTTTCTGTACAAATACACATCTGTGGTTTTCAGTTCTTCCCGAAGGCAGCACACAAAGCTTTGCACAGCTGACACCATCAAATGTCCAGGAAGACCATTCAGTGAACTGCAACAGGAAGAAACAGCACATTTAGTTTGCTTTTACTGAGGTGTTGAACATCCACTGCACAAAATCCATGTCAGCTAAAACTCCAATACACAGATGGATGTTTCTTCCCACATGAAAACATCATCTGTTTTAAAATTAACATGCAGGTTCTCAGTTTGCAGCTAGAAAACCTGTCAAAGGGGAGCACAGCTTTGGGGTGGCCACAACCAAATACAGGATGGAAGCCCTGCATCTCCGGACAACATTGACTGCTTTCAGACAAAGAAAGGAAGCAGCTAAGCACCAGATCTTAAAAAATGCTAAGGCTATAATAAATTCACTAAAGAAATACAGCAGTAATTGTGCAATAGAAAAAATTTATTGCAATAAAAATAGGCACAAGAAACCGCAGTTTAGATAGGATTCCTCTGAACTATCTTCTCCTGACAAAGCTGAAATTTTGTATTTTAAATTTCTATTCTGACATTGGATTTTAAAGTTCAAACTGCTAATTACACACTATGTTGTCTTTCCAATAATGAAAGAGATCAAAATAATGCTTCACATGGAAGATACTGATCTGATGATATATTATTTATGGTTAAGACACATATTAGTACTGCAAATTTTTAGAATTAAGTTACAGCAGTTTGTAGTGAATGACAAATTACTGACTTGTAGGTAAGGAAAGCATTTAGAAAAAAATAAAGGCTTACTACTCAATTTTTTACCTTGCTAATACTTTCTTCAAAGGATTCTTCCCACTTAATGAAAAATATGTCTCTCCCAAAACGTCCAAACAAGCTTTAACCATGGGATCACCTGCAGAGTTCTGATCCATCTGCTTCACCAATGGCATAATCTATAATCAAAAGAACACATGATGAACAAAAACCTCTGGATATACCATCTTCAACGGTGGCAGATTTCCCTCTCATCCAAGCATATGCTGAAAAACTGTTCTCCACCATTTCTCCTTGAGTTTCAAGTTTTAAATGTTTCAGGAACACCTCTAAAATCAAAAAACATACATACAAAATAGAAAACTTGGTATCACTTGCCTTCCACCATTTTCAGTAACTGTGGCCCTTGCTAATTTAAGTACTATGACTACATTTCTACCTGATGCACGTGCAGCAGTAACAACTGCTTTTCCTGTGTTTCCAGGAATGTACAAAGCATTGAAAGTTTATTTTAGAGCTGTATTTGCCATTAACAGTGCACAGGACACACTGTCAGTTACCAAAAACCACACTAACAACAGTGAAACCTTACCTGTTTAATACACTGGATCTGCTGGATGCCATTTCCCAGCTGTGCACAGTGCAGAAGTAGAGATGCCAGACTTTGCTCTTCAGTCGTTGAAAACCCTACATTTGGAAGAAGAGGATCTTTTTATGAAGTAATTACAATAAGCAGTATAAATAATACATGATTTACAATAAGAAGAAATGACTGCTAAATCCTTAGGGGTTTTTCCAGTTAGAGTAAACCCATTAGTGCCACAAACCCTTAAATCACCTTACAACACCTTAACACAACTTTTTTTTCCTAACAAATGAAAAAAATCAGCTTCACTGGAACACAACAGCAGGCCTCATCTGCAGTATGAAGACCACTTGCAAAAAATCACAGCATGGCTGAGTTGGAAGGGACCATCTGGTCCAACCCCACTGTTCAAGTAGGGTCACCTGGAGCTGGCTGCCCGGGATCATGGCCAGGTGGCTTCTGAGTACTTCCAAGGCTGGAGACTCCCTGACTTCCCTATGAAAGCTGTGCCAGTCCTCAGTCACCCTCACATTAAAAAAGTGTTTCCCTTCACATTAAAAAAGATGTTTAGAGGGAATCTTTTGTGTTTCAGTTTGTGCCCATGCCTTCCTGTCCTATCACTGCTCAGCAAAGAAAAAATACTGGCTCTGCCTCCCTTATGTCCTCCCTTCAGGTATTTTTTACACATTGCTAAGAGCCCCTGAGCCTTCTCTTCACCAGGCCAAGGAGACCCAGCTCTCTTAGCCTTTCCTCATAGGAGGGATGCTCCAGGCCCTTCACCATCTTAGCCCTTAGGTGGAGTCTGTCCAACATGTCCATATTACTCTTGTACAGGGGAGCCAAGAACTGGATGCAGCACTCCAGGTGGGACCTCACCAGTGCTACCTCAAAGTAACTTTAGCATACAAATCTTGTATTATTTAGTTTGGGTTTTTTTACAATAAATATCACTGGAAGTTTCTCTCATCAATCAAAAAAAATTCCTCACAAAAGAAAACACCATTTGAACAGTAGCTTTAAAACAAGCTAACTACAGAAAACACAAAGCCTGAGAAAATGACCTCCAGAGAACCCTTCCAACCTCAATCATTCTGTGATTCTTGGCAATTCAGTGTTATCCCACATATTAAGGCTAAAACATCAGATATCACTGAATTACAGGCCTGCCAGTAGAATCACAAGTAGGACCTTCTACTATCTTCAGACCAAAGATAAACAAAGTAAAGAGTTTTCAAACCAAAGCCACAATGCTCTAAAGGTTTTTTTTAACTCTGCCGAGGTAAGAAGTCATTGTCACTATAAAATAAAAACAAATCACAGCAGAGCAAACACACAAAAAACTCACAAAGCAAAACCACTAGAAATAAAACATAACAAGCAAAAAACCAGATCAATTTCAGCAGCTAGTCAAAGGCAAGAGAAATCACACATTAGTTCAGAAAAAAACCCCTACATACTCTGAAGTTTTTCAAGCTGATGATGATCAAGAAAGAATGCATCCACCTGAATTTCCTTCTTTTTCTTCAAAACCATTTTAGCTGATTAAGAAACGCCTGCTTAAAAAAACAAACAAAACAAAAAAACCAAAACAAACAGGTCACATGGTTTTAAAAACATAATTACAAACACTTCCTACAATAATGGTCTTTTCACTGTCCTACTGTCTTGAAATGTTTGTTGCATTATCTGTGCAATTTTTTTCAAGGAAATAGCTCTCTTTAACTTTATGAACTTCAACTATTTCCAGGAGTTCATCCAAAATTCACCCAAAATTCGTGATGCAAAATGGAAGTAATAGAAGAGGGGAATTGCTGTATGAATGACAACCTGTCTCATCACCGTTTGGAAACATCATACAAAAGCATGGAATTAATGCCACAAAACTTCCCTTGCTCAGTTTTACTGTTCTAAACTCATTCAACTTGTATTAAGGTCAGGTAAGAACTGTGCAGCAAATCAAACGGCTTTGCTATTATACAAATAGCAAGTTCTTTTTCGAACGGCAGTGGTGATTTAATACGCACTACAGTTTCACTGACTTCAAGCTCATTATCATGGAACGGCTGAGGTCGGAAGGGGCCTTCGGAGGTCATCTGGACCAATCTCCTGCTAAAGCCAGGCCACCTGGAACCAGCTACCCATATCCAGATATCTTCTGAATGTTTCCAAGCATGGAGACTCCACAGCCTCTCTGGAGCACCTGTGCCAGTGCTCGGGCACTTTCACTCCCCATCTGGTGCTTCTGATGGTCTCAAGAGACCCTCCCGTGTTTCAGTCTGCACCCATGGCCCCCTATCCTAACACCGGGCACCACGGAAGAGAGCCTGGACGCACCTTGTCTGCGCCTCCTCTCCCCGTATTCACACACTCTGGAAAGCTCTCCAGATCCCTTATCCCGTCCCAGCTGCAGCACCCAACGCGGCCGCCCTCAGCGGCCTCCGGGCGGTCACGAGCAGACGAGCGCCGGCCCGCCCGTGCCTCAGGGGCGGCGGCCGCCGGGCCCCGCTGCCCGCGAGTGCTCCGCGCCCTCCCTGCCCCAACAACCCCGCGCCCACAGCGGCACCGAGCGCTCGGCCGGACCCCGGGCCGGGCCACGCCGCCTTCGGCACCCACCCGGGCCTCCCCCGCCCCGGCGGCAGCGCGGGCCCAGAGCACCCGCCTGGTGAAGCGGCTGCAACCAGAGCACCACAGCAACGAACAAGGAAAGCACCGAAGCAACATCCATCACTCGCTCCCTACCGAGCGGACCCTCACCCGCGGCGCCGCTTCCTTTCCCGGTGCCCGCGCCCGCCCCACCACGTGCCGGCCGCCGCCAACCGCGGCGCTCCCCGCCCCGGCCCGGCCCGGCCCGGCCCTGCAGAGGCGCCTGACGCCGGAACCGCGCCGGCACTCGGAGGGCTCGGCGAGCTGCTGGTCCCCGTCCTGCTGAGCGCCGGGGCCGCAGCGACTGCCGCGTTTCCTTGGCAAACACTTGTCTTAACTAAAAGATGAACCAACGCCAGTCACTGAAGCACGGAATCAGTTAGGCTGGAAAAGCCCTCTGAGATCATCGCCTCCAACCTGTGACCGAACGCCACCACGTAAATGGACCAGAACACCGAGTGCCACGTCGGTCTTTCCTTAAAACACCTCCAGGGATGGCGAGTCCACCACCTCCCCGGGCAGCCCATCCCAATGTGTCTAATCTCCTTTTCTGTGAAGAAATTTTTCCTAATGTCCAATCTAAACCTCCCCGGTAAAGCTTAAGGCTGTGCGTCCTCTTGTCCTGTCTTTATTTGCCTGGGAGAAGGGGCCAGCCCCCACCTGGCTACAGCCTCCTTTCAGGCAGTTGTAGAGAGTGAAAATGTCACCCGAGTCTCCCTTTCCTCCTGGGTAAACAACCTTGTCTCCCTCAGCTGCTCCTCATAGGACGTGTGCTCCAGACCCTTTACTAGTACCATTGCCCTTCTCTGGACTCACTCCAGAGTCACTGGCCTTTGTAAAGCACAACTATCTTTCTTTATTTTAAATGTACTCTCAACTTTGGAAAAAATTGGGGGTAACTTTGATGCATCCCATGATGGCCTTAGTTTGTGTTTCTCACCGAGTAGTTACTCTCTCTCCTCAGTTCCTGAATGTCCTCAGCAGATTCAAATGGATGCTGTGTCTTTCGGAGCCTAATCTGTCAGGCGCCCTTGCTGCACACAGTGACTGGTCAGCCTCCCTCCAGGGCCAACTACATTTCAGAGCCAGAGGAAACAAATGCTAATTTGCATCCAATGCAAATCAAGCTGCTCTAGTCACAAACCCTTTTTCTAAGGAGCAGAAAGAGGCTTGACTAAACACCTCACAAAAATCCAATAAAATTAATTTGAAAAGTGTGCTCCATTTTTTTCCTCATAACCATATCTCTTGATCCTTTCCAGCAGTCCCTAATTTGCCACCACTTTCACATTTTCTAAAATTGTAAAATTGTGAACCAAACCCAGCTTTTTTTTTTTTTTAATGTAAGCATTTATACATTAGTAAATTTTCAAGTATCTGAAGGGAGCCTACAAGAAAGATGGAGGGAGAGTATTTACAAGAGTTTGTAGTGACAGGACAAGGGGGAAAGGATTCAAACTAAAAGAGAATAGGTTTAGATTAGATGTTAGGAAGAAATTCTTCCCTGTGAGGGTGGAAACGCACTGTAACAGGTTGCCCAGAGAAGCTGTGGATGCCTCATCCCTGGAAGTGTTCAAGGAGAGGTTGGATGGGGCTCTGAGCAGCCTGGTCTAGTGGAAGGTGTCCTTGCCCACAGCAGAGGGGGTGGAAGGAGATGATCTTTAAGGTCCCTTCCAACCCAAACCATTCTATAATTCTATGATTTTTAGCCAGAGCAGATTGTTTTTAAGGTTTCAACATATATGTTCTGTACCTTTCACAATCCTCCCAGGTCCCACGTGAATATAATGTATGTAATAAGTACATAATTTGCAAGTGATAGATTATCAAATGGGGACAGCCTTTCCCAAGTCTGTGAGTTGTACCTAGCAGAGGAGGAATCTTGCACTCATTGTGAAAATGCTTATTGCAAAAGTGACTATTGTAAAAGGGCAGCTCAATATAGCTCAACATAGCAATCATGCTTCCATAAGTATTTAAGAGCAACAGTGGAAAGGAAAAAGTGGAAAATGTAACAAAACACATTCCTTGCCAATTGACTTTCACCCAACAGTGATTTTCTTAACAATCTAAAGCAGCCAGAAGCCATTAGGGTCTGCTCAGGACTTACAACAAACTTCTGGATCCCTGTTTAGCACTGATGGTTCACAGCACCTTCTGACTTCTGACATGGTAATGGCCAAAGGAATTTAGAAAAGGTTTAACCACATACAAACATATAAAGAAAGTAATTTGAGTTTTTTGCTGTTGGTTCACTGAATTTTCCCTGGTTTTGCGTTCAGCCATTTCTAGGAAACTGACACAGTTATTTGGCACTACCTGTCCCAGTGACCTACTCTAAATGCTGGATTATCTTCAGCTTAAAGGGACACTGAATGCTCTTAAGTGATTTAACCTTCCAGACAAATAAGACAATTATCCTCATCCTCACTTAGTGCAAGCAAAGTCTCCAGCTCCCTCAAACCAGTTCAATACCTACATATTTTAAATTCAGTGTGATCCTCTTTCTACAGACTGGCCAATTTCAAGAAACATTTCCACAGTTCCAGCTCTATGTATTCCAGCTCATTTTCTGTAACACCATTTCCAGTAACTTTTTCATTTCCAAAAGAGCTTTACTCTCCCCAGGTTTTTCCAGTTAGGGGAAACATCAGTGCCAGGGAGCTGTCAGGTAACACCTGAAGAATCCACATTTTGTAGTGCAATGAAAGCAAAGAGGCATCTAAAGAAATTAAATTATAAGATGCAACACCCACACATGTCAGTTGCTCTGTTCTCTAAGAGCACCAAGTACTCAAAATACCTTACTCAGAAGTAGCTCACACACCACCACTCACCAGGCAGGGGTTATGAGGCTTAACTACCTTAAAAAGGTAAAGTCACTCTGTTTTCATAATTCCTCATCTGCTGGTGAGGAGAAACAGACCCTTGAATTACTGATGCTGTGGCTGTGCTGTGCTCTGCTGTGTGCTACAGATCCTGCCAGAGACCAAAAAAGCCACATAGCATTAGAAATTGCTAGGGAGAGAATAAAAACCAAGCATTGCTATGTTGCTGCATAAATAGACCTACACCTCAAACACTGTGCAGAATGTGGTAGGACTGCTAGAGGTGTGAGATAGGTTATGAAGAATGGCCAAAGGTAGAGAGGGGCATCTGTGAAACCATTAAAGTGAATTGGTAACTTCACTCTGGAAGAGAAAATGGAATATGACAGAAATTTCTAACATTTTTCATTGTCTCTGCAAAACTTTAGGGGCATCAAGTGAAACAAGCAGGTGGCACATCCAAAACTAAATGAATTATTTAAACTACAGAGGTCATCATCTTAGGACATTTTGGATCTTGAAAATTATGTTTCTTCAAAAGTAACTGGACTAAATCATGAGAGAAAAAAAACAGTAAGAAAATTTTCAAACCATAAAATTTCTGGCTCACAACATCCATGAACCTCTAGTGACTGGGACAGTATTCTGGGGTAATGATGCTTCCCTGAGCACTGTCTGAGGACAACAGTCAAGTGACTGGATACCAGACTGGCTGACCAGGTACAGCCATTTTTACTGGGATGTCTCAACATATTTCTGCAATTCATCAGAAGTTTTTTTTCCTAAGCACTGGGTTTATGCTCATAGACTTTATAGTTTTTACAAATCAACATCCACCAGTGAAAATTGTCCTCAAAGGAAATAATTTAACCCACACTGTTGGAAACTTTAATGTTTAAGCTGTACATTTTAGTCCTCTTGAGCTATGTCTGTGCCAGTAAGTAGAATGTTTTATATTTTATGTGTCTTTCAGATGGAGATGATTATATCATCATTTGAAAACTCTCAGGAATTGATTATTTAGAGCAATATAGAATTTTGCCACTCTGTGGCGCCAGATAATTAAAAAGAGGTTGAGCTGTTAAAAGGGAAGCCATGGACCTTCTCATAAACTGGAGTTTTTCTAAGTAGAAAAAGCCTTTATTAGTAATTGAAGTAACTCCAGATTCTTCCTTTCAAAGGAACCAAAGCACAAATACTAGATGTTATTTAGATAAACGCCATTTTTCTGTAATGGAAAGACAAGTCATAGCCTTGAAACAGCAACACTTTAAGTCATCTCATTATAATAATAATTGAACAGTAATGATCTTTTTCCCTTCTTCTCCTCCACTTAAATAATACCATAAAAGTTTTCTGTCAAGAAAGATCAAGATATATTTTAATTTGAACATCACCTGATGTATTTATTTCTATCACAGTTTTGTAATTGCAACTAAAAAATGGGAACTTTTTTCTCTATTGAAAGTCTCAAATAAATATATATGTCATCCTTTCAAAGAATCCACACAAAAACAAACTTACAGAAGACACCGTAGGATCTATGATTTTAGAATCAGAGATGTTTCCTGGCATATATCTCCAACTGTAGACACACATACCAATCTGAAATACCTAAACTTAAATGGTTGCAATATTTATCTATGTGAGAAAGGACCAGAAAAAGCTCCTTTTGTCATGATGGGGTAAGGTCCTGATCCAGCACATCAGAATGACGTTCTACATACGCAGGAAAGTCTCATCAACCCAAAATTTTACATTCTAGTTGCAGATTTGATGACAACTCAATCATCTCTGGAATGAAGCTGGTGGCATTTTTTATATTAGCTTCCACACTCCAGAGTAGACATTTTGCAATACAATGTTCATGATACTTTTTAACAAATGAGGTTATTGTTTAACAAGACAACCAGGAACTTAGAACTTACTTTCTTGTATTAAGTCAATTACAGACAGTAAAAAATCAGGAACATCTTCAGCCCACATGGAGGCTAATATTTAGAATTCACATTATAGAGAGAAATAGTTCATAATGTTCTGACTTTGGTTCACTTCTGCAGGGAGCTAGCTAGCAAATGATCACTCCAAAGTGCAAATACCCACTCTTGCAGTTTGCTTCTACAATGTACAGTGTATCAGTTTTGCATTTTCTGCACATCCTGTCAGGAATATTTGCAGATTTATTAGTGCTTGCATGTAACTTCCATCAGCAACAACAGCAAGGAGGAAGAACTCTCTTCCTGAGTCTGTGCTGACATGTACAATAGTTTTCTGTGTCTTTGCCTGAAGATTTATGGCTTTCCCCCTTGCTTTCTGTTTACAAAACAAAGTTGTATTTTGTATTTTTGTATTTTTTTCTATGCATCTCCAGCTGTTCTACTTGTAATTCTATTTCCTTCAGTAATGGAACACACATTCTAGCCACCTCTACATACTTCACAGCTAAGGGCAGTTGAGAGAAAATCCTGAATATCCCCATTCCTTCTTCCAGAATATTTTTCCAAGCTTCTTTATGTATCAGTATCGAGAGCTCCATGACTGTAGAGCATTTTTATTACTTAGAGGGCAGTGAAAATGTCAATCCACTAAACAAACTGAAAGAAACACTCAATGACCGAGCAGGCTTTGCTCTCCCTCTTGCGGTCCAAGCACGTCATTCCCGCAGCCTCCCCCAGCTCTGTCCCTCTGAATTCAATGGCTTTTCGCACACTTGCGGGTATCCAGAGAGAACGAGCGTGTCACTATCCAAGGAAACGATATGGACAAAGTTTTCATTAAACGCCAATGCTAAATCATTTTGTCTAGCTCTCGTTAGGAATCAAGCGATGATTTTGATTCTTTTGGCTAAATCTGGTAATCAAAACAAAGGCTTTTTTTCAACTTACGGGTTTTTAATGTAGCTTGAACACTCCAAACAGGAGGTATCGGGTGGAAAACAATTGCTATAAAACCGATCATGTTTTTAACACTCTTTTCAGCGACCAGTGTTAAAAACATACATAAAACACTTAGGAAAGTACCATCAAATGAAACAGTTTCAGTGGTTTGGATACTCTAAGGTCACTGCAAGCGGGTGGAAAATTGGAGCCTGTACTGAACGGAATAGGAAAAAATGAAATCGTGTGTATAACCAGATGGGGAATATTCGAGCTTCTAAAACCTTTAAAAATTTTTTTCAAAAGAAAAAACTGCGCTTTAAATGACTCACAGATGAATGTGAAGAAGTAGTCTACTCTGCACACCTACATTATAAATAACCACCAGAGGAATGGTGCAATGTGGTTCGTTTATGCACCAGAAGAGTCTGTGAAACATTTTGCCTCTATAAATCATAATCCAAACAAAATACAATCCCTAAATCTCAGTCCAAATCAACATGTGTATGAGGAAGATTGCTTTACGTGCCAGACAACATACTAATTACTTCTTGCAAATACTTTGTAATACTTCAGTCAGTCTTTTAGAAGACACAGAGGCGGCTGGTTACCTGAGATGTACTCTCAGCTCTTTTCAGCCGGAGGGGACCAAGAGCCTCCTGCCTGCACGACTCAGCAGCACATGCACCTGCTGCTTTATCCCTGCTGGAACTCAAATACAAAGTGCGTTGTTACCTATCGGACAGGGCAGCTCAGTGAGACCCATTTAGCCCGTAATATCCCCAGCATTGCCCCGGGGACCGCACGGTTCCAACCCTCCGGTTTGTACTTGACAAATGACCTTTCACAAGACGTGTAATTCAAATTACAGTAAGCTCCAATGTTGGAGCCGAGCAACTGCCGAGTAAGCGGATGCTTCTTCCTAACATCGTCTCCGAAACTAAGAGGAAAAAGTCCTAATTCACAAAGGAACTTTAAAAACTGCGATGGGAAAGGAGTGTAGGCAGGCCGTCTCTTCCTGCGACCCCTCCGCCAGCCTTGCCCTCGAAGCCCTGCAGCCGGGTTCCATCGCCCCCCGTCGGGGCGCCCCCTGCCCTGGACGCCGTCGGGGCCGGAGCAGGCGGGAGAGGCGCCGCCCCGGGAGCGCACTCCGCCGGCACAGCCAGCCCGGGAAGGGCCCCCGGCTGCGGGCCGCTCCTCCCGCCGCCGGCCGGGGCCGCAGAGCCGCGCAAGCCCCGCCCGGGCGCCCCGCCGGGGGCGGCCCCGCTGCTCAGTGGCCGCCTCGGCCGTCGCTCAGGCGGCCGCGCCGCTCGCCGCGGGGATGGTGGGGCGGGCGCCGAGGGGCGCGGGCAGCGCCCACAGCCCGGACGGCGCCCGGCGCGGCGAGTCACGGCCGGCCAGGTTTGACCTCGCTTTCCTTGCCCCCTTCCCTCCCTTCGCGAGCGGGGCCGCGCCCGGGCCGCCCCCGGCCCTTCCCGGCGGGTGTCGCTCCCGGCGGCGGGGGCGCGGCGGGACAGCCGGAGCGGTGCCCCCCGGGTGACACCGGCGGGCGGCGGGTGGCGGAGGGTGATGCTGTGTCAGGTCACCGCGGGGTGTCGGGTCACGGCAGGACCCCGGGCTGTCCCCAGGCGGGGTCCCCGTGACTGGGGACTGGCGTGCCTGAGGTCCGGTAAGGTCCCGTAAGGCTCCTCTCGTCCCGTTGGCAGTGCCGCTGCCGCATCCCTGCCGTCCTCCCAAAAATAGAAGAGCGAGAAGAACACAACTCCCAGACAAACGTGCAAGATTACGATACTTTTGAGGTACCTACACGGCCAGCTTTCAGAATTTCAAGAAATTAAATCGGTACGTAGTGTGGTATCACACTGCGACTTAAAAATTACTGTCATCAGGAAAAGGACGTAAAATGATGTTGCGTGCTGTTATCTTGTTTGCTGCACATATCTGACACTGGGAAACCGAGCAGGATTAATGAGCTGGAAGGGGGCAGCCTGGCCCCTGAAATTGGGGGATTGTGGGGGTCTGCACCCAGGGCTGGAGTGGGTGAGCACTGACTGACTGTGTCACTTCATGGGAACAACCTCATCAATACCTAGGAAGCAGCAGAAAATGCATTTGTAAATCAGATTTTGATGGAAGTTTTAAATAGCTCAGGCAGCAGTTTGTCAGAGCACAGAATTATGCAAAATGAGTCAAATGGATAATAAAGTTACCAGTGTTCGGAGGTGAGTAAGGGCCTTGGCCAGCAACAAACCTGAGAATGACTTCCTTGATTCCTAAACAGGTCCACTTTGTGTCTCATCATTTTCCTTCTCCAGTCCAATCTTTATGGCAGCAAAAATATTTGTAAGTGCCGAGTTTGGGTGAAAAGATGGAAGAAAGGGACTTGAAATTCAAGAGGTATGGTCCAAATGCATTTAAGCCAGTAAACATTTTAGGATGGTGAAGGGAATCCACTATGTACTGCACAAACCCACGCCTATTGAAACAGAAGAACTTACCAAGCTTTCTCCAGCAGAGAAAGGACATCCAGAACATACGGACAGAATATGAAACGTTTAGTTAAACACTGCATTTTGTTAAAAACAGAGAAAAACACTGACAGTGTGATAAGGAATATGTAATTTTTTTAACATACTTCAAAAAGTTAGAACATTGTTCCCTCCCCTCTGAAATGTATTTTGATAATTTCCAAGCAGACGGCAAAGAAAAGGAAATTATATCAATCCCTTTGGGGAGAATGTGACATTCTGACTTATTGAAGCCTAGAAAGAGGTTTATAAACTTAAAAAATGAAAAAGACGAATTTAATCTTTCCAGACTTGTCAAACTTGTCTCAATTAATTTTTGATGACATAATTAGAACTTAAGGCTTTAATGTGTGCTTTTTAAGTTTACTTTTCAAAAGATTTAATTTTTTAAGACTCAGGGGAAACGGAGGGCTTTGCGGTGGGAACTGGAGCAGGAAGAAGGGGCGGACTCTGTGTAGGTTTGAGTGCTGATTCAGAGTACTCTATTAAGCCAAGAGAAGATGAACTCATTTTTATCCTCCCTTGGGGAATCAGACAAGAAACAGGAAGTCATTGATTCTAAGTAAGATCATTCATTCTGCAATTGTAAACAGTGTATTATGTGCCTGTAAATATTTCCAGAAGCCACTGGCTTGTTGGAAGATACGAAGTAAATTATTACAATCTCTAGCAAACAGCCCACAATAAAAAGAGTTATTTTCAATCTTTTTATCCATAATGTTTATGTAGTGGAATATTAATGAGTTTGGACATTGAGAAACTCCTTGGCTGGACACACTGTTCACTGCCAGAAATCCAGCTACTCAAATGTTTTGTCTGTTGAAAGACAAACATTTTTAACTCCACCCTATAATATTGCGCCCTACCAAAAAGCAAAAATTCTTTCATTACTTGACCTGTTTGTGTTTTCACTGCCACAAACACTGAAATAATCCCACTGTTAACCAGATGTTGGCCTCGTCCATTTTTGTTTCATGTAGCTGCAATTAGTTAAGAAGGAAAAACCTAAAATATCCTAAATAGTCTAATGGTATGTTGCCACTCCTCATTACTTAAGAGAGCAGAATCCTCATAAATCTGCAGCTGAAACTACTTTTTCCCTCTAAAGTAGGAGAAGTTGCTGCTTGGAAGTGCCACCTTTCCCCCTTGAACAGGGGGATTCTGGATAAACAGAGAGGAGCATGGATTAGGGGCAGGACAGCGGTGAGCAGCTTGCTTCCCTGACAGTCCAGGGAATTTTCTGCTAAGCTTAAAAGATGGGGGAGAATGGCAAAAGACACCAGAGATGTCTCGGTCACCTAGGAGGACTGCAGTTGAAATGCTTGTGTTTAGAATGTGGGTGTTGTAGGATTGGCTTAGGAAACTATTTTAATAATATACTAAAGTCCTAGTGATTCCATGGGGATTCCTGAGTGGGAAATTCCTGAGTAAGGACAGTTGTAAGCTCTGGCTTAGCAGCTTGAAGTCTAGCCTGCAGGACCAAAAGGAAGAAAAAGCAAAAAAGTGATTGTGGTGAAAACCTACAAACTTCAGTTTTTCTTTCCTAGTTTTCCTTCTAAGTTGAGGTATGGAATGAAAGAAACAAGGAATTTAGCATATGAGAAAAGAAAGAAGGTTTTGAGCAAGAGTTTTTCACCTGTTTAGTTATCATGAACTTGAGAGTTATGTGAGACAAGGGAAATTTAGAAGAGAAATAGCAAATATTACTGTAGCAAAGAAAAGTGAAGGACTTTTTTGAATCCTGCTCATTACTTGATCTGTTTTGTGGTGCTTTTCCTTTTTTCTTCCCGTTGTCAAAAACAGTGGAGAAGATAAATTCATAGGTCTTTCACCTCCAGCTGAGGGGTTTCAAGGGGGGCTGCCTGTTCCGATGCAGGGAGGAAGGGAAGTGCTTGAAGCTCGGCTTCTGGAGGCCTGGGATAGTCATGGGAGGGGGGTTCTCAGTGGTGTCACTTACTCATCCATCCTAACTGTGTCAGGACTTGCAGTGTGGAGATCTGTATTATCCATAATCTTCCTGTATCAGCCTCCTTCATCACACTGAAAATAGTGGCTGCTTGCTGTTCCTCATCAGTGTCCCACTGTTCAGGTGACAAACATGCAATATAATCTTCAGACTTGTAGTTTTTCTTTGTTGTAATCTGCCAGCAGCCTTCCACTGAATAGTGTTTTTTACATGTTTGTTATTTCTGAGATGAATTGGATACTTAGGAGCTATTCAGGCTTTATTTTCAAAGCCAAACCTAAGTGTCCAGAATCCTGTAAAGGCCAGGCCTTTACTTAGCAAGGGAACTTCTTGGACTGAATGGTTACATTCAGCCATCCAGTTACTCTTTGTTAAACTGCCTACAAATACTTGGAATACAACAGAGCCCAGTCCTTCTGCTTACACACAGATGATTTTCTTTGGCTTCTCAAACCATGATGAGCAAGCTCTCATCCTGAATAATTTTTCCAGCAATGCTTGTCCAGAAGGGCACTGAGATTAGTTTCCAGAAGGCATGAGCAGTTAAATGTGGATAAAAGCACATATTTGAGACTGAAAGATGCCTGAACCAGGATGTCCTGAGATCTGCAACAGCTAATGCAAAAGGATTGGTTTTTTGGGGGGGGAAGGGGGGGGCCCACTAGGGACCATTTGCTCACCCACCTTTACATTTGGAATCAGAAACTCCCCCTTCCATCTCATTAAGGATATTGAGTTTTAAAGGAACTTTGATTAAGCACAAGAATGTTAAAAGACTTTTAAAAGAGTGGTCTGCCAAACATTAAACTTGCGTAAAACCAAATGTGCTACTAACTCACAGGCAGTTACACCTATGTAAGGCCTTTGCTAAGCAAAAGCTCAGTTCCCTACGAGACTCTCCTGAGTAAGAAAGGATATATGCAGTAACTGAAGATTAGAATATGAGAGATGTCTCTGCCTATCAAGGAAAAATAATTGCAGCCACAGGATAATTGAAGAAATTAAAATACAATAAACCTAAATATTATCAACACAGATTTCAGAATTTGATAGTTATGATAAGGGCCTTTGTAAACTAGTGTACTTTTACTAAATTTTATGAAACTGATAAAATTTGGGAGCATTCTTGAGATTTATATAAAATAGGTTAGTATGTATATTAAAGTCAGACATTAAGTAAAGACTGAATTTGACATTTTCCCTTTCTTTTTCCAGCATAAATATGGCTGAACTTTCAGAGCCAGAAGGTACTGTAAACTGGAAGGAAAGATGTTTAACTTTGGAGTCACAGTTAATGAAATTTCGTCTCCAGGCAAGCAAGATCAGAGAGCTGTTAGCAGAAAAGGTAGGTCTCATGAGATGAATTTTAATGATGTATAAATTATTTTATTTTATTATGGGGGCCAATCCCATGTTATGGTTTGGGATCACAAGTACTGAGATTTTTTCAGAAGGGGAAAAATAGCATTTTACAACAAAATATATGGAAAACATACATGTTTTAATGCTGTGAAAGAATTTTACACATCAGAATTGCCAGAAAAAATGTTCGTTTTCAAGTGAGAGCACACTGGCAACTCTCCTGCAGAGAAAAATATGTATCCAGTAATCACTTTTACAACACTGAAGTAAATATTTAACACATTTATTATGTATTTTAGATGTGATTTAAGACACAGAAATCATCACGGAGAAAATCCAAAAGTATTATTTTCTCCAGTGTTCTTTAATGAATCATATCATTTACCAGACTTCATTTTCCTATGAGAACACATCTCCAACTATGGCTCATCATCTGAGTCTCTGGACCCAGAAAGTTGAAAATTATTGTACCATTTAATTTGAAAAATATTGTTTAAATTTTTACTTTATTTTCCAAAAGAGAAACATTTCACTTGGCATATTCAAACATGTGTATCCCAACAGTCAGTTATAATTGAGCCCATATTTGAAATATAAAACCTCCACCATTTTATCTACCTGGTAACATTTCAACAGAACAAGGCAATTAAAAGAGTACAAGAGACAAAACATCTTAGAGAGTTATTGGAACTATGTCATCATTAAGACTCACTTCAGCAAATTTCTAATTAAAATGTTTCATTGTAGTAACTCTTCTATGAGCTAAATTTTCCATCAATTGCTCCCCCCGAAAGAAAAGTAAAATTCAGATAAACTGATAGTATGTAAGTGAAAATACTTCTACTTCTTACATGTAAGTTAATGCTTCTCTTTTGTGGATTTATCCATTCTCCCTTTGAAGCCATAAATACATTTAATCTCCATATTAGTCCTCTATGAATCATGCCCATTTTACTATGTTTTAGTGGGGGCAAGAGCTAAATAGTATAAAAGGAAGAAACAGATACCTTTGTATTTACAAAGAACCCTGGATGATGTACAAAGTTCCAGATGTGTTCCGGTCCTTTCCTAATAATGCTTGACATTGTTTTATTTGACAGCTAAATTAAAATTAACAATTGAGTATGTTTTCATGGAGATACCTATTTTAATTCCAGGATCTTAATCAAAGTCCTTTAGTTTTCTATATTATGTGTTTTCTATTATTTTATTGACTATGCACTAAGTCTTGTAAGGACCTGCTTGTAAATCTTGCTTGTCAGAAAGCTTCTCTTCCCCTGAATAACAAAATACCGAAAACTTTGTCACTTCACTGCCCAGTGTCCATTACCAAATGTCTCCCTTGAATAGCAATGAGCCCTCAACAGAACTCTGCAGATCTCCCCTGATAGCTGCTGGTCACTGTAGGAAGTAACTGATAATGCACTATTTTTATTAACCCCTTTTTTTAATTCATGGAGGGACATTCCCTCTTACCCCATGGCTCTTTATTTCCTTGAAACACTTTGCAAAATCCAAATAATTATAATAACCAGACCCTCCCTATTTTCAGCCTTGGTGATCCGCTCAAAACTTCACCAGCTTTGTAATCAAACATCCCTTTTTTTAAGGGCCACTTTAACGCTTTCTTTACCTATAATATTTATCCACGTGCACCCTAATTTTGCTGTTACATTTTCTACTAATTTGCTTGCTACAGACATCAGACTTGCAGATCAATAGTTGGTTCAATTATGTCATCCAGTTCTTGACTGAATAAAATTTGGCAATTTATTACTATTCATTTCATCTATTCATGGCCTTATCTGTTCTATGGAGGCATGAAACCTCAATTTGAGATGGAAAAAAAATGGAATAAAGAAATTTAGTATTTTCTGTATTAGACATATTTTCATTAAGTAGGCGTGAAAATTTACAGCAATATAAAATAATAATAAAAAACTTTTTAAATAATACCAAATTCCACTGAAATTGTATTTTTACAGTTAGTACTCCAAATAGTTCTACTTTGGCATAACTAAAAATATTGCAGTTAGAAAGCAGTGTAGTTGAAAACTCTTAATTGTTTCCTAATGCTGCAGTTTTTCTGTATGGCAAACTCTCATTGAAGTGGTATTGCAGAATATGAGGGTTGGGAAGAACAACGAGCTGTGCAAAAGTTTTGACATTTCATTTAAGAATTAAGAAAAAAAAAAGTTAAAAAAGGAAAACTACCTGTGTCTTTCATTGTAGTTAGCAAGGCTCAGAGAAGAGCAAGTTATTATCGTCAGTCTTGGAGGAGAACATCCATCCAAGAGTACAATCCTGGCTACTGTAGCATTCAGCAGATCACTGGATGCTTACACAGTCAGAGCTGTTAGATCAGAAATATCTGTTCTCTCTTTACCCTGTCTGGATCACTGCATTTCGGGATGGAATGTGGCTAAACTCTGGACATGGCTTTCCAGGCAACCTTCCAGCAGCCATAACTACCGAGTTTTACATGGCTGCTGCTGACTGTAGTTTTGGCAACCTAAAAGTTAAGATTCATGAACAGCACTTCACAAAACTATCTGAATTTTGAAAAGATTTTATAAATTTGAATGCTTTCTATTTGACTTTTCATGTTGTTCATTTACAGTTTGCATTTCCAGGCTCTTAACTGAACTAGAAATATCCTCTAAAATTAATAGAAATGTATGCATAATCATATAATTTCAAATATCAACATAAAAAACTTAAAAACAAGCAGAATAAGAGGGATGAAATCACAAATCTTCAGTGCTGTGCCTGAAAGAAAATATTCAAAGGCAAATTATTCTCATCTGTGAGAAATATGACTGTGAAACAGATAAAAAAACTTAAGAACTTTCCATGTTACTGCTCTCTTGTTTTCATTTGCCTTATCTTTCTCAGAAATTTTAGAAAAGGCAAAGTCTTTACAGAAGTTATACATGGGAGAAACATTTTCTGTTGAAGACCACAGGTCCAACAAGTATTCCATTGGGATAATTTGACATAATACTCTCCAGAGCAGTGCATTAGAAGACTTCATGAAAAATATTCCTTCTCCTTACTGTGCCACTTTGACTTTTTAATATGAATCTTTCATTCATAAACTGGAATTCAGTTGGGACATGCATCAAAGTCTGGTCACAGCTTAATAAAATTTGATCATATTCATCTGCAAATTAAGCAGTCTTGCACAATTCAAAAGGAACCATATTCAAAATGGGCACTAAAGTCTTCGTATGTATTTCTGAGTTGGTGCTGTTGGCTAATAACCCAGTAGTTATTTTTTTCACATGTTTTAATTTTTGAAATTATACAGACAGTTCTCAGTATTGGTTAAAGGAAAGATACACTCACACTAGTTTGAACTGCATGGAATTGTTATTCAAAAATATATTTAGGAAATAGTAAAGTGAATAATGAAGACCCAGTTGGCCGGTAGTGATAGAATAACGTAGCCCATGTCAGTCTTTATAGGTACTTTCTAGATTTGTTACTTGTTATAGAATGAAACAAATTGGCAAAGCTCTGAATAATTCTCACTCTTACTTTGATTAGCACAGGCCTTTATTTATGGTTTTGTTTGCAATCATCTCTATGCTATGAAATGTGTACTAAAACATTGAACAGTAGCAGCAGACAGTTCCACTTCAAAACAGCCACAAAATCACAGCACTGTGGTGTGACAGACGTAAAACCCTGTGGGTATTATACTATGTAATTGTTGTAGGAAACAGAGTAAGAATGATACTGTGACAAAAACAGGGAGTCTGTACAGGAAGGTAAGAGAAATGGATTGATGGTAATTCTCCAGCCTTCCTCCTCTGCCTGTTTGAGAGGTATCTCTTCAAGACAGTGTATCAGGGGAAGGAGTTTACATCCTATTACCCTGTGTGCATGACTTACCAGAAACTGCCAATGGGTTTTATACTTGTTGTATGGCTTTGTCTAAAACCAGATTTACATAAGGGATGTCTTGAATCTATCCATTGCCAGTATTTGTGTATGACCACAAAATGCCAATATGTGTGTGAGTCCGTAAATGTATTCAGGCTGGATTAACTGAAGCACTTTTCTTGTACACTAGAAATCAAATACCTTTGCAAAGTTATTTTATTTAATAGCACCCCTGCAAATAAATGAACAATTAACATGAAAAGTCTTGAGTATATTATTCTAACAGATGTGTTCTAATTCAGAAAAACAAACTAATTACTGTGTCCTGTAAGTTTAGGAAGTACTCATCCTCGAAACTCAGTTGAGGAATTTGCATTGTAAATGTGTTGCAGCAGTACAGCTACCAGAGCTTAATTTTTTTACTGAACTTGAGGAGAAGAAGAGAGAGAAGCAAGGGAATATACAGTGTTTTCAGAAAACTTAATCCATTCCCTGTTGTTTATTTGTTTTTAATATTTTTTCATTTTGCCAAGTAAAGAGTCTGTATTTATAAATCTAACGTGCAAAGAAAGAGACCTTGTTGGAGTTTTAAGCAGAAGCTGCTGCTGTAAGTGGGAGAGGTCTTTACAGGAATTTAAGGAATGATGTTAGAAAGTATCCTGGTACGCCAAATTTAGGATGGCTGTGAAACTGAGCTTTAAGCAGAAGCCTGTATTTTAATGCAGCTTGAGTCTTACGTATGTGAAGATTTTACAAAAAAACCCCTTTGCTGAGTAAAAGATTACATGTTTGTACTGCAAGTTTAGCTTCCAGCTGGCATTTCAAGTAATAGGAAAAGTTGGTGACCTTCGTTCTTTCCACAGTAAGTGCATTTTTCACCTAGAATACGCATGCAATGTAAGGTATAAAGTTGATGTTCTTCATACCACTAAAAAGTCATTTTAGTAGGAGAACTACATAGCTGTGTTAAATTCCCACTTGGGCAGCCTCCACTGGATCTCTTTTTTGTCAGACCCCATTAGGACTGAATATGGCACTGACCCAAATGTTGCGTTATGGGCTGTCCAGTAATACTCAGCCTTCCTATGAATGTCTCCAAGTTTGTTTCCTGCAGTGCTGAGGGTCATTGTGTTACACTTTAAGTGATTTTCAACAAAAATAAATGATTATGAGAGAGAATTCTTTTCATATGTACATTGTTTTAACCTTCCACTTGGATATTGTCTGTATTCATGCTCAGCTGGCAATGAGTGTGTACATCACAAATGCAATATTATTTATACTTTTTGTACAGGTTATGAAAATTGAATGATAACCAACTTTTAGGCCAAATACTATTTTTCAGTATATTCCAAAGCATAACACATTTTGGACCTGGTCTTACAAACCAACAGCTAAATCCAGGTATTATAAATACCCACTGTATTTCACAGTCCTGTTTATGGTATATCATTTGACATTGGAAAATGAAGCAGATGCAATCTGTTTTGTTATCTCTGGCTTGGCAATTTCATGTTTAATGTTTTTGGAGGAAAAGTCAGTAAGACATTGGACTTATGCAGTGACTGCCAACATAAAAATCATAAAAAAGCAAAATGAGTATTTCCATTTGCAATCAAAGGACTATGAAGGGTAAAGGGGAGCAGAATACCATTGAACCAAAATTATTCAGATGGTTATTTTTCAGTCTTTAATTGCTCTTAAAAAACTTCTCATCCTGGAAAATAATTCAGTTACAATTAGGAAGGTACAAACAGGAGAAACCAAGGAGAGTTCAGGAGAATAAAAGTTTATATGAATAGAGTTGTAGGTTTGTTTACACCTTTTTAATATCTACACATGTTTCTTAAAGTTCCATTTTTATCCCTTGTCTATTATTAAGTTTATGCTATGCCTTGTTAAAACGGTGGGGCTTTTTTTGTTTTGTTGTTTTTGAATATCTTAAAAATACATTCTTTCTAAGGAGGCTGAAAATGGAAAAAAAAAAAAGAGAACTCAGGAAGCAATAAATTAGCTGTTCTTGTAGAGGCCTGGCTGGGTAATGGCATGAAGAGCACAGCCTTTGCTGTGAGGCCAGAGGATTCATATCTCGTCTCTGGTGGTATTCACTTCTATTCCAGCTCACCTGAGATGGGGAAGTTGATGGAAGTTGTGGAAGCTGTGATAGTGGGTAGACACCTGTGCAGATCCTTAGCCAATCTAATACTTGTTTAGCACTTCACTTACAGGAGCTACAAGATGTTTTTTCTCTATTTTTCATGGTGAGAACTCTTTTTGCTCATTTAATTTTCATTGCTTGGGACAGTACTTCCACGCTTTAAATACCTGTTGTCTTGTCTTTAAAGTGCAATATGCTGCCCTACATATATTTCTGGAATCTCTTGCTCCGTTGCCATGTGTTTCCAAAGTGTCCTGTACCCTTTAATGTCATTAATAAATTCAGTTTTCTTTTTTTAAACTGTTGGCAGTGAGTGGTACCTTTGTTTCTTAAGCCATCACCTCTCAGGCAGTGGCACATCCTGTTTCAGGTGGATGCTCATGTTGTGGCTCTAATAAGAAGC
This sequence comes from Corvus cornix cornix, assembly GCF_000738735.6. Classification (NCBI taxonomy): domain Eukaryota; kingdom Metazoa; phylum Chordata; class Aves; order Passeriformes; family Corvidae; genus Corvus; species Corvus cornix. The sequence continues at coordinate 25,675,598 of NC_047056.1, forward strand.
CACAATTCAGGGAGACAGAGGCAGCAGAATTTCCACAATTGCAGTAGTGATCAGTACAAAACAAAGCAGATGAACAACCAGTTCTTGATAGATGTTTGTCTTTTTCATGTTAAGCACCATGTGAGACTTCTTTTTACTTGCCTGCCAAAGTGCTTTGGTACCTTCTCTATCGCTGAAAAATATCTTCACTCCTTTCAAGATTTTGAATGCTATGAGAATGTCTGTGCTAAGAGTGGTCATCTACCTAATTTGTATTTGATTGTGTCTCTGCAGTTTAACTATCAAGACAAGATCTGAGTTGGAAAAGATGACTGCCAGAAAGAGGGAATTTCCTAGTGTCTACCAGGCTTAGGAAAGTTCTGTGACTGACATTGGGAAAAGCATGGTTACTGAGCCAGCATTACATGCTGCTCAATTGTCCTTCACTACACTGCCTCCTCGAATCCCACTGTGGAATTTAACTTTTTTAAATCTGTATGTTTGCTGGCAGCTGTCCTAGACTACCAGTTCTGGAAGGGTTCACCCTCTGGGCTTCTCAGTTTTGTATCTTTAAGTTACATAGTTTCCCAAAGAAATCATTAATTTTACTACAATGAACTCAACTGAGATGTGAAAGATTGTTTTTTCATATGTACTTTTCACTCATTTAATGACAACTAGAAAACCTTTTGAGCTAAATAATTCTTAAAAGCATGTTTAAGTATTGAAAAGAACTTGAAAGAAGTAAAATAACTCAGCAGTAAAACTGGTCTCATCAAGGAGAGCAATAGAAATTTTGAGCCTGGTTTTTTGTTTTGGAAACTGAGCAAATAGAGACTGGTAATTTTTGGAGGTTTCATTTTGTTTCAAGGAAAGGCTACTAAGCACAGTTTGTATGAATGAGCTGAATTGCTAAAAAGGAGAAGAAAGAGAGGTATGCAATTGAGAAGTGCCTTTTGCCTACCTAGGAGAGTAGTTAGAAGTGAACAGGATTGTGATTCTACACATGCAGATTGTAGAAGTGCTGGTCATCTGCAGGAGAAGCAGGAGAAGTGGATATGTGTCTCTGTGTGTGTGCACAGAGATGTAACTTTGACATCAAAGAATGAAATTGTTCTTATGCTTCATACATTTGTGTGACAGAGAAAGACAAAATAAAAAGGAATTGGTGAGATGGCAAATTTGCAGAGGAATGGTTGACAGTGCTTTGTTCATGAGAAGAATTGTAGCCTTTTACTTGTTAATTGTTATTAAAAATGAAGAAAATGGGAGAAGAAAAACCATGGGAGAGCTCTGGAAGGTGGCAGCTTGCAAACTGCCAGGTTGTGAGCACTAAGCTGTGTTGCAGTAGTCATAACCTAGGTGAGCATTCAAGTGGGATTTGAGGGAAATACGAGGCTGTAGCTTTCTGAATTTAAGCCAGGTGACCAATTCTTTATCTGAAGATTTTTTTTTTTCATGTAGGAAATAATAAAAACCAATAAAATTTCATATACAATATATACTTGGTCTATAATTAGCCTAAGGAACATTTGAGCCCCATTGAGACTTAGCCTTTACCATTAGCCCTTTTGGGGAGATCTGTGACAAAAAGATTAGCTTCAGAAAGCAAATCTTCATTTCAAGGACTGAAAAATTGAGTCATATTTTTATAGGTTTTATCTTGTTCTAGGGAAAAGTTATTGTGCCAAAATATCCATTTTTCACTGAAGGCATATTTAATTTTATAAGTACAGGTGGCTCTGAAGAATCATTTCCTAGATTATACAACAAAAGGGATTTCTACTAATAAGTTAGATGCAAAGCTGTTCTATTAAAGGTAAGTGTCTCTAATTATTGTACTCCCTTTGGGATAAAAAAATCGGCCAATAAAGAACAAAATATTTCTTCCCCAAGGCATGTGCTCATTCCTTCTTTACAAATTATCTTTATTTTTCCTATGAAATGTTAGTATATTTATTTTACATCTCTTTTCCTTAGGTGTTCTGTCTATATGGCTTAATTAGTCAGGTCATATTTTGTTGTAGTTTATAAAGATTTAGCACTGTCCATATGGACAATACATAACACATAGAAGAGAAATGTCAAGGCAGAAGGAATAATGTTAAAAAGTAAGGATGGAACATACCTAGTCAGCTTTATAATAAATGAGTTAAAGAACTAGGAGGAATATTCCTGTATATTCCTAAGCTAAACTACCAGAAGAGAGACCTCTGTGAAAAGAGTAAGTCACGCTTCCAGAACAGTTTGACCATTGCTTTTAACTAACAAATGTGTGCAAGGCTTTATATGATTGGGCACAGTGTATTGTAAAACATGAAAACTGATGGTCATCAAAGCCATCAAGAAGCAGATTACTTGCTTTTAAGCAGTACTAACTTTTCTTCTGGAAATGCAGAGATTTGTTGAAATATTTGGGTCTAAATACAGGAATAGAGAATCAAAAGGGGAAATCTTGGTCAGATGTAGTGCTGTGGAATAGCTGGCAGGCATGTTCTTCAAACCATTTATAAACTTACCAAGTATCACATAAAAAAACACCAACCAGATCTTTTGTCTTCATAGCTTCTATTAGAAGGCAGTTCTAAAATCCTTTCTACTCAATGTGAAAAATGAGTGTCTTCTAAATGCCAGCCAATGTTTATTCATCACCTGTTTATATCTACTGGCACCTCAGAAAGACAGTTGTAGGTGTGTTTATCCCTCAGTTGCTTCTCCTATTTCTTTATTTATAGAAGCAACCACATACCCATGTCTCTGGTTTTGGTAAGTCCTGTGTGGTGTGAGGACTGGTAGTTCACCGTATCTAAAAATGGACAGATTTACTATTTTTTTATGGGGAACATTATTTTTCAACCACAGATGGTTAGGGCTTTTTTTTTCAGATGATGAAGATTAGAAAAATTGAAATGCAAGGAAAACAACAGACTCTAAACATACCATTCTCAAATGACTGGAAGTCCTGCATTTCATCAGCAGACAAACTGTGCAGAAACATTAGGTTTTAACTCATTTTTCCTTTTTGAAAATTTTGACCTATTATCAACATGCTTTGAAAGGCATCCAGAGAAGTGATGCTTTTTCTTTTTGTTCACTAATGGTTGTATTTTTTCCTATATTTATTTCAAAAAGATTTCCAAAAAGTCTGTGTGATACAAGCATGTTGTTTATAATATTAAAAACTAGGAGACACTGTATGATGCACTGATTGTAATGCAAATCTCAAACATGAATGGGATAAATTGTTATGTTGAAAATTGGCTTGGATAAAAAATAGGGTTTTTTTCCTATACATAACAAACATTTTTCAGATTTCAAAAGGAACTAATTACAACAATTTTCATTTTTAAAATAAAATGTTTCCTTTAAAATTATTAAATAGCTATTTCAAATAACAGGAAAGTTATCATTTTAGTGCTGTGATTTCTCTCTAGTACACACTACAGGAATAATGATCTCTCTGTATAGAAATGAACGTGTATATACACTTATATACATACAAAAGGCATATTTTTTAAATTTGTGAGTGATGACTTTTGAGTTTATACCCTTTGGTGATTTCATGTAATATGTGCTTTACTCAAATGAAAAGTTCTTTACTTGCACAAAAATATGTATGTTCAACATTTCTGAATGCAGCCAAGAAATTTCCAGGTGACCTTTGAAAAGGAATCACTTTATGATTTGCCTTTGTATTGTACAGAATTCCCAGTGACTGTGTGTTGTACTTCAATGCCCAGACCTCCAAGGCAGTACACCTCTGTTTTTATTGCTGCCATGTTTCTTCAAAGCATTCACTATTTATTCACATGTGGCATTTCTCTGTTCATTGTTTGAACAAAAATAGCTCAATTTGATGAGTCTCAGATGTAGAGTGGTTATTTCCTTACTAGGTTTAAAACCAAATCTGTTTCTAACAATAGAAACGGTTTTCTATAATTCAGTAATTGACGCAGCATGCACTGATCCGTTTTCTGGAAATTGTAAGAGGATTTTTCACTTAAAGACAGAAGGAGAAAGTGCAGGTTAAAGTAGCATCTGTTCTTCTGTACCTGTGTTGTTCAGTCAATATGTATGTATTTTTTGTTCATGGGCCAAAATATTTATATTTAAGACTGTAAAATCAAAACCAGTATAGATTATGACCAGACATCTCTGAATTCATACTGAATTTGCACCAATCCAATGTGGGTGACAACAATATTCCTTACAAGAGATTTGTTGAACTGGGCCATTATTTCAAGTTACCTCATTTAGGACATGATAGAAAATTAAGCTTAAATATGTTTCACATGCCAAATGTTATCAAAAACATGATGGCTCTCCATGTTTCTCCTGGGAAGCCAACTTTATGTCAGTTGATCCTTTACGGACTGTAGTTCATTCGAGCAATGTCTCACCTAACAGCAAATACATCCCATGTTGATCCAGTGATGCTGGCAATTTGCTGAGGTGTATACAGAAAAGTTGGTGGGACAGAGGTCTGGTTCAACAGACTTTTCTTTTTTTCAAATCTTGTTCTTTATAAAGTCAGAGTTGGTCATCAATATTCAGGATGCTGCCATAGGTAGAGTTCTTCTGCATCTGATGTTTGCCCCTAAGCATGGATATGGCTGACATTACCTGCCACATCCATCCTCAGGTTAAGGATTTTTAAAAAATTTTTATTTGAGGATCTTAAGCTATCAATCCATGGTCTGAAATGGCCTTCACAGTCACTGGGTAAAAAAAATCTAGCACTGCATTTGATTCTTGATGAGTTCAAAGCATGACTTGATTAAACCATTCAACCAGTCCCGTATTTCCACCTTCTCCCAGTAATGGTGTGATCGTTGTTGAGAAACTTTTCACTACTTAAGAAGAAGGTTTAAGGTTAGGTTTTGTTTGTGAAGAGAAATTCTTCCCTTAGAAATAGTTCCAATCTTTTGCCCAACAAGTTCGATAGCCCTCAGAGTATTCTAAGGCAGTCGTTTCTTCTGTTTAAGTTCACAGGCTTATAAAGAAGCAAAGCAGTCAGAGTATAGATGTAAATCTAATTTTTCAGGCAAAACCATTTGGTGGATTGTTTAAAGATTATTTAGGCAAATGGCAAAAACATTGTTTTAAGTTTCATTATTGTTACAGGAGACCCTGAAAAACAAACCTATATAAACTCTAAATAAAGGAAAAATCAGGACTCACTTAGTAATTATTATGTAGCATCAAATTATTGAAACGCTGGCAAATTTAATTTCGATAGAAGTGCTCATGTTTGGTAACCATGATATTTCATCCTTGCTGAATAATATAGATTGCTTTTTTTTAACAGGAGTCTCCTAAAAGAAACTGAAGACCCTTTAGAAATTTTGCAACTAAAATCTCACATTTAGTTGTTGCCAGGAAGCTGATTGACATATCCATACTGTGAGACCACACAAAGCTTCTTAGCACACCCTGAAGTAGTTAACTATTGAAGAGGCAAAACCAAACTTTGTTCTTCCCTTTATAATCTCTGAATGATCTTTTGCTTGGTAGTTATTCTCTCAGCTTCTTTGGCTCCTGGCTTTATGTTAATCTTAGCAACAGCTTTATTCAAATCATATTCTTTGTCCCAGTAGTCTACATGAACATATTACTACGTTCCTGGTCCTGGGTAACAGTGTGTATATCCCAGAAAGAGGTGCACTGTGCAGGGTCAGTGCACAGCTGTGGAAGGAACGTGGGCCTTTAGTGCACTGGATGATCCAGGACTCAAACTGTTGTGTAGAAGAGCAGCTCTACTGCCTAATGCTTGTACAGTGGCTCAGTGATCATGAGATGCTGCTGCAGAGACCAGTTGTTTGCAGGTTTAAGCCAGGTTGGAGCTGGTTGAGCTGCAGTGGCAGCTGGGTGAACTTGGCAAGCAACATTTTCAGGCTTTAATTCCATTTACTAAATCTGTCAGGTTTCTGATACTACCTTACAGATGAAATTACCTGAACTTATGGGACATAAATAAATTGCCAGTTGCTGCCATGCATTTGCAAATTGCCTGTGAAAGTGGATGAACAACTTGCTACTTATCAGTAAATTTCACAATAAAAATATCTAAAGTTTTCTGTCATAATATTCTAATTTCTGTCATAATATTAATAGTTTTCTCTCATAAAATAGAGACAGAACATTACAGAGTATTAGTTCATTATTAGTACCTGCACTCCCATTATGTTTAGCACAGTGCTTTTACTACAGCTGAATGTTAGCTGACCATATATTCAGAAATAACCTCAATTTCCGAATCCCAACTCACTAAAAAATAAATGTCTGAAAAACTGTTTTAAAGTGAGTCTTGCAAACCAAACTTCTGTTTGAATGTAAAACCGAAAAGACAGATGGAAAGTAACCTTAGAAGTCAAAATTCCAAAAGTTAAACTCAAAGTTAAAATCTTAACATGAGGTCATTTAAATATGAAATTAAATTCATGTGACCAGAGAGGAACAAAGAAGGCTTATCTCCCTGTCCATCTGGCAAATGAATGACTGGGAAGATCAAATCCTTAAAAGTGTTCTTGCAAAACAACTCACTGGGGACCTGACCATAACCATGTGGATTGTGAAATGTTTGTTGCTCTTGTATCAGTGGTGTGTTGTGGTATTATTATGATGCAGACTTTGGGGTTTTGTATTGTATGAGAAAGGACTAGAAGATGAGTTACAGCTTTTTTTTTTTATGTTAGTGAAACATAAGTCTCATAGTCTCCATTTTCAGTTATTGATGGATAGAAAATGATGACTCTGTCTTTGTATGGATATGGTGCTAAAAGTTTCATGTGATTGGCAGCATAATTAGGAAGAGAAAAAAAGAGATGGAGAGTGAAAAAGAAACTGAAACATACCAGAAATTGAGTACAAACAGGACAGGATGAAACTGGTCATTTTAAAACCACGCAGTAAACTGGAGGGTTTCCTTTGTATTATTTGCATCATATGCTTTTCTAAGAACAATTTTCAAGCTGAATACTGAGTATGGCAATATTAATTATTTGATGTTTCATTCTCTTCAGGTGAACTGAGGTCCTATCTAGATATTTCCTAAGAGCCACCAAGTCCTTAAGTCATGGAATACCTTATGAACTTCCAAGTGTTACTTCAAACCAGGGTTTACTTCTTAAAAAAACTCAGCAAAATCAGACTACAGGGCTCTTAACAAAATGTAACAAAGTGTAAACAAAGTATCTCTTTCTGGCCCCTTCTGTTCTGTATTGTTGGGAAAGCCTTCAAAATAAATCCTGTAAAATGCAGGGGTTTTCCAAGGCCCTGGGCAAAGACTGAGCCTGTGATTCATTAATCTTCAATATAAAATAAGAAATCTGCCCCGCTCAGAAGTGACCTGCACTTCGCCATGAAAACTGGTCTCTTGTCTTCACCCCCTGCTGCTGTGGAGCATCTGAGGCCACCATGTCTCTTCTGCCACATCCTGCAGCATGTGGAGAAGTCTGGGACAGTCCTTGTGGCATATTTGTCCAAAATGCTAAATTTGTCAACTTCAGAAGGAGTAGCAGCCAAGTACCCTCTACTGTTGCCTCTTTTGGAGGGACATGAGGAAAGTTTCAGGACTATTGTCAAAGGAATTTCTACTCTTGGTAGCAGGGGAGAAAAAGCAGTGTGTCATATGGAAGCCAGAGAATTAACTATGAAGAAAAGGTGTATATATTTTTTCTGTTGAAGAGTTTTTACAATGTTTTAATACAGTCATGATAGTGAATTCTTTTCCCAGTCTGATACACTGTTCATCCTCTTATTTTTATGCTCCCAGCCACCACGTGTCCTTTCCTTTTTCAAAACAGACCCTGAAAATGAGTTTTTCTGATGAGAGGCAGAAGGCATGGCCATTTAACTGTATGTTTTGTTACATCTACAGATGCAGCAGCTTGAGAAACAAGTTATAGATGCTGATCGTCAAGCAGAGAGAGCGTTTCAGCAGGTATAAACACTTGGAAAAATATCTCCACTAGCTGTGTATGTATGGTACTTTAATGAAATGAAATTCAAAAAATTGCTTTATTCTTAAGTACTTCCAAAATTGGAGAAGACGGTTTAACATCTGTTGATTTATCTTAACTGAGAGTTCTGATACCTTTCTTTGCTAACTACTCAGTTAAGTTCAATAAAGTCAAAGCGAACATCACAAATCAAAAATAGATACGTGTAATGAGTTTCTTCATTGATGTACCATGAGTCTTTGATACATGATGCATGTGGAAGCAAAAGGGAGAGGAAACAATGGCCTGTTCTAGAAGATCTGTAAGAAAATAAAATGAGGCTACCCAATACGGTCTCAAAATAGAACTGTTCTGGGTTGTTTGTTCCTCTTGTAGAAGTTACATCATTTATAGAATGAGATAGTGGCTAAATATTTAACCAAAGTTGCCTTTTGATTCCAAATGGCAGATTTAGCTACTGTAGACATTTCATGAACATACCTCTGCTATTCCTGAAACATTCCTCATATCTTATTGCGAGACAGATAGAAACTGAAAATTATAAGACTAAAAATGTTCACGTACTAATTTGGAGTTAGAAAACATTCCTGACTACAAGCCAAGTGCTTTTAAGCAGTTTTTTAGAATGCTACTGATAATTTGCTGGGCTTTTTTACAGTGTGCAGTTGTTTATTTATTAAAACATTGTTTACAGCTCCTTGTAGATAAATTGCATTCTTCCCATACTGGTGTTTCTAAAAGCTTGTGTGTTACAAAACCAGAAGCCTCTCACAGATGCTAACAAAATCTGTGTAAGATCTTTCAGTGTTTTGCCTGTTGGTATTAAGTGCTAGGGAGACATCATGAACTGTGGGGTTTCTTCTTAAATAGGCTTCAAAACTGTACAGGGTTATCTTGAATCTTAAGTGTGGAACAGTCTATTTTGTGATTAAATTACTACTTTTGACTTGGAGTATTATGTTTCTTAAACTTCTATATTTGACTTTCCAAATAGGTGCAGATCATGGAAGAGAAATTAAAAGCAGCAAATGTTCAAACAAGTGAATCAGAAACCAGGTTGTATAAGAGATGTCAAGATCTGGAGATCCTGATACAAGATAAAAATGATATAATACAAAAATTGGAGCAACAACTTGAAGAACAGGTTAGAAATAATGGTGTTACAGAAGAGAAACATCAATTCCCTTCTTAATTATACAAAGGGTAAATCAAAATTTAGATCAATAGAGGACCAGAAAAGTTTAGCATTATTTCTGTTGTTTGATTAAAGAGGTTCCCACTGGAAGTACATAATTTGAATAATGTTTATTCCTTTCCAAATTACGCTCTGGCTTCCATTGAAAGAACATCTGACTTTCAAGAGGGAAAAGATGATACTGTCTCCCCTGAAGAGCTGTCATTTTTCCTAGAGGAAAGAGAAATAGCAGCCTCTGTGAAGGCCCTATTCCTCATTTTTTAAAAATCACTATGTATTACCCAGGAGCCTGAATTACTTCAAGCAATCTTAGGAATTGTGTCTGAAGATACTATTCGGGTAGATTATATTACTCAGTGACAAATATGCTTATGTCAATTTTTTCCAGAAGCAAATAAGACTGCAAGAAGCAAAAATCATAGAAGAAAAAGCAGCTAAAATAAAAGAATGGGTGACAGTCAAGCTTCATGAGGTATAACTCTTGCTACAATACTTACACAGAAAATATAATGGTGTGACTGGATATCCCTTAGACCTTTTGGCTGTTAAAAGCCTGCGTGCCATAGTGAAAAAAATGCTTCCCATTTTGAAAAAAAGGGCACAGAGAGCAGAGTGTCCATGTCACTTAAATTCTGATGTCGGGTTTGGTCAGCCAGTATGATCTGGATCCTCTTTCTGGAGAAAGGGCCCAGAACTGCTCTCTGGAAGGTCAACTTCTCCCCTTCTTGAGAGAGCTCGCAAGCTGAGCTTATTCAAGAAGATGCCTAAAGTGTGAATAATCCCCAGAAAGCCGACCAAGCCTGCTGGGGCCTGGCAGAAAAAAGGCCTTGATCATTTTTTATTTCACAATGCCCACACTACTCTTAGTCATGAATAGTTTCAGGGACATCAGCTCTAGTTTCAAGAGACCAGTTGTCTCCCTTTTTTCCCCTGCTGTGGTAAGATAACCATGTCTTAGCCCTGCCTAAGGCTGCCAGCTTTGGGGTGCAGCTGTGCTTTCTCCTCCCTGGGCGTAGAATTTAAAGTTGCCTGTAAAAGTTAAAATCTTACTCTCTTGTAGTTAACTGAAAGTTATACTCGAGTTGAAAAACAATTAAATTATTGTTTTTGAAGTAAGAAACTAGAAGGTACTTACATAAAATACTTATTTTTAGTCTGTGAGGACTAAAGTAAATTATTTTGAAATAATTTAATAAAAATGCCATTAAATTTAGCTAAAATTACCATGAAAAAGTTTGGACAAAATCAAGTGTGACTCAAACTATTTACTTACTCTTTATGGAAAATCTCAAGCTAGCTTCACAGATGTGACTAAGTGTCACTCAGTGGGAAGTGGAATTGCTGGCTCCCTTCTGTGTGACAAGGGATATCCAGATTCAAATCTGTTTGCCTAATCTGGAGCAGGAGTTTGGACCAGCATCTTTTACCTCCCAGTGGTGGGCTACAGCAATGGGTTGCTGGTTTTTTATTTCCTGTAGAAAGACTTTTGCTTTGTATAAAGTTTGCTGACACCTATTTTTGTTTTAACTTTTGCTGTGGGATGGCAGGGAGGCATTAGAACCATCATTCCCTCTGGTTCCTCTGCTTGCTCTTGGTTTTGCAAGGTGGCACAGAAGTTTGTAATTCTAGCCCTCTGCTTTTATTAAAAATGCCAGTGCAGTTCTATTTTTCTCTTTATTTATTAAGGATTTTTAAAGCAGTCATGGATTTGCTTGGTTGGGGGAATGATTTTGGCAGAATTGAGCAAATAATCATTGCGGGGAATTTAGTAGCTCAGAATAAAGAGATGCCTAGACTGGTATTCAGAGAAGTAGCAGAGAGGAGCTTACTATTTGAAGTAGCTCTATCCTTAGATAAGCAGAAATTCACATTTCACATTTATGTAATGACTTCAAGATTTGTTTCACCAATGGATGAGATTACATTTATATGCTTTTAGTTAGAGGTGGAAAATCAGAACCTTCGCTTGATCAACCAAAAGCAAACGAAAGAGATGAAAACAGTACAATCTAAACTGCAAGGTAAATGTACAAATCTTCTGAAAGCTTCTCTCTAATGGTATATTTCTTTCTATTCCCTATTAATGTGTGCATCTACATGAATGAAGATATTCTGTGAAATCACAAAGATTTCAGAGAGTATGAACTGACATCAGAGTGACTGTACACAAAGGTTTTAGGAAGGAATCACTTGGTTTTATACTGAAAAGACATGCAGACAAGGCACAACTGGTTTTTGTGGGGTGAACGCGCATCGCTGTTACTTAAGAGGTTCTGCAAGTAAAAAGATTTTACTGGATTTATGACAGATCTTTGCTTTCACTTCTGTATAGCATAGGTGGTCCCAGCACTGTTAAGAAATACATGAATGTCAGCCTGCGTTTGCTTTTTCTAGCAAATGGTCAGCTGGGAGTCAGAATTCCAATCAGATCTTTTTAGTTACTGCCTTTGACTACAGTGATCCAAAATCTTAATTCAGACCAGAGTATCACTCTCCAAATGGATATAGTAAATTTAAAAATCATAAAGTGTAAATAAAGAAAAGAGGACTATCCCCTCCAAGAAGCATAATTTCACATTAATCAAAGTTGAATTTTATTCACCACCATGTTGCCTGTTCACAAACTTTCTTAAGTCTGTCTGAAGGTTCCCATCGTCCTCTCCATGCTTGGTTGATCTGACAATTCACTATCACCTGCAAATTGTGTTAATTTGCTACCTAGCCTTCATTTCTTGATAATATTCAGAAATGTGCATAGAGAAGTGTGTGTGTGTACACACATAGTATGCTTAATATATGAAAATACAAACATTTAAAAATTCATATGCAATATGAAGTTTTTAAACTAAGATGCGCCTTTCTGTTAATAAAGAAACTGGATTGTTTTGCTTCTTTGCTATCTTTTGATAAGTAGCAATTCCATACACTTCTAGTCATTCTCTTCTGAGAGATCTATTTAAAGGCTTTTTGAGACCATGTAGTTTCCAATACACAGTTACTTATACGCCCCAAAATATTAAGAAATTTATTACTATTTGCAGTGTCCATGCTGGTGACAGGCTATAGATTATGAACACTTGGTACTGTTATAAGCAATTTTACAGTTATGGGTAAGGGCCTTTTGTTCCCGGATCTAGCATAGGGATTTTTATGAACAGGGATGGACAGATTTCATGTTCCAGGCAGTTCATTAATTTCTGCTTTCACTTTCTCTTGAAGTCCTCCTCCATATAGACCTTCTAAACCTGGTAACTTACTCTTCTGTATTTGCTGAAGCACCTGTTACAGATTCTCTTAATATTTTTATCTGAAGGGAAGGCCTTCACATATTTTAATACTATTGTTCTACAGTCTTTCCCATATTACATATCCTAGAACAGCCCATAGGTTTAATTGCAGTCATAGCAGAATAAAATCAGGCATTTTTACTGGGTTTTCATTAAGAACATGTTTTATATCTTACTACTGTGAAATTGTTACAAGATTTTTTTCTTTCTATTGTTAAAAAAAAGTCAAATTTTAAGAACTAGAAATGTTGCTCTGGGTTTCTCTTGATATGGGGAGGTATCAGGTAGGTTTTTATCCCTATAATAAATTTTTAATTATCTTTTTTTTCTAAATTTTAGTTACATTTAAAAAAACAACTTTTCACGGCAGAGTAAAGAGAAGAGTAGTATAGCTTGTTGTATCTCACTAACACAAGATTTCTGAATTACTGTTCTTCAGAAGCTACTGGCAAGAAATCTGTTACTTCAACACAAAAGCCTGGAGAGTGTCAGCGACTAAGCAGTTTGACTTTTGGATGCTTTTCAAATAGAGCAAGAAGTCCACAACCGTCTCCTAAGCTTGAAGAAATAAGCAAGGCTTCATCTAAAGAGTCAGACTACTCTGAAGGCAAAAAGATGCCAGGTACCTTGTCACCAATACTGCCGTTTTATTCTGACACAAGCAGAAAACTAAAATCAACAACCCTGTCAGTGCATCCAAACCAGCTGTTTTCAAAGTACATCCCAGTACTGTCTCCCTCTGCTCTGCTCCTCTTCTATTACTAGGAAGAAATCCTGTTGAGCACTACAGTCTCTGTAATACCACTAATACCACAATACCAGGAGCTTGCAGAGGCTCCTGGGTGCTTTGGCTGTGAAGGAAAGATATGGTTGTGACGTTTGTTGTTGCTCTGGTCCTTCGTTTGAATCCCTTGTACTCAAATCCCTTATGACCTCAGTATTTTCTCCACAGTTAATCATGGTACCCAAAATGGTTAGCTGAGGTCTTTTGAAAATAAGAAGTTGAAAGAGATCCTATGAATATTTTGTGTATTTATATTACAGCAAATTCATTATGCAAGTGGCTATGTATTATTACTTCCATATTTATAGATGAGGGAATTGAAGTGAGAGTGATCTTTTCAAGGGAAATGATAAGAAATAGAACCTTCGGCTTGCCTAGATCAAAACAGATAATTTTGGGGACTTCATTACTTTAATGTGGGTGAAATTAAAATCTTTGTCATATTCAATCCACTTTAACTTCATACAGCTATTTAACATAGACTTTTCCAAGTGTCTGTGTAGAAAAACCCTAGTTCTTGCATCTGATTTAATTTGGAAGCATGCAGGCCTCACTAACATGTTGCAAGCTATAGCTCTCTCTTGCAAAACCAGGTAAAAGAGCAGAAACAAAGCTATTTTTAACACAATGTCTTTCCTGAAGTACTTTCCGTTAGTCTCTCTTGTACATCTTAAGCATTCACCATTGGGAATACAATAATAGCTTCCAGAATAAATTTCTGTGTATAAACACTGTAGAAATGCTCAGAATAGTTGATTTGTTAATGAAAATACTTTCTGACAAGCTTTTATTAAACTTTAATTTTCCTTAGATTTAGTAAAGCAACTAAATTTGTATGCCCTCTTAAGTATTTGGCTTTTTGTTAGTTTTGTTTGTTTGTTTTCACACATACACTGGAGATAAGCTCCAGTCTGCTTATCTTTATATTTATTGCCATTTTTAGATCAGCTAGAACTTTGAGTAATGTTTATTACAGTTTTTTGGTGAACATAATTTGCATTCAGTCACATTAAAAAATTTATAATCTTTTTCTTAATGTTTATTACTTACAATATTAAAAAACTCACTCATTTGAAATTATTACCTACTTACTATTTACAGGCATGATGACAAAACCATTTATCAGTCAAGTTTGCTAAAGTAATTTTCTCATGTTCATTATATTTCTCCTCTAGAGAAGGATATCCTGGAAACTACCTTTGCTGGTCCTGTACACGAGACAAATAAAGGTCAGAAGTCATTGCAACAAAGTTCCTCTGGTTCAGAGCAGAACAAAAATGTGAGAATAAGCTACTCATCCAAAGACATAGACAGTGACATGTCAAAGAACTCATGCACTACTGGGAGTGACTGGAGCTCAGATGAGGATGGAGGAGACAATAAAGGACTGAAATCCAGGTGTGCATCGACTCTTTCAAGCCACACATCCGAAGAGAATGCAAGGTACAGTAGAGTGGGAAGTGAAATGTATTTGACAGCATCTGATGACAGTAGTTCTCTATTTGAAGAAGAGAGTTTTGATGTTAAGAGGACTCAGCAAAAGAAGCTATACTCATGGCAGCAAGGGTCCCAAAGGAAAGGACTGAGCAATCCAGGCGGAAAGTGCCACTCTGACTTCACAAGGAAAAAGAAAGACCAAGATAGTTCTTCGGATGAGCTGAATAAGAAATTTCAGTCACAGAGGCTAGATTATTCATCCTCATCCAGTGAGGCAAATACCCCAAGTCCCATTTTAACCCCTGCTTTGACACCCAAACATCCAATTCTAGCAACTTCTGCAGGTTCTCAATGCACAACTCCATCAGATTTTCCCTCCAATTTGCCACATCCAAGGTTACGGACTCCTAATGTCTTTAGTCTAAATTCAGCATTAGCAAAGAAACACCTAAGCCAGCCCCAGCTGAGTTCTGACAGAATGTTTGGTAGGAACAGAAATGCCATAAGCATGATCCGTCCATGGAGACCTCAGGAAACAGACATAGATCTGGTGGATGGAGAAGATACTGGTATTTTAGAGAAAATGGAGATTGGCTGTGATGAAGGAGCGTTTACCTATGACTGCACTGAAGCACAAAATGCTGAAGCCCAGGAACTCTGTGATACGACAAAAAAGGGTGCTAGCAACAAACCTCCAACGCCTCCATTACATCGATTTCCTTCCTGGGTAAGCATGGTAATAGATATTTTTCCTACTGGCAAAACTTTCTTTTCATCACTCTCTTCTATGATTTTTGTTGCCTCTATTTTAATTATTCTCTGTTTAATGACAAGACAGGGCATTAGCTTAATTGTAACTAAGACTACAAACTCAGAACCAAGTTTTATTTTAAGCACAGTATTCCTGCCATTGAAAAACATAGTCTCTATTTTATAGATAAACCCAGCTTTTTTTCATGTCTCATCTAAGTTATGTATATCCTTTTGAGTGTATCCAAGGATGTAGTGCTTGTGACTGCATGTATTTATTTAGCTGAACACTAACACAGCCCAAGAATGCTGGTGTCAATGCCCTTGCTGTAAGCACTGTACCACTCACAATCTAGACAATTAAGTCGAGAGCAGACAACTACAAATTACGCAAGTAATTGATCGCATTTCCAAGTAAAATTTTAAAGCTATCAGTCAGGATGTTAAAATAGATATTAATATGTCTTACACAAAATCCAAAATTAACTGAGGCAAGATTCACTGATTCTGTGGTTTCTGTATCAGAGATTTATTAATTAATTTATTAAATCTCTATCTATTTATTATTTTTCAGAGATGAATAATACATTGATGTAACAGCTTCTCTGTGTATGTATTTTAGTGAACTTTTCGCATTATACATTTTCTTATTGTAGCCTTTTAACACAAAATGGTTGAAAAGTTGTCTTCCAATGGCATTTCTCCGTTCTTTACACACAATCTTCCATTAAAAAACATTCTTGCTATAGCTTTTTTGGCACCTGCTAATAGTATTTTTAAGAATAAGTTACTTACAGGGCACGCATTGTATGAAAAATGTTGGAAAAGACTATGGCTATGATGTGTATGGCATAGAAAAGAAGGATGCATTTTTCAGCTGCTATTGATAATGTCATTTTATGAACCATTTTATCACATAGTTGCACTAACACAAAGACTAGGAAGCTAAACAGAACAAAAGTAATTGTTGTGTTTTAATTATCTACCATCAAATCCATTCTGCTTGTATAGGAAAGCAGAATTTATGCTGTAGCCAAATCTGGTTTAAGGATGTCTGAAGCTTTCACCATGGAATCTCTTAATAAAAGTAAGTGGTTTAGTTGTTCATTGTCCCATCAATGAAAGTTCTCTTCCTATGGTGATTTGTGAGCAAGGACCTTGAAAATATTTTTATAAACATTTAGTTACCAGCTATTTAAATCCTAGATCACTGGTTATCTTTCCATTGTCTTCTGATACCTTACATCTTGACTTTCTGCTGAATTTGTACTTTGTTCACTCCAGTTTACTTTGCAATTCACTACTTTGAAGATTCTATACCAGATACCCATTTTAAAAGGGTTAGCAAGTTAATGACTGCAATTTTATTTATGCTTTTTAAAAGCATTGTAAATTTCAAAAAGCTATAAATCTCACATCCAAAACTGTTCAGGAGTTAGTTTGCTTTTTATAGCAGTTATACAACACAAAAAAATATTAAATTTGAATTTGTTAATTGAGGGGTGAATTAGGAAGGTAATTTATAAAATGTGTTGCTTTTTTAGGTGCTGTTTCACTAACTTCATGCTCCATATCTGGATTATATACATCTCTGATATATAAGAACATGACCACTCCTGTCTACACCACTTTGAAAGGGGTAACTGTTTTACTGTTTTACTGTTCTACTGTTTAAAGAAAATTTTTAAATATCATTAGGCTTCACATCCAGGAACTTGCTGTTTCACATTTGATACTACCATGCCAAATATGTTGTAAGTTGATGTATAGAGATCACAGACCCCCAGAAGTAACAGATATATCAAATAGCTGGGGAATAAAAAAATACTGCTTGAAAAATGCTACTAGCCTAGGTCAATTCTTCTTAGGTTCCTTGGTGATTTTTTCCAAAGGCTTGTTAATTACTAACAGAACCACATGGTGTTCAATGTCATAATTAAAAGTGCGTGTCTGTGTAGAAATGTCTTTGTGTCAGTGCCAGAGCTGTTTCTAGTCACACAGCCAGCACTCAGTAATTACAGCATTGTTTGTTTTCTGGCAGCCTTTTGTGATTTGGAAAGACCCATGCCTTGAGCTACCTCAGGTTTCTGTTTTAAAGTATGGGTGTGGTTGAGTATGCAGAGGGCAGAGGGAATTCGGTTTTATGTTAACATTTGGGTTCCAAAACTCACAACCCAGGCAAGAACAGCTTTGAGAATTATAAAGCCAGCAGAGCCCTGCCACAGTATGAAGGAAATGACTGATACCCTTTATGCAAGGTACCAAAGAATGTTGTGTTCATTTCTGCAGAAGGCAACTCAAATAAGCAACAGCCCATTTCTAGATGAGTCATCGGGATCTGAGGAAGAAGACAGCTCTCGCTCCAGCTCAAGGACTTCAGAGTCTGATTCTCGAAGCAGAAGTGGTCCAGGGAGTCCTCGGGCTATGAAACGAGGTAGGCAAAAACCGTAAGAACAAGTAACTTCTGGGATGTTTGGTAAACTAGGCAGTTTACATGATCTTCTTAGGAATTGATTTCTTCTTAAACAGTGTGGCCATCTAAAATCTAGGCTCTCAAAACCTAGATCTGTTACTCAAGCAGGAGAAAGGGCTGTTATAGATGGCTTTCTTTTTATTGCTGTTATTATAGATATCTTTTTAAGGCATTAACCTTGTAGCTGGCTGTTGTCATGGGGGGAAAGTGAGTTGTACATTTAAAGCAAGAAGCACCATTCTATCTATACTCTGTCATGCCAAGGACTTCCTGTGACTTTTAACAGTAGAAAAAAAACTGCCATCAGAAAAACCCCACACATATATTGAAGTTTGTAAAACAATTTCATGTGATCAGAAAGCAAGTGGAAATGTTCCCTCAATAAATTATTTGGTTCTGTCACCTTATGCAATAAAAGACTTCTTTCATTTTTACAGTGATTGTCTCAAGGTCCTGTGCAAAGATTTAGTTAAAACACTTGCATCCAGTAATGTCCTGTGTTTTGTGGAAGAAAAATCTCACAGTTCTAGGTGATTGTGTGTTTTCCATCTGCAAAATGGAAATAATGTGTTTCATAGTATTGAGAGATACAGTGTTTCCTCATTAGGTGACATTATCAGTGTTACATAACTGCAAGTATTGCTTCACTGGGTAAACCAAGAGAGACCAAGATCCCAGTGAGGCCAAGTGTTAAGATCCTTCACTATATTTTGCTTTAGAAATGCAAAATAACATTATTGTCTCTATTATACATGTGAAAATCCCAGTTAGCAGGAGCTCTGCTCAGTGACTCTGGAGCAAGCTGACAGAGCCACTGGTCCCACTTGGCATTTTCCAGTGGCAGCCACAGCTGGAGTTTCCAGTGATGTAGTTTTGCCACATTAGTGTGAAAAGGGCCCCATAGATCCTGCTTCCCAGCAGCTCCATCCTGCTGAGCAAAAACCAGTGCCACGGCTTCAGACACATCTCATGTTATGTGCTTACACAACAGGAAAGCTAAACTGGGTAATTTAAAAGCTGGTTTCACCTGCAATTTCTATCTGCGTCTGTAAAATGGAACCATTCCTTTTGCTTGTGCTTTCTTCCCATAAAATAGTCCTTGCACTGTTTTGTGTGTGGAAACCTTTCTTAACCACAAAACACATATGTACATGTCTTTGTTGAGATCACATTGTTTAAAAATCTAGGCAGTCACACATTTCACCAGAAGCATGATTAGCTCGCTGCAAATTTGTTATTAAAGACCCACCATGAGAAGAGAAGAACCCACTCTGAAAGCCTTGGTGGCTTACCAAAGCAATAAATGAGAAAAGCCTTTTTTAAGAATAAAATTGGCAAATGAGTTGGGAAATTATTGAAACAAAGGAAAAAAGGCCTTTTCATTTCAGTTTTGGAGAGTATAACCTTGCAGAGTTGAACACTAGTCCTTACAAAAGGACACATTTACGTGCATGAAAATATTTCTATAATGAAAGAGGGAGGAGTTTGAGATTTTATTACTGATTGACTAGAATTGAAAGCAGGGTGCATTTTTTTTCAGGATTAAAGCTAATAAACTCCTAAAACCCCCTGAAATATGAAATTCAAACTTTTAGAAAACCTCAGTATACAAATTCATACTAATTGCAAAACACAGTCACCTACAGCTTCAACACAAAGCAGATGCTGAGTATGACTTCTTAGTATGCAAGCAGTTGCATGAGAAATCCAGATGCTACAGTGAGTGAGAGAAAGCGCAGGGGGAAGGTTGCTTAGTTTAATTAAAGATCCTGGGGGCTTTTTCTAGACAATGAGTATGATTCATGGCACTAACTCCCTCCTTAAAAAAGCTGTGGTAATGTAACAGAAGGTGATAATATACATAAGACATTTTTTTGTTGTTCCGTTTACAAGGGACTTTAACTGTGTAATTATGAATAAAATGAGAACTTGCACTGTGCTAGTAGTTCAGTGAGCTGATATTTTAAAAAAATCCTTGGTTCCTGATGGAATGTCTGCCTGGAGATTCTATTCAGATGTTCTTACTGCATGGCTATTCTGATCTCAGTTGTTTCTAATATAACAAAAATACATATGTAAAGAACTCTCTTTCTTTTACCACAGGTGCTTCTCTGTCTTCTGTGACCTCTGAAAGTGACTATGCTATTCCCCCAGATGCATATTCAGTAGATACAGACTATTCAGAGCCAGAGCAGAAAGTTCCTAAAACCTCATCCTCATCTAGTGATAATGGAAAAAATGTGAGTACTGAAGTTCTGTGAAGAAGTGCACCTGAGGTGCTGTGTGTATATTTATGTTCAAAGACTGCTACCAAATCTTTTCATTCAGTCTTGCTGACTCGCAGACTGCCTTATGAGTACAAACAGCAAAATATACCAACATTAGCCATGTAAGATTATAATTAGTGAAGGAAAGTGGAAGATAATTCTAAGCTTTCTATATAATGAAAGAAAAATAGGTTGACCACTCCAGAATACAATTCAAAGTCCTTGAGACTTCCTTTCTTGGAACCAGATCTGGTATCAGATTGCACATGAAATACTAAAATCAGTTTAAAATTATTATTTGAATATTTGGATACATAGAAGGGCATTCCAATAAGGAGCTGAAGTCATCAGTAGAAATCTATGTGCAGTAATAAGTTTCTACACTTTCTTCATACAGGGAAAACATCAAAGAAATATAAAGTAGAGTAACATGTGAAGACAGGTCAAAGAAACCAAACCATTACAAGGTATTGGTCAGTCTCCAGGAGCTTTTTAATGGCTTGTGTTAGTAGTTAGTGTCGTAACATACAAGTGGATTGACTACCTGCTGATGAAGATTATTTTAAGCTTTCTTCACAGAGCAAAACTGTGAACTCTATTCCGCAGATGTACACACTAGAAGTTTGTCTGTGAGGAGCCCAGAATTAGTGCTTTATATCTGGTCTCCAGGTTAGGATCTGGAGTTGGGAAAAAATATGTATTTATTCTTTATTCATTCTGTTCCTTGTTTAATATAAACAACTAGAAAGTAAAATCAGAAATCATCATATTCTTCATTCTTTTGTATAGTTCGGGGCACTTACTCTCCTTCATGTACTATAACAGTAAGTAGGGATATTCATTAGTAATCCCATGTGCATGACATTTGTCTTAATTGATGCTTGTAAATCTTTGTCCTTGGATTAAAAATCTCATCAAATACTGTAATTATTATTTAGCATGCTTTTAAGTCATTAATATCCCTCTCTGTGTGCATTTATATATATTTCTGAGGGGCAGAGGTATGTGTATCTATGTATCTATGTATATATGTGTATCTAACCACTTTTTATCTAACTTCTAAACAACCAGGAACCTTTGGAAAAATCTGGATATCTGTTAAAAATGGGTGGTAAAGTAAAGACCTGGAAACGACGGTGGTTTGTACTTAAAGGAGGTGAATTGCTGTACTACAAATCTCCAGTAAGTACATGTAACTTACCTGCTGTTTTATATTCAATTGTTTACTGAGAATCTAAGGCTGCTAGAAGGAAAAAAAATGCACTGCTGGTTTCTGAGCTGTTAGAGTGATTCAGTACTCACTTCCTCAAGAGGTTTACAAGGTACACAATATCTAACTAGAAAGTATTTATCAAGATTAATGTTTAAATTAGTCCTATAATAATTTATTGCTATTTGTTGGTAGATTTAAAATATTCTTCTCCCGTTCTTTCCCTACAGAGTGATGTCATTCGAAAGCCTCAAGATCAAATTGAGCTAAATGCATCCAGCCACATTGAAAGAGGTGATGGAAAACAAACAATTCAGGTGCCTGCTTTTCTCTTCTATTGCTGAAAGTTTCAGCATTCCCTCCATCCCCAAAGCCAACCCTTTGTTCCAGTCCCTGTTGCACTGGAAGTCCAAGTGTGGACTTGGAATTAAATAATCAGTGCCTTTCATTTGAAACCAAAGAATTGTTTCAGTGACAAAAAATATAAAAAGGCCTACATGGAGTCTTGTTTGTATTGCCATGAAGGTTAGATCGTCACATATGAGATAGAAATAAAGAGAGCAGTCTGGGGGTCAACCACTGGGCTTGACAGAATTCATTTGTCTGAAAGGAGAATTGAGTTTTCTCAACTTGCCATCCTGGAACTTTTCAGATAAAGACTTAGAAAGGGTCTATCTGCTCTGCCTGGTCATGGAATGTTTCATTAATAAAAGGTACTTTGGAGAAAATAAATTCCCTGAAGTTGTGAAGCTACATTGGGTGGTGTATGTTACAAATCCCACACTGTGAGGTCGAATGTGTCAAGTTCTTGAAGCTAAAGATTCTTTGTTACTACACAGCTGACCACAGAGAAACGAACATACTACCTGACTGCTGATTCCCCCAACATCTTGGAGGAATGGATCAAAGTACTGCAGAATGTTCTTAAAATACAGGCTGCCAGCCCACTCTTCGTACAGTCCGAAATCAAGCCAACCATGAAAGGATTACTTACAAAGGTAGGAAAACACTTCTTCCCCCAGTCTGCTTTATTCCAACACCGTTTAGGTTAACACTGGCCTTACTGTGCTTTAGATGAGCCCTTAGATGAGATTCTTATGCCCTTAATAGAATTACACAGTTTTAATTTTATGTCTAGTAATGGGGATAGGAATTTGAACCGAGGCATGCATTCCCAATATCACCAAAGTTCAGAGATGGTGAAAATAGTCTGTATTTCTCTGGCTGTCATTGTTCCTAATGTTCTGTAATTACAGGTGAAACATGGATATTCCAAAAGGGTTTGGTGTACCCTAGTTGGAAAAATTCTGTATTACTTCCGTAATCAAGAAGACAAGGTAGGTCCCTTACTTGTTTCTTCAGTGCATGTAGACTTTAAACAGTAACCTACAGCTCTATTAAGGTACAGTTGGCCTTGGTATTATACACAGATTGTCAACTTGGAAGATTCTATCTAATAGCCAGCAATCCAGACCACACCCATTGGTCTCTTTCTACAGGACATACTGTGCATCTTATCCCTAGCTGAAGGGAGACACAGATTTGCTGAGAGTTCAGGTGTCCCTTTCTGACAGGCATCAGAAAAGACTCAGCTGTCATGTAGTTCTGGAAGCAGACCCTTTCTAATGTCTCTTGCAGTGGGCAGTGACTCCAAGTTTCAAGAATTTAAATGTTCTTTCTCTCCCTCAGTTGACTTCCAAATCCTGTTCTTTGGTATGTCACTGTACCTGTACAGTGCTGCAAGAGCTAGGACACTTCCTAGACATGATTTTCACCTGTCCCTTTGCTCCCAAGGCATTGTATTTTGTCATTGAGGAACATCTTCTTAATGGAGGCAGGTCAGAAATAAGATTTTGGAACAGTCCACTGATCCATTATAAAAAAAATCAACAGAAATTCTCATATTTGTACTTCTGTTTTAAGAAGATAATCACACTGGAGCCAGTAACTCATAGCTTTTGTATAGAGCCAGTTATTCCCTTTGTTGTCCTTTCCTTTTATAGCAGTTTTAAACATCAACTAAACCCCATTTCTAGAACTATATGAATAAGATAGCAGTAACCATCCATCAAAACATTTTATTTTTATTGCTCCTAAAAACAATATAAAACAGGGTTTGGGAATCAACTGAGTAGAGTATTCATCTCTAGCTCATCCTACAGAGACATTAAAATTAATGTACAATTTCTCCTGGGGAAAAATCTCTATGTTTAACATATCTGAATTTACCCAATTTTACCACTGAAGATTTTGGTATTTTAGCATGCTCTTTAGTTAAGAATTTTGCTGGATTCTTGTGAATATTTTCCTCACATTTGGAAGAAGTTTAGGTGCCCTTTTAAAGTAAAATTGAAACTAATGTGCTAACTTGTAACAGAATGAGAATTTTACTTTTGTAAGCAGAATATGTATGAGAAGTTTTCCAAAGCTACTTTATTTCTAATGTTCAACAATACGCTAATTAAAATCATGTTTTCTGTAGCTGATGGTGTCTGCGCAGAAATAAATTACACAATCTGCAGTGGTTAATACAATAATAGAGTCCATTTAATTGACATCCTTTCAAAATGGAATTTAAATTTAAAAGTCAGCCAACTGTGTTTTAGTTAAACTTGGGTGAATAAATCAAATTTGACTACTTATATGTGAAACGACATCTTTTGATTCTCAGAATCTTATCTTACTCAAAAAGTTGAATGCCTCAGAAGCACTACAGAAAATATGAATCACCACCTCATTCTTTAATCCTTACCAGTGGCACTGTGGGAAAGGAGGGAGCTTTGTGTAGAGTAGCCAGTCAGCCTCTGTCAGTCCTGTCACCCAGTTGAGAAGAGATCTCAGTATTTATGTTTGTTGTGGCTTCCTGTTGATAATGGCTATGAAATAATTACTTCTGTGAAAATTTCCTCCTGAATGGCTTTTTTAGATAAAATATTTCCTGATAAATGGTGCTAACTACATAAACATCTCAACACTGAAGCTCTGTGATCTCTCAGACTGGAGAAAGAAACCACCTAGGTCAATCATACAAAAAATTAACTTTTTGAGTTTAGAGTACGAACAAATCAAATACATCAACAATATATTACTGTCCTCTAAAATAACAAGATCATAATTAAAGTTCTGTGCTTGACACAGGAAATTTTTGATTGGAACCAGGTTTGGGAACTCTGAAGAATGACTTGTCTCACCCTAACATACATTTATTGCATTAGCTATGTATAGAGGCAGACCTGGAAAAGCATATTTGAAAATCTCATTTTCAGACTTTGGCACATATCATTCTCCTTTTGCTCTCTGCAACATCTGGCTTATCTGACATTCCTTGGCAGGACTGAAAATGAATAAATACAAATGGGTATGGATGGCAGTTCATGCTTTAATTTCTATTTGCAGAATAAGAAAAAATTGTGTATAATAATAAATATAATAGTATGTAGTATAAAATCAGTGTGCACTGAAACAAACATTACCCCTCTCACCACTTTTGATGTTTCCTTCTAGTTTCCTCTTGGTCAAATCAAGCTTTTTGAGGCAAAGGTTGAAGAAGTTGATAGATCCTGTGATTCTGATGAAGATTATGAAGCCAGTGGACGCAGTTTATTATCAACCCATTACACTGTTGTTATCCACCCCAAAGACCAAGGACCCACTTACCTTCTTATAGGATCTAAACATGAGAAGGTAATAAATGGATATTGTTATTGAGTTTCAGTAACACATCTATGAGTATGGTGCTGTGATACAAATATTTCTTCAGGAGGACAAGGAGGACTACAAGTCACCTGGCTTGTATTTTGATATAATAAGGAGAAGGTCCTGCTTTATTACCATCAATCAGTTTGTCTGCAAATCAGTGCTAGCATAGGTAATCCTTGTTAAAAACGACAAAAATGTGCAGGCTTGCCTACGTAAGTAGATGGTGCAGAGTATCTTATATGCTGTAATGAGAATTTTGCTCACATACCCTAACTTGTAGACAGAGCTGTAGCTGACCTTCCTCAGAGGTTACGGGGCACTGGTATCCATTTCACTGACAAGATTAACATTGCAAAGACATGCCCTACTGTAGTAAAGGAGCAATGAGAGGTGGGGTTAAAACCATTTTTATTATTGTTGCTTCATTGTTCTCAAGTAATCTTGTAGACCTCATTTTGCTTTCTGGCCTTATCCCCAGGTTAGCAGGATCTGGCAGAGATAAAAAACTGCTTATGTAAGCTTTTGGAAGAGGAAAGGAAGAATGTCCTGATAATCAGACATGATTTCTGAGGGTAAAAACTTTTGAAGAGAGCCTTGTCCAATCTTTCTTGCTTAATATTTGTAACCTAGAGACCATGAATACGTGTTAATTCAACCAAAGGCAAACTCCTTTGGGCTTCAAAAGGAGTGCATGGTGGGGTTTCAAGTTGAGAGCAAAATCCTGATGAAGCAGCTCCTTCCAGCATGGAACGAGTGAGCTGCTATGTTTTTCTGCTTTAGGACACGTGGCTTTATCATCTGACAGTTGCAGCTGGAAGTACCAATGTAAATGTTGGATCTGAGTTTGAACAACTTCTTGGCAAATTATTAAATGTGGAAGGTGATGCCAGTAAGTTTATTCTCACTTCACATACTCATCTTCCGATGATTATTTACGAAATGTACTCATGAACTGAATAAATTGCAAAATGTATATATTTTATCTGTTTAGCTTCTCAGATTTGGAGACATCCTACTCTTTGCCACAGCAAAGAAGGAATTACTTCCCCTCTTACAACACTGCCATCAGAAGCCTTGCAAACCGAAGCAATTAAATTATTTAAGGTAAAACCATAGCAGATGCCTTTTTTATTAACTGACTATTGTAACTCTTAGCTAAAGAATGGCTATTAGTTGGCTTACTAGAGATATTCAACAGATAAGAAAAAAGAAAAGATAAGTTTATATTTATCTTTAGTAGTGGTAACTAATGGACAGCAGCAAAATGTGCTCATATTACCTCACCAAAGACTATCACTTCCAGTGTAAAGATGACCTTGAGATGTGAGGGAGCCGTTTAGGCTTCAACTTTTGTTGTTCCTTCTTATTTGACAAGTTAGTGATGAAGTGCAAGTTAGTAGAAAAATCCATGGCCCTCATGAGTGATAATAACTTTACATTGAAGTTCATAGCTCCCAAAAATCTAACAGCATAGACAGATCTCTGCATTCAGAAAACTGTATCTGAAATACTATTTTTTCAATTACATTCAGGAAAAAAATAGTAGGCAAAAGTTTTGTTGTAGATACATTTAAATCATCTGGGAGATATTTTAAAAATCAGAAGACAAAGAAAGTAAATTTTAAGTTTAAGGAAGTCATGGATTATTTCAAACTGCTCTTTTTAATAAAAAGAAAATATTTTCATATGAAGTAGCTATTCTTAAAAGACCAATTATTCAGTAATATAAATGGAGAAAATATTCCATAGCAAAATTACTAAAAGTATTTCACAAGAGTTTTTTGAGTTCACTTTTAAAGATTCTCCCAGATCTTTAAAAATACATATATATATATATATATATGTCCCAGTGTAGTAAAAATGCTTTATGACACATACTGGTTCATAACCGCTGAGCCACAGCTAGTTTCTTGAGAAATTCTGTCTGCCTCACAGCTTTCCCAGTTGAGGGCCAGATAGGTAGTTGATGCCTATGAGAGGGAGTATGCTGCAATGCCATGAACCTTCTTCCAGGCTATAAAGTCTATTTCAGAGACAAAAATAAAATTTTGCTGTTTCTTTGTCTGTACATTATGAAATAAATTACAGGTTGGAAGGCATGGAGCTTGGATAAATTAACTTTCTCTACAAAACTTGCACAAGTCTAAAGAACAAATTCCCTGAAGCATCAGCTATCTGGAGAATTTTGATGTTGTGGTTCAGATCTAGAGAGGAATTCAAGACAAGCACTGTATGTTCAGTCACGGCCACTTAGAGGCAAACTTTCCAGCTTGTTTCTCTGGAATGTTTGAAGCACTTCAAAGAAGTACATCCATCTTACTTTCTGCAATCTTGCAGCATGAAAATTTACAAGGAAATGTACTTCTTTGATAAAAACAAATTTACATCTACTTGGAAATCACTTTTCAGACCTAATTCAAATCACAGACACTTGCCTGAAGTAAATAAATAAAAGATTACTTGTATGACCTTTATTGAAACTTTGTATAAATCAGCTTAGAAGTCAGGTAGGGAATTTATTTAGAAACAGATCAAGTCATGATTCAGTTATTCCATTGCTGATAAAAATAGACTAGAAATAGATTGGGCTTCCATCTAGTTCTTGTGTTTTTGCTTATATTCCTTAAAAATTCAACTGTTGTACACAGGAAATGCAACAAGTGATACGTATGCTTTCTTCTAACACAGCACAACAAATGCGTAACATCTGGATTTCCTGAGACAGTACTGGGTATAGGAAAGGTCATACTTAACCCACAGTAAAAATACCCTGGAAAGCCAAGATGTAAATCCATGTCTCTGAGTTATGGATTTTTTTTCTGTGTATATGCTGCCGTGTTGTGCTCACTACTTACAGAAGCATTTTACATTGTCTGGCACTGAGAGCTGTAGACTTTGATTTTCCAAGTCCTGTAGAGGGGTGAGCTGTGTTCAGCCTGTCCTTAAACCTGCCTATTTGTTCCAACTCCTGTTAACAGTTCCATTAGGTACAGAGTGAAAAGCATGGATTGTAGGAGGTGTTTTATCTCGTCTCTCTGTATAGCTTTTCATCCATTCTGGCCCCTTTTCACCCCATTTTGCAGAACCAGCAAAATGGTTTTCCTAAACTGGTAAACTTACTAATTGTTATTTCAATTAAAGTACACCTTTGATATACTGAACATCTTAAATATTTGTTGTATATAAACTCACTTGCTTATTATTTTATATCTAGACCTGCCAGTTGTTTATAAATGCTGCAGTTGACTCTCCTGCCATTGATTACCATGTATCTTTGGCCCAAAGTGCTTTGCAGATCTGCCTCACACATCCTGAACTTCAAAATGAGATCTGTTGCCAACTTATTAAACAGACCAGACGTCGACATCCACAAAACCAGGCAGGACCAATACAGGTAACCCAGTATTTATTTTAATGGTATCGATTTCAGCAGCAATGAAGGAACTGCAAAGAATGTTTAGGATGGTAAAGAGGCTCTTCTCTTCTGTAGCATCTGCTTAGTTAAGATCCAGTTAACTGCTGCTGTGTCTTCCTGAAACAGTTGATGCAATCCTCCAACAAAGTATGTGTACCTGGTGGTAGAGTATATCTCTGCCCATGCTGTTTGTAAAGGGTGGACATAAAATGGGCTGTCTTCAAATCAAGTGTCAAGTAAGAATGTATGAAACCTAGTTCTTTTTTACTGCTTCTTTCCTAAGAGAGGTGCTGCCTCAGGAAGCTTGGTGGGCTAAACCACATAGCAGATGACTCAGTAGCATGAGTGTGAAGAAAAACTGTGGTGCCATGTAATGGAATCTCAGATAAGGCTCAGGACTTCTGACAGATGTCACCTCTTGTGCGCCATGCTGTTCTGCATGTACCCTGCATGCTATATTATAAATACATACTTAAAATTCTTCCCTTTGTCCACTGCCAGCTATTCACTGGTATCCAAATATGAATTAAAATTGAACAGGCTCCTCATTTCACAGTGCTTGGCCTTGCAGCCTTATTTTTTTTTTCCTTTGTATTAACTGCTTTTTATACAAACTGAGCTGCTTTCCCACTTCCAGCCCCAAAAGAAACTTGCTGTACACAAGTAAATAGACAGAGAGCATTGGGGCCTTTCAATGAGGTGCTGTGCTTATTTACTCAGCTTTTTCTCTGTGTTTTGTTTGTTTCATTCCTATTTCAGCATTCTCAACTTGGCACAGTAAGCTGCACTGCTGGCCAGCAGCCACAGCAAGAAGTTTTATGTTGTAGGATGTTTAAAACAGTGAATGTATTCCTTTTGTTCAGGGCTTGCAGCTCTTGGCCCTCTGCGTTGGACTCTTTCTGCCCCAGCACCCATTCCTTTGGCTTCTTAAACTTCACCTAAAGAAGAATGCAGATTCCAGGTGTGCCTGAATATTATTACCCAGCCAGTCAGCTGGTCTTTCTGAAGTACCTTCGTTTTCAATCTTTCCTGTAATATATCAGATCTTTTGACATATATTTTTTTAATTAATTCGAGTAGAATTGCTACTACAATGTAGTACATGTTACTGCTGTGCATCACTTGGGAAAGTTGTAATTTTTTTTAAAAAAATATTTTGCAGTGCATACTGTGAGTGTATGTTGCAAAACTGTGAAAACCAAAATATGGCAGTTACACAACACACCCTGAGCCATGTTCATCTTTGGCACAGTTCTGCTGGTCTCAGTAGACTAATTATCTTCCTAATTCCACGTGCAAAAAAATTTGTTGGAAATCTCAGGGAGTGAAATCTGAGTGCTCCTCCCATCTGGCCTCTCTAGAAATATTCACTCACAGTTTACTACCCTTTCAATCAGTCCCCAGGAAGTGCCTTATTTCTCTTTTTGCCACAGGACTGAATTTGGGAAATATGCAATATATTGCCAGCGCTGTGTAGAACGTACCCAGCAGAATGGAGACCGAGAAGCCAGACCTTCCAGAATGGAAATCCTTTCCACTCTTCTGAGAAATCCCTACCACCATTCACTGCCCTTCAGTATTCCAGTTCACTTCATGAATGGTATATATCAGGTAATGTCAAGCAGGCCACAAAATCTGAGTTCTCACAATCCCCTGCTGTCAGCACATACATGAAGCAGTACATCAGAGAGAGAATGGTAAAGGTAAACATGGCTCAAGTTTCATCCTGTGCCAGTGCCAGCAATGGCAGGCACAAAGTACTTGTGATCTGATTTGATCAACTAAGAGTAAAGGTTTGGGGGAAAATCTTTAAAGAGAAAGAAAAAAGTAAAACCTCTTAAGAGTGAAAAATGCCCAAACTCTCTTTCTTATTTAACCTAACCACCAGATGAATGAATTAGACTGAAGGAAAAGGAAAAGCATTAAATTCCACTTCCTTTCATCAGACATCTTGGAAGTTAAATATCTCACTGAAGGTCTGGAAGCACAGCTGTAACTCCTATTATCAGTCCCGAAGGAGAACCATATTTGTTACAGAATAAACACGACTCCGTTCTTAATTCTTTTGGGACGTCATTAGTTAAAGCCTGTAGGAAACATTCCATGGGCTTCCAAGCATGCTGCTTCACATCCTGGTTTGTGTTTCCAGCTGTGAGAGATGGCTGAAAAGACTTGTAACAATTCATAGTATTCCTAGACAGAAAGCAACTTTTTATATGAAATCAAAGCTATATCAAATAAATTTTTCATTTCAGGGCACAGAAAAACTCTGCATTTTTTCACATCTAAGTTTCTTAATTGCTTACTGCTTGCCCAGTAAAACAGAAAAAAAACCAACATCTTTTAAATCATCCTAAAGGGTTTGAAAATTGAAGTTTGGAGAAGAAAATGAGTAACTGCTCATTAGTTATTTACTGCCCAAAATTCTATGGTTCTATCCTGGGGCTAAGAAAATTGTAATTAAATACATAAATTATTTTAATGGGATCAGCAAATAAGCAATTATAGTGGTACTAAAAACTCTTGTATTAATCTCTGAGCTAGATTCATCAGATTTTTATTTCAATGCCAGCCACTGAAAAGTACCAAAGAGAAGTTCAAGATCCATTTTCAAGACTTTTTTTTTTACCAAAACATTTTCAACATGTCAAATACACAAAAAACCCCCTCAATACAGATTTAAGTGAACATCAGCCACTGGTATCTGTAAAGAAGCCATTTGCCATCTCATGGTAAAATGCTTCAATGCCAGTGGCAGCAGACAGAAGTTCAGACTTGGGGAAGTAAAATTTAGAAGATTATACAAATTACTGACCTATGTAACAGTGAGAAAGCAACATTCATAAAATATTTTGGATCTGCCAGTGTAGATCTGCCATCTGATATCCCTCTGAAGCTGCACATGATGAAAAATGATTAATTGATCTCATTTGCTTCTCCACTATATTGGAAGGTGCAGGAAATTATAATCTTCACTTTTCAAGTGGTATTTGTCACAAAAAGCTCAGATACTAGACTGCTATCTCTCCTATAAATTCTGTAATAGAATTCCAAGCGTAGCAAGTGCAAGGAAACTGATTCCACTAAACTGACTTCCCATGTGGAAATCTTTTCCAGGATCTTTATGGCAATTTTTAATTTCCAATTACAGTAATGGATGGAATGGGTCTTATAGTCCCACCGTTATTCTAGAGGTATTATATTTCAAAATCTTAAGTTTAAGGGAGGAACGGGTATGAGTTGATAGCAAAATACATTTTGGCTGCTTTTTTAGGTTGTTGGGTTTGATGCTTCTACCACAGTAGAGGAATTTCTGAACACCCTGAACCAAGATACAGGGATGAGGAAACCAGCTCAGTCAGGATTTGCACTGTTTTCTGATGATCCCTCTGGCAAGGATATAGAGCACTGTCTTCAAGGAAACATCAAGGTAAACAGAAGTCTTTAATGAGCTCTGCATATTAAAAACCAAAGTATTTTCACTTGACAGAGCTCTCTTCAAACAATGTGAAGGAAAACATTTTTCAGGCTGAAAACTGTCTTTTTTTCTTAATGTGAAAGATTTTTTTTAAAAAATCACTTTTTCAATTGCTGAAATTCATTCAGTGAACTGTAGTTAAAAGCTTTCTCCAAGAGACGCATATTATTCAGAAAAGTAACAGCTGGGTTGAAAAAGAAAAAGTAAGCTGTTACAGTTCTTTGAAACTAAAAAGCAATTAGAGTCAAACGTGGATTTAGAGATTTCAGTCAACATTTTTGATATAGCTCCAGAAGATGGCCATGTGAGGTCCAAGAAGTCATTGATTCTGGCATGGACATCCTAGGAAATTAAAAAAAAAAGGTTCCCTCTCTAAATACAGAACGATTTAAGGGTTCAGGGTTCAGTTTAAGAAATTCCAGTTTTTGGCTTGCCTTTGTTCTGAATTCTGAATTTTAGCTCCCTCTATTGCTAGAATTAAATTCTTTGCAGTAAAGAGTGACAAAATGCAATATAATCTGTGCTTTAGTAAAATATTAGATATTTTTCATTTAGCAACTAATGAATAATTAATTTTTTGTACTTCTACCAAGTAGCTTTTTGCACCCTTTGACCAATGTTCACAGCTGCACTTTTGAGTTACAAGGTATAGTACAACCTGGCCTTAGTGATAAACAAGCAGTGTCACCACAAGCAGAAAAATTACCATATGGAGAGCAAAATTTATAAAAGATGTACTTGTTTTCTAGGTAACTGTAGCTTTAGAAACTACTCATATTACTTCTTCCAGGAAAGCTCTTTTATGAAGGAATGGTGACATGAAGCCCAGCTGGGGTCGTAGGATCTCTGTTCCACCTCCTCCCCATCTGCCCACCTACACAGCTTGTTGTGAACCTCTTTTGGTGCATTTTATAACAAACTTCATGCCAACTTTATAGCAGTTACTAGAAAGGACCTGAAAAACTTGGGCATGCAGCAGAAGGAGAAGGCAGAGATCAAAGGCATTTGATTAATTATATAACAACTTACTCTGTATTATTACACGTTCACTGGCAGCTGCTAAATCAAGTACCTGGCCTTTCCATGTTACGGCTCATTTTCAGAGGTAGTGCATGTGTTGCAGGATAAACAAAAACCAAAAATGTTAATAATTAAACACTTTGACTAAGAAATGCAAGTAAAGTTATACTTCAGTGAGTTTAAAAATTCAAGCTCTGTATGTTTCTAATAGATGGTAGGTAGAGGATATCAAAATAAGTTGACCTCTATTCAGAGGTGTTTTCACATAGGAAGACATGCCAAATCAGTTTTGTATTGCTTTCCTTCTAGATCTGTGACATTATCTCAAAATGGGAGCAAGCCTCCAAAGAACAACACCCTGGGAAATGTGAAGGCACAAGGACTGTCCGCCTTACTTACAAAAACAGGTTTGTTTAGCAAGTATAATATCTCTGCCTTGTCCCACAATTAGTTTTTTAGTTTCTGCAGCTTCTTCATCTGAGAAACACTGGCTGACTTGAAGCTTGCAACAAAAATAGTACATGGACATATAACCGGAGGATTTTTTTTTTAATATAGTTACTTTTTTTTTCCATTCTTAAGAGGTGAGCAGGGCTGCAAAAAAACCCCACTGAAGTCAGAAGACTGACATTAAATATTTACTCACTGGTTCAAGTACAAGTGTTGCTCTGCTAATGTGTTTTGACACTGAAATAAACATGTCATATTCAGAGGAGATACTGCTAATCCTCAGGGCTAATGCATTTCCCTATCTTCTTTATTTAATAACTTTCTGTCTTTTCTGTAGGCTTTATTTTTCAGTTCAAGTTCATGGGGAGACAGACAGAGAGAAGCTGCTGCTAGTGTATCAGACAAATGATCAAATAGTCAATGGACTTTTCCCTGTAAACAAAGAATTAGCAATGGAATTGACAGCCCTTTTAGCTCAGGTAATCTTTATGCATGAATGACTCACACAGCAGTTTTTCAGGAGAAAATCTTAAACAAACTGATCCAGGATTGCTTGACACTCAATTGACCTCCACCTTTTACATATCAGTGTGCAGGAAACAGACTGGGCTGGAATCCTTGTGTAAGGCAGCTCTGGACTGGAGTGGAAATGCTTTACAACATACGCTGCTGCTGGCATCAGTATGGCTAAATGTGCTTTCCATCTTACACAGCCAGGCCCTCTTGCATTAAAGATCATGAAATCATGTACCATTTCTTCTTTCACTATTCCTTCCATGATTTCTGCAAGTTAATTCTCCAAAGTAACAGCTGTTCAGTGAAAGTCTAAGACTCCTTTACTAAACATGGTCTTGATAAGATCTGCTTTATTTTTAAAAAATTAAAAGCTCAAATGAAGGGTTCTGAGAACGTTATTTGATGTTGTTATTTAATAAATGTAAACTGATTGTGTCAGTTGGAGATTTAGCAATCTAAGAGCAGAAGTAATATTATGTTTGTACAAGTTCTGTTTGATATTTAACTTTTTTCCATGGTTGAAAATAAGAAAGAGAAAATCACTTGTGTGACTTTTTTATCAGTGAAAAGTACACATTAATTGACAAATTTGGTTTCATTTATACCTGATAAGACAGATTAAAAGACAGTCCATAATACCGAGCTAGAAAATTACTCTGGAGTAACAAAAACCTTCTTCATGGACTTCCCCTTAGGTAGAAATTGGAGATTTTGAACGGCCTTTCTCAACTCCAGCAGGGCAAGTCACTTCCCAATCCAAGTCCAACCGAACACTAAAGCAAGTCTTGGAGAGATTCTACCCTAAGAGATACAAGCAGGGTTGTTCAGAGGAACAGTTAAGGTGAGATGGGCTTTTTGATTCGTATTCACTAAAGATCTAGGAGTGAAACAAGTTTTAAATTGTCATTGGGAACAACATACTGTTGTGCTGTATTTGCCTAAACCTGTGTTTGAAACTCATTTTCTCACTAATCCAAAGAGCCCATTTCCTCTGCATGTTTCTAATCTAAACAAAGGACCATCATTAATGACCCATTCCAGCAAAAGCTGTAGCAGTTACGACATAGTGTTACAAAACCCAGTGATTTTGAAATTCTTATTTTTCTTATTCAGCAAATCTAAACTAGGTCTGTGCACAGACTAAAGAGTTACTGAAGTACAGGATGTGAGGACATGGTCTGTTTGTTATTCTAGTGTGCAATCCCTGGCAGCAAATCAAATTTGCAATGTGTAACTTAGTGGACTTACTAATAAGGTACCACTTAATTTAAAATTAATAACCTGCCAGGCATTTAAAGCAACACCTACTGACATGAAAACGAGCAGACCAGTGTAATAAATTATCCAAAGTCAATGATACAGCAGTTTTGAAGTCCAGCAAACATCACAGAAATGTCCTTCAGTACAGGGCTGAGAAAATTCAAAGCTATTATTATATACACATAGTAACACTATTACATACTCAGAAGACAATGGGGCATTCAAACTTATGCAATTAATTTCAAAGAACAAATCATAGAAGGTCTCAGATTAGATTAACTCATGGAGGAAAAGTGAAACACCTGTTGAAATGTTTAAGTAGTCCCTACACTACCAGCTGTCAGAGCTGGAGATCTGTGGCAGGGGAAGAATCACACTATGCCTGCCCTGTTGCCTGTATTTTTTTTGCTTAGGGTGCAGTTTGACTTCATAAACAGTAAGACCAAAGCTGCAAGTGATGGATCTCCCTTTAATACACATTAGCCCTCCCTCTTCTTGGGCTACATCTAATAACCTTATGGCTGCTGGGTAAGTCATCCCTGCAGTTCAGTGTCCTAGAAAGGTATTCTGGACTGGGGTTTTTTTGAGGATTAATTTTTCCCTAGTATTGAACCAGCTCACCAAGGAGCCACAAACTCACAAAAGGAACGAGAAAAAAAACCCCAATGTGAACACATTGAGCATCAGGAGCAGCCTTTTGGGTAGCAGTGCCCAGACACACTAAAAGGGAATAGTGCTAAGCCATGTCTTCCAAACCTCCTACCAGCCACAGGTAACGATATGTGCTAAGCTGCATGGATTTTTGGAATGACAACTGACATAGCTGTTGAGTACTGATAAAGGTAGATCGATTCTCTGTAGAGACACGTTAAAAGCTGCCCCAGACTTTCTGCCTTTATGCTGTAACTGCTACAGCAATATTTAATCATAACGTTGTGGAAATTAGAAGATACTTCATCATTTTTATGTGCATTAAAACACTCAATGTGATTTTGGATTTATTTAATACTGTATCAATGCTAGTCATTGTATTAACTGAAATTATCATTTTAAGAAATGCATCCTCATTAAACTGTTGCTCATTAAACTTGCTGTGGGCAAACATTGGAATTCCCTTCAATAAGTAAATTCCATCCTTCATTTCAACAGACAGCTTTGCCAGCGACTGTCGACGAGATGGATGGCTCTCCGTGGGCACAGTGCCGCAGACTGCGTGCGCATTTATCTCACCGTGGCCAGGAAATGGCCTTTCTTTGGGGCTAAACTGTTTGCAGCAAAAGTAAGACATTTTAATTAGTTTGACTGGGGGGATGGGGGGTTTAAATAGAAATTTGCAAATAGTACTACTTTTTTGTTGAAAATAACTGCGTAATACATGAGCTGATTGAATCTCCTGTCAAATTATTAACTTTTTAAAGTCATACACTTGTGAAATATAATAGCCATAGTACTAAGTGTATCATAATAGTAACTTTCCAATACACTTACTGCTTGTTTTACATTATTAATCTATATTTCCATTTCCTTATATCTTAGTTTGAGATAGCCTTTTAGGTTTAGGCTCTTTTACCTGATAACTACTAGAACATTGAAAAGGTAACATTAACTGGCTGTGGAAGCTGAACCTTGCAGAAACACTAATGTGGTTAATGGTATTTAGAGCACTCCCTTCTGTGCTGGCCTCTCTCAATTTCTCTTAACCACTGGTATCTTAATTCCTTTGATTCAAATAACAGCTCTGTTAAGCAGAACTGTCACCTCATGCCTTCAGTTTTATTAGGTAATCCCTGCATGTGTGCATATACATACATATATATACATATATATCTATATATAAAATCGTTTGTCAGCCCTCTGTTCTTTGTGTATTTAGATATATGAGCTAGTAGACAAACTTCAAGACACCTGACTATTTTATTAATGAGACTATATATTTTATTAGACTAAGCATCAGGGTAGGTTTCAAGTGTATTAGGTTTAGTTCATCGTTCTGCCACTGGCCACCTATATGGCTTTGGGCAGGTATTTCAATTCCTTTACTGAAATTTACACTGAGAGAGAACTGAAGTGAGAACTGTGGATGGAGAGAGGTCTATAATAGCTGAGAATTAATAATTATTCACATATTTTCTCATTTTGAAGTAGTAACTAAAAAACATTTCTCTTTGTAGCCTCTAGAAACAGCCTCAGTTGAGAGGTCCTTCATATGGTTTGCTGTCCATGAAGATGGCATAAGCATCTTGGATTACAGCTCCATGGTAAGTGAAATTGCTGTTTTAAGTTTGGTCAAGATATATTTTAGTACTAATTATATGGGGAGATTCACCACCATACTACCTAAAAGAGGGCATTAGCCTTCCATGCTAAGTTATCTAGTCCTTCTCTTAAAGCAAAAATTCATTCCTTTTAAAATGCTTTAATGTTATCATCGTTACAGTAGCACTAATAATAGAAGCAAGTAATGACTTCTTTGCACTGAATTTATTTTTGTTTATCAGATACAGTTTTTATATCATTTAATGAAATGTTAATGTTTTAATCATTCAGATGTCAGGAAATCCATAGTTATTGTAATGTTATTACAATAACATTAATTTTCTTTTCCTGGAGACTTAATTTTCCAGTATTATTCATAATACATACACTCTGTAAAGAGCAGTTACTTTAAAAGATTGTTATTTTCATTGTATTATTTTTGTTTAATAGTAGGTAATATAACCCAGTGTTATTTAATTATGTCATTTTAGGCTCAGATTTTTCTTGATTTGCAATACAAGTTTTCACAGAAAACGACTCGTAATCAGTGTAAAAAGCAGTGCCTGAGAAGATCCCTGCTTTCATTTATATCCTGCAAAGAAAAAGAATGGCATGCTGCTATTAGCAAGTGCTAATATTGAATATCAGAAAATTAAAATCTCAGCTTTATAATTGTGCTGATATGGGCCTTTTCATTACATTTCTTTGCAGTTAAAGAAATAATAAAACAAAGCATGAGGAGAGCAAACAGCAGCTCTCAGGGAACAAGCAAAATGTGCTTGCATCAGACTGCAGAGAGCTCTCCTGGAGCTACGGCATTTCTGTAGGGCATTGCCAGGTTAAGTACTGGCAGGCCTTACTTTACATTCAAGGAATGCTCAGTTTCCAGGGAACATTGGGATTTTCTGTAGGAAGGATCCACGGGTATCAGAAATGATGTTGCAAGGGGTAGAAATTATACTATTTCAAAACTGGGGCAAAAAGAGGTTTACTAAGGAAGGGCACTAAGTTATTGTACAAATGTTGTCTGATGATGAATTTTAAATGCAAACATCTGCAGCAAATTAATAGGAGGTGTAACAATAATTAAATGCTGATCTTAACTTGAAGGCCACTATTGTGGTGTTAAACACTGAACAGTAAGAACTGAGGGATGGAAAGCTGAGGAGCCTTGAAGAGCATTTATGTTTCATCAGAGATGTGAAAAAAAGAGAACAGAATTTAATTTGCCTGTTTGCAAAACACAACACTGCACAAAAAGAATACCTGGAGTTAAATTCCTCCAGATGTCTCATACCCTGACATTTAATTTATTTAGACGCTGCTTCAATTTCAAATGGAATTAGTAAGATTAACTTCTCTCAAAGTTAGTCAAGATTTGGGTAAATGGAATTACATGCTTGAGTTGAAATCTTACATCTTTCATCTAATTAGTTTGGAATAGAAACAGAGATCACACTTAGAAGAGTTACCATCTACAGTGAAAGTTCCTCATCATGAAGGTCTAAATGAAGCTATCCCAAAATTCACGGTTAATTTCAAGTTTCATAAGACACTACCTCCATTGAAAAATACACGTGTAATTATATTTTTAAAAGAAGAATTTGTCATAATCTGGTTTTCTTGCATTGTCTTGCTTAATAGCTTTGTGTTTTGTTCTGGGATTTTCCTTTTTTCAGCGATTAACAGTTACATACACATATAAGAGCCTGATGACTTTCGGAGGCTATCAAGATGATTTTATGCTGGTTGTTAATAATGCTCAGACAAAGGACAAATCAACTGAAAAACACCTTTTTGCCATGACAAAACCAAAGGTTGGTATATTTCCTGAAACAGTTTCCCACCATCTGCTTTTGTGCTATCTCTAGTGGGTAATCCCTAACAGATGTGAAAGATGAAACACCTTCTTTAATCCCAGCCTGCCAGATTACTGACTTTTGCCAGATGATTTTAGAGAGCAAATAATTACTAATGTTAGAGCTAACTGTGACAGTACTGATGTGTTTCTGTTCTTTTCATGTCCCTGTCTATATAACATTCCAAATTTTTCTTAGAAGGACAAAGAAGGCTGTTAGGGACAGAAATTACATGCAGTACCTAAAACTTAGTCTGTTTGCCTAATCAGCACCAGAGATAATTTTTTTTAAGTACATTTGGGATCTACAGGGAAATTGTAGAACACAAGAACTGAAAGATCAGTCACTTCTTAAAAATCTTACGATATTTTTCCCTTTGGTTTAAAAAAAATTCTTTCTAAATCTAGGTTTTCTCCTTCACTGGTAAGACTGATTATTTCTTTTAAGAAACAGAGGTTTTGCTGTTTGTCAGAACAATTTAAGAAACAATACAAAATTGCACATATGAGTCAAAACATGATTCTTCATACACACAAGCACAGTAAAATACATGTGTTGAAGTTTCCATTAGATTGTTCCCTTACAGAATCACAGAAGGGTTTGGGTTGGCAAGGACCTTAAAGATCACCTAGCTTTGACCCCCCTGCCCTGGACAGGGACACCTTCCACTAGATGAGGTTGCTCAAAACTTCATCCAAGCTGGCCTTGAACACTTCCAATGATGGGGCATTCACAGCTTCTCTGGGCAACCTGTTCAATGTCTCAGCAAGGCTTGTATGGGTTGCAAAGAGAAAATATGATAAAAACCTCACAGAAGTCTTTATTCCCTTCATCTACCCTACACCTTGAGTTCTCTGAGCACTAGATACTTTCTGGCAGAACTTCTCAGAGCATCATATTCTGGACTTCAAAATCTCTCAAAGTTAAAGAAGTCATCTCTGAATCATTTAAGACTGTGGAAGACATAGTATCTTTGATATATACTGATGGGAATAACATTACATTATTTGCAAGGAGCAATAAAAAGAGCTTTATTAGTTATCTCCTCTCTCCCCATCATTAATTTGTTAAAGTACAAGTACTTATCCAGTTGATGGTGATTGTCACTTGCTAAAAAGTTAGCTATTTTTTCAGCAGTCAAAACACATCACTGTATTTTTCAAAGAGTTTTGTATGTTCCTGTTATAGATTCTTGAGATCACTCTACTGATTGCCAGCTACATTAACAACTTTCATCAGCTGAAAGGAGCTGCTCATCATCTCTCTGCTCCAGCATTACTGGCACCTCAAAGTGGACAGAAACTCAAGGAAATGGGGAGCCAGCCACTTCTTGGAACCACCAGACCAACTAAATGTCCCACTTTGTTATGAAAGGATTATGTCTCATGATAACGCGTCCTTGCTAGAGGTTTTCTACATGGATTGAAAATCTTCTGACATACAAGATGTAGAGCATCAGCAGCTCCATAAACAAAAGAAAGGTGGACAGGTTTACATTTGCTTCAGTGGCATATAACAGGAGTAGCTCTTTAATTAAAGCTCTGGCCTGAACTGGAAAGATGATGAGTCAGTTCAAGGGTTATGGTTTACTGGGGGTTGCTTGTGCCTACAGCTCAGAAAAAATACATCTGTTTATAAAGATGAAGAAAGGTGTCATTGGAAACAACTGTACAGATTTTTATAGTTTTCTAGATATATACTCAGGGACCAAACTGTCTTCAACTCATCATCTCTATTTTTCAAAATTAGACCAGTTGTATAACTTTCATTTTGAAAAGGAATTTTTGTTTAGAAAAGCAGTCAAACACAAAATACTTTTCACTTCCAGCACCATCCCTATTTGCAATACAAGTGTCATGGGACTAAAAGGAACAAATTGTGTATAATTGTTTCTCCTTTGAAAAAAACCAAGCACATAAGGACATCATGTAACTACTACAAATTTAAAGAGTATTCTCACTATACACTCTAGCCTTTGTTATACAGCTGCTTTACTTGGCAAATCTTCAGCCTTGGTCTGGTAAATTTCTAAATAAACCCTCTCTGCTCCAGCCTTTTGAAAAAATACAAATTGGATAGGCACTGTATTTAGTATAGTTTCGTTAAACAACACTCTGTAACTAATTTCTCCTTTAGTCCAGAATAATAATATAATACAGATGGCAAGAATGACTCACAATTCAAAACACAAGAATAACACAGGAAACCATTGATTGAAATGTTGTGAGTAAACTTGGAGACCTAAAATCCGTGTGCAATATGTATAATGTATATACATTGAGTCAGAATAGTATTTACTTCTTGTTTTTCATTTGTATCTATACATTTCTTATTATAATACTAATATAATGTTCTTACACACTGAAGACATGATACTGCATCTGCACTACTGGACCTAGGAGCACTTTCCAGTTGCCTTTTTCAGCTGCAAGCCTCAGTGCTACATAGGTCAAATATATAGAAATTACATCCTTTGTTTTTCTTCCAGTCCCCTCTTTTTGCAAATAAACCACTTCTGCAGGCTCTGAAATGGATCAGCACCATACTCCAATAGATAATTTAGGTCCAGCCATAAAGAAGGTACTCAAACATAAATCACTGATTTATGGACATTTCAGTTTCCACTTCAGCTCATGCTAATGATCATGGATCATTAATCCCTTACAGCCAGCCCTCATTGGTTTTTGTTTTCATTATTACTTAAAACTGAAGTAATTCCTCAATGGAAAATCTCTGGTTTATGTTCTTTAAATATTTCAAATGTTTGTATTGAGAGAAAAGGAATTTCCAGCTGTTTGCCCCCTATTAAAAGTAGGGAGTATCCTCCTAAAGAATTAAAATAGATTGGAAGGGAGATAGAGGCCATGAAGAGAACATGGTCTTAAAAAGTGGAAAGGCAAACAGGCAAGCTGACTTGATAAACAGATTCCTTTAGAAAGCTCTCAAAGTCCTGCCACAGCTACTGAAGTTCACAGGACTCAAGCACCACTTGGTGAATGGTAGCACGGGCCAACACTTTCTCTTGAAAATTACAACCAAACAACACACATACTATATCCAGATGCTTTCACTTTTGCAAGGTGGAAAGAGCTTCCTGGTAACTTCCACCCTTTGGTGGTGGTTGGGGCACCAGACCCTTCTCTTTCCATGAGGCAGGGCCAGCAGCAGGAGGTTTTACCTCCTCCTAGGCAGCCAGTCTCCTGTCATCATCCAGGGAAGCATCTTGGGAGCTACAAGAGACCAACGGCATTACTTCTTGAGTTGCACCCCTTGGCAAGTGATACAGATACCATGGTGAAATTCATTTAGGAATTAACACCCCTTTGCAATCAGCAGAATACTTAACTCTCAGATGAGGGGGGAAGGGTGTTTACAAATTCAAACATGTTACTGCATCAGTTAGGTCATAGTCTACAGCTTCTCAAATATGATTAAAAACTTCCATTTACAAACACAAAAGTCTTCTTGTAATCATGAAATTATGATAAGCTGGAATGATCCAGCTAGTAGTCTTTCCTAATTGTCCAGTTTCAAATGAATGTGGCAGATCAGCTTCTCTTATTAGGAGGCAAAAAAAGTGGAGCATTTTGCTAGTGAGCTTGTTCATGTACTTTTTTAAATATCTGTTGAATTTTGAGACATGATAAACAATACAATCAGCTGATGTGCAGATTTGGAGATTTGGAGATTTGGAAACAACTTTCATTAGCAACATTACAAACAGTTTTTCTATAAAGCACTGTGCAATCTATCAAGCAGAGTATGACCTTCCTGCTTGCCTTTGGGTAGGAAACTCCAGACACTGCTTTGCTTTTCAGTGTTGAGCTCTTGTGGCTGCAGTATGTCCCTACATCATTGTAATCAGAAGCAATCCATGCATTAGTTCCCTTTTTTTGGCATGACTTTCCAAACTTACTACTGCTAGCTGGTCATTGTAGGTCACCATTAATCCCATACAGTCACATGACCAGAAATGCTGTGTTAATTTTTATGAAATAAATGCACTCTGAGTTACTGTGACAACACTGTGTTAAACAATGCTTTCCGGTTTGATTAGCAAGAGTGAGGTTTCTGTAGTGACAGTAACCTCAGCAGACACTTCCCTTCAAGGTAGCAGGGTCACAAGTGGAGTCTCTTTCACATGCAAGCACTCTTCCAAGCACAGCTCTGCATATCTCAGGGCCTTGCTCCATGTAATCAAGCTCCAGAGCTACTTAAAGAATACCACACAATGCAAGGCAGCAAAGGTGAAAATTTCACAGTCCAAGCAGGTAATCTGTTCTGCCTTCCCCACCCAG
This sequence comes from Corvus cornix cornix, assembly GCF_000738735.6. Taxonomy (NCBI): domain Eukaryota; kingdom Metazoa; phylum Chordata; class Aves; order Passeriformes; family Corvidae; genus Corvus; species Corvus cornix. The sequence goes on from NC_047056.1 coordinate 25,719,192, forward strand.
CCCAAGCCTCATGAGTGATCCACATTTCAGTCTGGAGTCATCCACCAAAGAAATTCACACTGTGCTACCTAATCCATGACTAAAGCCCAGGTAGGAACCTGACCTTTCTCACCTCAGCAGTGATAATACTGTGGGAGCTGTCAAATGAGCAGCAGCTTCTGGGACTGTTGCTGGAAAACTTCCCATGCTCAAAGCTTGCAGAACCTAGGTTGTAAAAATATTGGTAGGATGGGATTAATATGTTAGCCCATGCAAGGAGACTTCACCTTCTACCATGAACTTCAGAATACCTTTCATGCTTGCTTTGAGCTAGTGGTCAGAATCAACAATCCATGTAAATGATCAATGAATCTGAACTTGACAATGACTGAAAAATCACTGGTAAATGCCTGTATAAACAATGACACTGATTTGAAAAGAGTACTTGGAATGCAATGTAAATTAATATATTACTTGAACTTCACTTTGCCTTGTCAATTTTTGAGCAGCAGTATTAGTAAGAACAGCTGATTTCTAGAACAAGCAAGACCGATTTGTAGCACACCTGGCAAATGATAAAGCTTTAAGGTTTTAATACAATCCTTAAAATTCATGTTTTTTATTATTTTATAATTAAGTTTTGTTTAAATTTAAAATAAAAGCATGTATTTCCCTATGAAAGGAGGCTGGTAGGTATTTGGTGTTGGAGTTCCTTGTCAGACTACCACAGTTTTCATAGGTTTTAATTGTTCCTGAAGGAAGAAAATCATTCTTGCCTAAAGGAATGCACCACTTAAAGCTTTAGGTAGAACTTTAATAGTCCATACAGCTTGGTGCAACCCATTAGTTTAATTTTAACTAAGGTGATTAGTAACTTAGCAATAATGAATTAGGGGGAAAAAAAGTTTTGCGTATGTGTTGTTTTTGGGGGTTTTTTTACAGTTTATTAGGGCAAAAGAAACTGAGAAAGTTGAAATATAAAAACTCCAATTTAAATTCCAGATTAGGCTTCAGTACATTTACTAACTGTACACCATTTTGCTGTGCTTCCCAGCTCAGACCTGTACTGAAGCATCTTCCAGATTTGCCACCTCTGACAGCGAGTAAGTCACTGCAAAAATACTTTCCTTTTTATACTCCTGCTGTTGCAGTAATACCTGCATAGGTCATAGTGCCAGGAGCTTTTCCTACCATAGTTTTGCTCTCTTTGGCAGAACAAGAGCAGCTTTGTCCAGGGGTTTTACTACCTCTAGCTGCTGGTTACAGATCAGCACTGGCTCCATATATATACCAAAATCAGAAGTGTTCTGTTGAACTGAAACTGATGAAAGAAATGCAGTTAGGCAGACATCACCATGACCTGCACTGTATAACACTAAATAATTAAGTTTCTTTCTGGATTTTAATTAGCAAGACCATGGTTTCCATGGGAGGTTAGCAAATTATTTAGCATATGCATGTAAAAACCTGGAAGTAATTAAAACCAGACAAAAATAGCCATATAAAGGCTTCTGAAACAGAAACTGAGTGATTATGCAAGCTAAATTTAGAAAAAAAGATCTTATTTAAAGAATGAACATTACTGAAGGTCAGTGGAAGGATACATCAGCCTTCTTTGGGTAAGGAAAAAGGAACAGTTAAAATTAAATCTGAGTTAATCATTATGAATGAGGCTGCTTTCCTGGCTTTGATCAAACAGGTAACTGAATGATTTCAGTTAGGTTTTTCTGCCTCCACTCTCTCAAGATGCAAAGCGGTTCCCCAGCTACAGAAGATAGCTGTAATTGCTGTCCTGGATTCTGGGTCACTTCCCTGATGTAGGACACTTTAGACTTGTTAGGTTCACCTACATCCTATACCCCTTTCATACTCAGGGTCATCCTGCTGTTTTACTGCACCCTTTAAATCCTACATTCTAATCCAAGCCCAGTATTTTTGGACTTGATTTTTGATAATCTTGAAATAATTGAGCCTCCGTGTGTTAGTGTCTTATTTGTATGCCCCTGTAACTCCAAAGTCACAGAATCCCAGAATGGGTCAGGTTGGAAGGCACCACAGTGGGTATTCTGGTCCACCCTCCCTGCTCAAGCAGGGTCGTCCTAGAGCACATGGCAGAGGATTGTGTCCAGATGGTTCCTGAATACCTCCGGAGAGGGAGACTCCACAACCTCTCTGAGCAACCTGTTCTAGTGCTTGGTCACCTGCACAGTGAAGAACTTCTTCCTCACGTTCAGGTAAAACTTCTGTGCATCAGTTTCTGCCCATTGTCTCTTGTCCTTTTGCTCAGCACCACTGAGCAGAGCCCGGATCCATCCTCTGACACCTCCCTTCAGATACTGACAGACATGAGGGCCCTTCTCAGCTCTCTCTTCTAGAGGCTGAACAGGCCCAGCTCCCTCAGCTTTTCCTCCTAAGAGAGATGCTCCAGTCTTTCAATCACCCTCGTTGCCCTCTGCTGGACTAAAATAATTACACAATAATTTTTGTAAAATAACTACACTTACTCTGTGTTACACAGCAGTTCCCAAGGAGCGCGAACTACTCAGGCCTCGTTTCACTCCCTCCGCTGGTAACAAAGCTCACTGAGGGACCACGAGCCAGTGCTTAAGGCCGAGGTCAAGTAAGACTCCCGGTGGTGTTGTTTACTTATTCCTGGCTTCCTCCACAGCTGGAGTATTTTGTCCCTTCACAAGAGGAGCTACAGTCGAGGTCCCCCGAGGGCCCTCACACTTGCACCGGGACCAAGGCGGCGGATCCCTGAAAACAGAGGCAGCCGCGGAGCCTACGAGCAGGAGACGGGGCGGGGCCCTCCGTGCAACCTCCACATGAGCCCTTCCTCTGCGGGCGGCGGCGGGGCGGGCTGGGCCGAGCGCGGGGCCGGGCTGTGGCCGGGGCCGCGCTGTGGCCGGGGCCGCCCGCGCCTCCCAACCGCGGAACTACAGGTCCCGGCGTGCCCCGCGCCGTTCCCATGGCCACGGGCAGCCGGGCCCGCGTCGCGCCGCGATGCCCAAGGCCAGGTACCGGGAGCCCTGCCCGGGCTGGTGATGGGGGATCGCTCCCGCTGCCCTGGGGGGAAGGGGCCTGCGGCCGGGGAGGGCAGCCTGGAAGAGGGAGGGAGGGAGGGAAGGAGGGCTTAAAACGGGCCATTACGGCCTCTGCCCCTAAAGAGAGTGGGGCCGAGGGCAGGTGGGGCACGCCTGGTCCTTTGCCGGTGCTTCTGTAAGAGACGCCACATAAACGGGGTCTGCAGGTGACCACGAGTGAACCTGAGCACGGAGAGCGCTCGATGCCCCGAGCAGCAGCTTCCCGGGACACAGAGCGCAGTCCGGAGCCCTCCCGAGCCCACCGAGCCGTGCCCGGCTCCTCCGCTGCCGGCGGCTGGGAGCTGCCCGCTCCAGAGGCTGCCGGCCTCCCGCAGGCTCCTGCGGAAAGCCTGACGCGCCGGGAAACCTTGTGAAGGTGTCTTAGTAGTGCAGTGGGCTGCCCGGGGAGGTGGTGCAGTGACCGTCCCCGGAGGTGTTTAAGGAAAGCCTGGACTTGGCGTTCGGTCACAGGTTGGCCTCGATGATCTCAGGGGTCTTCTCCCACCTAATTGATTCTGTGATTAAATGTACTCCAAGCAAAGCCTCCCGCTGCACAGCTGGGACGTGCTCGGTGTGTGCCGCAAATGGCTGCTGGGGTTACCTGAGCAATGTCACTTGAGCTGGTTAGAAGTACTTTGACAAGCAGAGAGCAGGTGATGTGAAATAATAATAATCTACACCACAATAACTTTAATTTAGATATTTTCAGGAATTATAGTCTAAGGTGTGTGTTTTCTCTAATTATTCTCTTCTTACTTTGTTTTCTTCCAACTAGTGATACTTTATGGGATCTTGCTATAGCCGAAGTGAAGAAGAGAGAAAACCCTGATAATGATGATGATGTCAAGCCAGGGGAAGTTTGGGAAAAATCAATACTATTTATGGGCCACAAAAACGGGGTAATCTAAATACTGAACAATTCTGCACTTTTCAAACATAATTTGTGTCAGGGAAAATATCTCATATTTTCAGATGTTAAGGTTCACATAATTTTAAAGACATAATATCTCATGGTCTCATTTTACAGAGTTGACATTCCAGAGTGCAAATTCAAATTATGGTTAAGGTTTCAATGATGTGCTAATTTTTTGAGGTTTGGCTTCTTTTTTTTTTTAGAGTAACTGCCAGAAATCATGCTACTCTCTCTTAATTATTTCCCCTTGTAAAGGTTTAACTGGTAGGAATCCAGTTTAAGTGCACTGATAGCAGCTTTGTTGTAGATAGAGGCCTTGACATGCTGCAGTGAATTGTGTCTGTATTATGTCAGACCCATTTGAACATACCTTATCACGGAGTGCACACTCATTATTTGAGATGCCTATGGTTGTTTTAACTCCTTATCCCATAACTTGGTCACATATTTTTCTTCTGTTAGCATTTATTTGTAAAGTTAATAAGGAAATATCTGCCTTTTTGACAAAATGAATCATATTTTTCAATAATACAATTTTTATTTTAGAAGGATCGGTGTTAGTGCGATCTCTTAATCAGAAATTTACAAAATACCTTTTCCAGAGAAAATGACTTTCCAGATTTACCAGAAATTCACTGATTTTTGAGATAGGAAAGGACAGAAGTGAAGAAGTGCTAGCCCCTTCAGTGTGGCATGGTATTCAGTGGCTGCACTTTAACAAAGTAAAGACATCTTTTTCTGTGTGTTTATTTGTATTTTAAGCAATCTTTGTTTCCATCTCAACAGTAATAATTAATTCCAGTGGAAACCACATGTTACATAAATGTGTTATTAATAATTTAAAACTGTTTAATAGTTTAAAAGAGTTGGTCTAATTGATCACTAATGTCTAATTTTAAGTACAGTGCTCCTGTTACTGTATTTGTCATGTCTATTGGTTTATACTTATAACAATGGTAGTGTAACTTGATTCTGATTGAAAATTGGACTTAAGTTTCCACTATAAGGCTACAAACAGTTACATGCATTTGCAGTTTTCTGGTACTCTATTATTGGAATGTTAAATAAATTTGACTTAGTGATACAACTTTATGCTTTAAAAACAGTAGAGTTCCTCTTTGTTTTTAATTTCCAGGGAAAGACCACTATCATACTGAGGTGCCTTGAGAGGTATGTGTTAAATATTTAAAAGCAGTTTTCAGCTGTAGATTGGAATTTGGCGTAAACAGTCACATTGTGTGATAATTCATAATATATGTATGCAGGTGTGTTCTGTGAGTGGTTGATCACTTAGGGATGAACTTCCTTCCCTTCATTATAACCTGTCAAGTGGCCCTTTCAGTCCTTCTCCAGTGTCAGCTGAAATGACCCATTTCTTTGGGCTGGTGCTGCTGCTTCTCCTGTCTTCAGTACCTGACACCTCCTGTCTAAAAGTGTCCTCTCTGTACTGCTGTCTCTAAGCCAAATTCCAAACTGACTGATAGGTATCATTTAGTAACTGTAGAATTAAGTTCCTTTCTTTAGAGGATCTTGACAAAATTAAGTTACTTTTCCTTTAGGGAAGAGTCTCCAAAGCCAACATTAGCCTTGGAATATACTTTTGGAAGGAGGGCAAGGAGACACAATACAGTGAGTATAAAGTATCATTTACCATATCTTTATATGTACACACACACATAAAAATAACGTAAAGAAACTCTTTTGCAGCCTAAAGATGTAGCTCATTTTTGGGAATTAGGTGGTGGAACCTCATTAGTGGAACTCATTCGAATACCAATCACAAGCCACAACATAAGGTAAGTGTAAATATTGCAATTCCAGAGTTAATTTGAGCTTTCCTTCTGGAATTTTTTTTTTTTTTTTTTTTTTGTGAAAAACTCTTTCAAAGTGTAAGGTAGAAAATTTATGGGGTTTTGCTAAAAATCATCGTAATACCATAATGCTTTGCTTTGGCCTTCCTTTTCATGCTTCTCTCCTAAATAAACAAGTTCTAACTAATCTCAACAAAACAAAGCAGTAATGTGGAGGAAGTCAGTTGGCCTTAGATAGAACAAGAAACACAGAAAAAGAGAAGTCATAGTATCCTTATGCTCAGTGAAAGAGCAAAAAAACAGACTTGGGGACATACGAAAAATAAAATCTTGTTTCCTACTTCTGTATGCAAACATAGATACTCTTTCTGTGACAGGTATTTTAGGGTGAAAAACAAGGCCAAAAATTGTGACCAAAAAAAAATCTGGATTTTGGGGAAATGACCTTTTAATAACAAGGTCATTTCCCAACAGAGAGATGATGTTTCCAAGAGGGACTAAAGCTATTGAAATTATTTGAAAACAGAAGGAAACAGGAATTTAGATAAAATTAAGAGAATGTAGTGAGAAAAATCCGTTAAAGTAATGGATAGCATAGGAAGAAGAAATGCATGAAAAGTTGCATGAAGAAATGACAAGGTGAGAGGGGGTGCTTTTTTATTTTTTTTTTTGTTAGGGAGGATAGGAGCTGAAAGGGGAGAAAAGGATCAAAATATAAGTTTTGTATTATGATATATTGCTCTATTTCATTGGTATTGAGCTTTAACTTCTGTGGGGAAGAAAAAGGAGGGGACATCATTTTTATCAGGTACACTTGCTACTGTTTTGACTACTGAGATAATGCCATTATTTGCTGAGAGACAAAGACAGAAGGAATAAAAATAAAACACTTAATGGCATGTGAAGCTCTGTTTCTAGAAGAGCTTGGGAGAGAAAAGATTAAGTGTAATTTTTCAGCCCTTGACTAAAAATGAAATTAAGTGAGCTCTACCTCCATCGGTCTTTTCTTCTTTTTTTACTGATAAGGGATTTTCTGATGTGGACAATCTTAAGAGTCTTTGCTGGGATAGCAATGTTCTGTAAGAACAATTCACTTCTGTTCACAAGGCAATATTGTAACATGCTAGTAAAAATTCTACCATTTCAGCTTATATTTAAGTGCTTTTTGTTGGTTTTCTCATCACTGTAGTCAAGCAATTTGCTTATTTAAAAGTTCCATAAACTATATCTAGATTTATCAGGAGACTTTTCACCAGATTTTTTTCCCCACAGCATTTTAAAATGAAATTGAACACTTTTGTTTCTTCGTAGCTTTTGTAATACCACTCTGGTCTGGAATCCTCTTTTTCAAGTCAGGCTGGAATGTGATAGAATGATGGCATCCATTCAGATTACTGCATTTGCAATGATCTTTACAGCTGCACTTTAATGCAGTTGGTGTTTCAAGAGGCAGGCTTTTAGAAAGAGGACCAAGAAAGAGATGTAAAACATTTCTCATCAACAATCCACCTTTAAAAGTCTGGTAGTAGCTAAGGATGTCATGAGTACTCTTTTATCTTCCATTTATCTTTCAGAAGACTTTTCTCATGCACTCATTTGAGGTTCCAACAAACTGTCATAATCCATGACACAGATTATTGTCCTTAACCAGTTTTTTTTCATTTCATATTAGAAAAGAACAATGATAGTATGGAACTTTCCAATACAGGTAATAGTTGGAAAGATCCTAGCCTTTGGCTAACATTGCTTGGTCTGGGGTTGTAGACTTATGAGATGGCAGGGATACATGACAGCAGAAATCCTCAGTCATACAGGAAGAAAGAGCTACATGGACTGAGGATATTTGCATATTTTACTGTTTTGAAGACAGGCCCCAAAAACAATGCTTGATGGAAAGTTGCCAAAATAATAGTTCTGAACAAGAGACAAGGGAAAGGTTTCTTCAGAGTGCAGAATATCCCTAAAAGCCATCTTGCTTTGCTGGCACATTTGATTCTGTCTTAGCAGTTACATGTTCACATTTGCACTACAGGTATGGTTTTGTATGAAAATGCTGATTGCCTCATGCGCTAAATACGTGCCCAAATAATGCCTATTTAATAGGTCGTTTGCTGTAGTTCTGGTATTGGATCTCTCCAAACCTCATGAACTCTGGACTACTATGGAGAGCCTTCTGCAGGTCACCAGGAACCACGTGAACAAAATTTTAACCAAACTAGAAAAGGCAAACCCTGAAGTAGCTGCTGAAATTAAACAGAGGATGTGGAACGATCTGCAGAGGGATCACCCCGTAAGTTATTTCTAATATTTTCTCCAGATGTCACAGGCCTTTATACAGTTAAAGATAATGCTTTTGAAAATCATAAACAACTCTTTTAGATTTTTATGCATGACTGAAAATCCATTTGATGTAGATGAACCTGTTCACTGGAAAATTATAGCAATTTAATAAAAATTCAATAAGAGCAGAAACAAGGAAAGAAGGTTTCTTACATCTTTTTGTTAGATATCTAATGTGATTGTTATGGCATGTTACACCAATCAAAAGAAATAGTTTTAGAGTAGCAGTTTGCTTTTTTTCCCCCTCATCTTTTTAAAATGAAGATGAAAACTAGAATGTACAAAAGTCATCTAGCAAGAGACTAGCTGAAGGTACAAATTTAAGCAAAGAATATAGTTATAACAGCCATCAACATGACTATATACTTTGCATTTATTTAAATGTCTATCACAAACTCAATGCCTTTTGATAATCTGACAACTAATTAAATTATAAAGTTTCAGAAATGTTAACATCAGTCCTTTAAACATAATTGCTAACTAAATCTCTGGAAAAGCTAAACCAGATTATGCGCAATAGAAATGAAAAGTCATTGTGCATTAAACCTCTGCAAATGTTGTGTGTATATAATGCATAAATAAGTATTCAACAATTCAAAGACCTGGCATGTAAATCTAGTTACTGTAACTTCTATAAAATACTTCAATACAGCAAATGCTTGTAGAGCTCAGAAATTTAAAAGTAACTCAAAATATATGAGAAAGCAACATATGCAGCACTCCATAGATTTAGAGTATGGGGTTTGATATTGGGATTATTATTTTGATTTTTACTTTTAGAGAAGATAATTCACAAAAAGAATACACCTACATGCACATCTGGCAATAAATTATGACCATAGTGTCAAGTTTACATATAGGGGCTTACATATCAGAAAACTGCAAGCTTATTGCAATAAAGAAAAATAATAATGCTATTAATTGTTAAGAAACTTGTTATTCTTGCCCTGTAGGAAACACAATTATACCTTCTGAACTAAAATTTCTGTTTCGCTTCCGTTATCAAACACATCAATAATGCAAATAAAATACTATATTACTGCTTGGTTCTCTTCTTTCATCATTGTTCAAAGAAAAATTGTGTCAATTTTGTAGAAGAAAATACCATCTTTTATAGTCAAATTAAATGACAGTTTATGGAGATTTTTATGTGCCTTTTAATGGTTAAACTTTTTTTTATCCTAAACAGCAATCAATTAAATACTTATATTTTTAAGGATTAGATAAATGTCATTGTCCTGGCTAAAGAATTATTTGCTATGATGATAAAGTATATCAGTTGCAGACCTTGTTTAAAAAGGCTGGATGCATCTAAAGTACTCCATAGTCAAAAGTAAACTCCACAGTCAAAACATGAATAGGGTTCAATATGCTAGTTTTAAGGTTTCTGATGTTATCCCAAATTTTCCTCTTAGTTATGAAATGAAAACTATTTTCTTCAGTTTTATACTCTATATACTCACTTTTAAGTTGCAGTAGTTTTGCTCAAAGCTTCTGCTTTGACAGTGTATGAGCGTAGCCATTATTTCTCCTCTCCAAGTAGAGGATTTTCAGTATGTGCTGCTTCTGTCAACATTCTGTCATTTAAGCTGTCTGTGAAATAACTGGGGTTAGGAGGGAGCAGTTGGACCAACCTCTGCTACAACACATCTCTCTTCCACTGCTGCAGCCAAAGCAGCTTGAATAAATAATTGCCTGAACACATGAGGGGATTATCTTGTTTCATATGGACTACAGGAAAACCTTCCAGATCCCTTGAGGATTCTTGTAATGTACTTATTAAAACTTTTATCACAGGTTAGCTATTCAGCAGTAAAATCTACACTCTCAGATCTGTTTTCCTTCATTGATACTGATTCACATTTTCAAGTTTGTTGGATGCTGTTTCCTCTTTGTTCTGATATCAAACACTTGAAATACACAAATAAATATTGTTTAAGTCTTGGGAAAACATGATGTGGGGAGGACAAATTTGTGACACAAGCAAATCATTCCACTCATTTTTCTTGAGATTCTGTCTGTATTCTTTTAGATTTTATCCAAGGAAGGTGAATGTGTCAAAAAGCCAGTTCTACTAATCTAGTCTGGGAGGTGTTCTGTGAATACATAATGTTTTTCCTCTCTTCCTTTTCCATCTAATGTTGGAATATATAGTGTAAGAGCCCTTTTATGCCAGTAAGTGTTCTGACTGCTCAGAGGGATTATTTCCTGACCGTTTAGGAAGAAAATGGGAAAATGCTAGAATATGGATATTGCATTAAAGTTGGTTCATGTACCTTAAGGTTTGGAAAACCTTGTCTTCTGTGCATTAATTTTAACCCCTTTCAGTTGCTTTAACAGTTGCAATCTTCTACAGTTTGTTTAGAGTTCTTAACCTGTCCTATATCTTTTTAACAGGACTATGCATTAGTTGACCCTTTTCCAATACCCTTGGTGATAATTGGAAGCAAATACGATATTTTTCATGTAAGTAATGCTTAAGTACATTTTTTATAATTAAAATACTCCCAGTAAATATTCTATATACTAAAATTTCACAACATAATAGCAATCTTTTGAACTAAAGTCTGGACAGCCAGCCTTCTACCACAAAAAATCCCCAACAACTTTCCATCCAACAGCATTAAGGAAGGCATACTGTCATTCCTTCACAAAACACCCCCAAACTGATGATTTTTGAGATGTACTTAGAAAATCTTGAGACACAAGTTGCTGCAGACCAAAAAGGGAAGCAAGAAAAGACCATGTTGATGATTTCCTTTTATAACGAGAGAAATCCAGCTCCATGTGTCCCTTGTGACAGCAGCTGTAAGTTTATGGCAGTGCGAGAGGGGTGTATCTCAAGTCAGCTGAGCAGTCTTTGGTGGCAGCACAAACAATAAACTCTCATTTCAGTCTGGAACTTCTTTTAAAGTACTTCCCAAGTTTCTAGAGACAAGTGAGTAATTGCATCTTTTACAGAAGGGAGGAAAGAAATACAGTACTGCTGGATTCTCTCCCAGGACATAAAAAACCCAAGATACTCACAGCACTTCATCATGAGAAACTAGGACAGCATGTTTGATTTTTAGCAGTCATGCTTCTCTGGATGGCTACACAGTGCCCTGATACCTGGCTGACTCTTTGAGTGACTTAATTCTTTATTAATAAGAGACTTGCCTTCTCTCATACTGAAGCTTTATGCTGAGCCATGACCTCCTTAAGTGACTCTCATATGATCAGGACAAAATGCCAACCTGATTCCTTTGGGCATCTATGGATTGACTCATTCAGACTTCACTGGGACCAAGTTTTTATCCATTTTATCCAGGGAAGGCCATCTGTATGATCTTAGATTAAAGAAATAGGGATGAAAAGGTATTTTGATGCACCTTTCAAATCTTGCAGGTATTAGAACTTAGACAGCATATGCCCAAAGGTTTAAATATTTTCACAAAAAGAAAAAATCCTTATTCTTCTAGTAAGGCAGATTTTCTACTTCTAAAAATTTAAAACAAAATCAGACAAATAAATTGAAAATTAAATGTGTGTTCTCAATTAAAAAACTTCCTGGACTAACATATTGCCTGAATTGGGCTCCCTCTGTAAAAAAGAAACAAAGAGAAATTGTGACATTTCTTTTCAGAGTAGGCTGTTACTGATTGTGTCTTAAGATATAATTAGGCTGACAGCTGAAAGCCTTATATATTGTAGCTTAAGTGCATTGCAGTTTATAGATAAAAAAAGTTCTAACTGTAATATTTTGGGTTTTGTTTCTCACATCTATGTTCCAATATCAACTTTTTTAGGAGTTTGACTCTGAAATGAGGAAAATAATAAGCAAGACACTTCGATTCGTTTCACATTATTACGGAGCATCATTAGTGGTATGTATATTCACTTTCTACTTAAGGATAGAGAAGATGAAGACTATTTCTGTTACAAAACAATATTTTTAAAAATAGTAATGTAAAACTCCTAGAGGAAATAGGATTTCATTGGTTTACAGTAGCTTTCTTCATTAGGCTATCTGTTGAACAAGTCACAGTACTGGCAGGGGATGGATGGACATGCCTTGTGAACAAACTACACAGTTCCCAGTATCAACAAAAACCAAATTAAAATAGTTACCTGTTAGCCAGCTTAGTTTACTGCATTGAGTTTACTGCATCTTGGGCAAATTTTTTTTTGGTACAAGAAAGGAGAATGGGCAAAAGTGGTTGCCTTAGATTGAATTAGAGAACTGGCCCTTTTGGTAGAAGCATGAACTTAACATCAAGTGACCCAGCTTTGGTAGATTTAAAAACAAGAGCTCATTTTCACAGTAGTTTATGTATACCAGATTACTACACCTAGGGTGTTGAAGGACAGGAGCTTCCTTACAGAAGTGGGTAGAAAGATGCCAACATGAGGACAATGAATTATCTGTTTTAGTCTGTCAGATCATCCTCTTGAGTAGACAAAAATGCATGCTGAGATTCACAATCCAAAAATGCTGCCTCTTGGGCTCACTGTGCATCAGAATATGGGTTTAATTGTATCAACCATCATTTATGTAATAAATAATCTTTAATAGTAGCTTAGTGATTATCATAACAACTTATGTTTACTTTAAATCTTTAAAATCCCAGCATGTCCTTTTGCATCCATGTAAACCTTTTTCACTCTGACACATGAATTTGTCTTTTGTTAACTGAGAATACAACTGTCTTGGTTGAGGTTTTTAAAGCGTTTAAGCATTATTGTAATTAAAAATTAAAACTAGAATATAAAACTCTTTGGCTGCTGAATGCTGATTGTCATTGAAATGAGTGGGAGAAACTTAATTTCCCACAGCAGGGATCTGACTTTTTTCTCAAACATGAATCTGTTAGGATACAGAAGCCTTTAGACAGGAAGAAGCATGTAGTTTGAGAATATATTTTGAGAACTGCTTTCTGACAAATCTGTACCATTCTGCCACTTTGAAGCCACTTTTATGACAATTACATAGTTATTCCTTACCTTTCTAAATGTTGATGGTATTCTGGATAATGTTTAATGTAATTTAAAATCTTAACTCATTAGTCTTGGGCAAAAGATTTGTGTCTGGTAATGTGCATATTTCAAAAGTTTTCAATCAGTATTTTAAAATTTATTCTTTAATCTTTATTTATGCTACTTTTTAATTTAATCTTTCTTGAGCTATATATTCAGTAACAAATACATTCATGTTTTTGAAAGGGAATGTGACATTTTATTCTAATGGATTCAGTGAACATATATACCAAATCTATTGAGATCAGGAATTAGCAAGACTCTTGCATCTTTGTAGGTGGCAAAATGTAATATATCTATGGTGGAAGTTCATAATGTATATTTTGTTTTCTGATTCATTTAGTTTACCAGTAAATCTGAGGCTCTCCTGCTGAAAGCCCGTGCTCTTATTAATCACTTGGCATTCGGCTATGATAAAAGGTAACGTTATTGTTCAACTATTAAATGTCTTGCCCAGAGCCTAAAATTACTTAATAAAAAGTATTTTAATAATAAAAACTTTTCTTAAATATGATCTCTGAAAGATTTTTGTTCATGGATTTGGACTCCTGTGACTCAGCTGCCTATCTCTTCTAAGGACAGTGGTAACTCCTTGGTTTTGATCTTCAAACTGATGAATTAAAATATGGTTACCACTGGAATGGAGTACTTTTTTATTTACATATCTTTATATGCAAACCCCAGTAAGACTCTAGTCTTGGCTAGAATAATGTCATTTTTTGTTGATTGCTAAATGCTCACTTGATATATTTTCTTTTTTTCTACTTAGCAAGTCTGTATCAGTGGATCCCAGCAAACCTCTCTTTATTCCAGCAGGCCTGGATTCCATGAGCCAAATAGGTTAGAACATTTCCTGTTCATTGTGTTTGTTGCTTAATTGTTTCGAGAAACACTTTAAGCAAATAAATGAATTACAGCACATCAGTATCAGTTTTAACAGATCATTGAAGGAAATGGCTTATAGATTTCAAAATCATGACTCAGTATTTATTGTGATTTGTTAGGTAGTTCAGTGAAGTCTCTGGACTATGTAAAATAGTAAAGTACCAATAAGCTTAAATCTGAAAGAAAATAAAATATACAAAAGCTCAGAGCCCATTTCATGGTAGGATAGCAATGTGTTTTTCAAACTTGTTGCAGCTTTTCAGTGTAGAAGGTAAAATACTAAATTAGATGGATCATTATGCAAAATTATTCTGTGATTTATGTTGTTATGACAACACACTTATCTTATGTGTGCTGTGATCCTCAGGACCACCACCTGCCTCTGACAGTGATCTTGGAAAGATGCATGCCACCACGCCTTTGGAACTATGGAAAAAAGTATTTGAGAAAACATTTCCTCCCAAGGTAGGGATGTACCTGCCATGCACACAGCTGCTTTTCTCACAGGATAGCAGCAATATCCCTACTCATTTTTTGTCTTTCAAGTCTACTGACTGGAATTTCAGTCTCACTTAGCAGTTCTCTTTAATACATTTTTAAAAGATATAGATTTTTATGTAGTGGTGCTTCTACATCTTCAGTCACCTTCCTACATTTAGAAATTATGAAAGGTGCTGTTCTCAGTATAATATGCCCCAACATGATAAAGACTAAACTTCTCAGAAACTATACAGAAGTGTTATTTTTCATGTTAGTTTACCTCATAGCGTTTAAAAACACAATAAACAAATATTGCCTCCTGCACCCACCCCTCCAAGTAATTCCTGAACTCCCCCTGAAACAGCTGGAGAAATGAATTACACATCACCTTTCAAGCTCCATCGCTGTTCATCAGTGTATCAGTCTAATTAAAGATTTGAACATTTCCCACATAGATTCACAGTCTTCTGGTTTGGTTCCAAAAAAGGCTTTAAACTTTGAAGCCATTTTTATGCATTGTAAATTTCTTTCTCTGTTGCCTCATCTAGGAAGCAGAATTCTGTTTTATTTTATTCCATCACTGGTATTATTGCCTTCTTGCTACTTTCCATTTGATGTGAATAAGGACAAATGTGCAGGACAATGTTTTTAGAAGCCCTCCTTATTTGATAGTTTTTCTTACTATTAGTGTATTTGCTTCTTTGGAATTCAAGTTATAGTTCGCTCGAGGTTAGGAAATGAAAAATCAGGTATTTGGCAAAGATAGTAATCAATTTCTCAGCTGTTGAAATAATGCTTCTGATAACCAGAACTGAGTTCTAGTCACGAGTATTGCAAGGGCAACCTCAACTGTGCCCAAATGTCATGGACCAGAAAGGCTATTTTCATTTTGAGGCTCAAGAATAATAACCAACTACCAAATATGAATATTTTCTGCCCTCTTGAATCTAGCTGCACTATTACTTTATCTTCATTTTACTGATAGAATAGCTAATCTGTGTCCTGTAGCACAAAGTTGTTCCATAAATAAAAGCTTTTAATATATTTGTATTAAAAGCAAATACTTCCACTTCTCTAGTGTGGCCTTTTCTTATTAAAAGAAGATAAATTCTATCTTTTGGGGTTTTGTCTTTTTTCCTTTTAGAGTTTCTGTGATTTACAAGATACCAAGGACCCTGCACAGGATATTCAATACACCGAGTATGAAGTTGATGTCATGAGAGCTCAGAAAAACCAGGTGTGTGGTAATTCTCCAACTGCTGTTCACAGTCAGGTATTCCAGAACCACCAACACTTCTGAACTAATAGCATATACTCATACCTCCTCTTTTTGCCCTTAAATAACTTCAGCTTTAGATTTCAGTTTAGTAGCTGAGGTTTTTTTCCATCGTTAGATACTAAGCCAGTAGACCATTGTTGGATCTCAAAGTTTAGGTTCTGAGTCTCTTTAGAAATTAATAATTCAAATTTTCCCTCTGTTTTCTAGAATTACCTCACTAAAATAATCTTGAAGCAAAACTTTGAAGCTTTCTTGACAGTAATTTCCTCATTTCTTCACTGTGTACTCAAATTCATTTGAGTGTTGACTTAACAGAAAGTGTTGGAAGCAATATGAAGGTCTGGGGTGGGGACTGTTTACTTCTGTCTTTCTCCTTCAAAACTTATTTAACTAGAAAGATACTGAGATGATAACATTTCTAACCTGAATTTGCAGGCTATGTACATTTTCTCTTAAACAGAATGCATGGAATTGTTACACACAGTGATATGTGGCTTTACCCCTGAATTCCAGGAAAGATCTTTAGTGGGGAAAGGATCTTTTATTTTTTCTTATTAATTTTGAAGTGTTTCTGCCTTTCTCTGGATTAGTGGGGAATTAATTTTATAGAAAAATTCTGTGCCAAATTAGATGAAGGTTAAAACATTGCCTTACAGCTATCAGTATGTAACACTCTTCATCAGTATCATACGTGTATGGGTCTGTTACATTCAATCTAAGATTCATCCAAAGAATAAAGCAATTTCAAAAATCCCCTGCAGCCTTTGAACTTGCACATTACCTGTAATAACCTATTTATGTAGATATCAGTTCTGAATTTCTGTCACATCAAGAACAGTCTTAGAAATCATTAAAATTTATAAATCATGCTGCTTTTGGAATTTATAAAACAAACATACTCGGTATAGCTACATATCTCAAAATAACTATATAGTGTACTAGGTTTGTTATTTTTAGATGGTAATGTGTTGCAAAAGAAGATACTGGTATGCATTGATGAAATCATACAGGAAATTATTCATTATCTGTTTTTATACAAAAGAGAAAGGCTTTTAGAATCTTATCTGTTCAAGGGCATTGCAAACCAGCACAGCTTCTTTTTGTTGGACTACTATAAGTAATTTCAGCATTAAAGAGAAAATTACTTTTGTTATCTGCAGTTATTTCCTAAAGCACCAAGACAGAAATATACATCTAAAAGAAAAGAACTCTCTCGTTGCAGTGTTTCTTGAAGTGTCTTTCTGTTTTCCAGTTTAATGGAAACTGGCACAAAAATCTTATTTTTAAAGCAACACTTTAAATAAGTCTGACATTCTTTATAGAGTCTCGTGGTATCTCTTGTGTAGGAGAACCAGTATATTAAGATGGTCAATATGCAACATGTTGCTAATGAAATCATGGGACGTAATGCAAAATTCAAAGTTTCACATGATGACAGTGAATGTTTTCATGTTATCATTTTTCTCGGTTACTTTCGGTTAATTAATGTTACTTTGGACTCCAGGTGATGGCCTGTTCGCTTGTTTATCTGAAAGATAAGCTTTAAAAGAAAAATAAGCACAAAACAAGCAAGGGAAGCAAAACACAGCCCCTGTCACTGCATCTGACAGAAGAACCAGCAATACCTGACTGACTCAGTCTTGGTCAGGATTGCTTGATAATGCTGTGATAGATTTATATATGTAACTGTGGCAATACAAAGTTTAAGTAAATCATTTCCAACTTTGTAGTTTTGGTTGAAGGATTTGCCTGCATTTTAGCAGAGCAAAAGATTGAATTATTGAGTATAAAATAAGAAAACATTAAAAAAAAATAAAACTCAAGAAAGTCCCTGGCTGACTCTTGGGTACTGTCAGCCAGCATTTATCTGAGATGCTTCTTGGCTGTAGAACTTTAGAGTCCAGGTCATCAGCATTCTGCCATAACTGTTTTCTTTTGAGCCAGATTATTTTGCCTCCTTCATATTTTCAGAGTTAACTATGAGATGTACCACTCTCTTTCTAAATGTTTTTGCTCTGGAAAGCTCTCAGAGGCTGTCTTTTCCTCACTGTGCCTTTCTCCAAAATGGATCACATCTTTCTCAACTATGTCTTTCCAGAAATATTTTCCTAGTTCTTGTCCCACAGACATACATGGTACAGGTTTATATCAAATGGTGCTGTTGGAATTGTTTACTGTTTTTTCATTCTCTGTAGTGGAGAATACAGCACCAGGGACCCTACTGAAATTTACATTTCTAATGTAATTCTTAACTAGCAGATTTTCTCCAGGAATTACTGGAATTTTGTGGGTTTTGCAGGGCTTTCAAGATTAAAAAAAATACTCATTTTGCATACTTATTAGGCCTTAAAGTCTAGGTTTTGGTTGATTATTCATATATAAACCACATGGCAAAGTTGTCATCCTCTGTCCATTCCCTGTTAGTTTTTTGGCTTTTTATGCTTTCAGGTCACCTTAATTTGGTTTTTGGTACACACATAACTTGAATAAGAGTAAGATCTTTTAGAATAATATTGCTGATTAGAGCTACACATATACCACCAGCATCTGTGAGCACCTATGGGGAGCATGAAAGTCTTCTTCCTTAGTTCCTTCTAACTGTTTGTGGCCTGGCACATGGGAATGTCTGTTCTCTTTCCTTTAGAAATGCTCTCTGCCACAAGTGTAAGTACTCTGAGGTGTCTTTTTGAGGGTTTTCCTTTGTCTTCTCTTATGCCTTCACTGCTAATACTCAAAATATGTGCTTGGACTTTTTGATCTGGACATTTGAGTGCAGCTTCATTTATTGATGCAACAGATAAAGTTAACCTTGAGCTCAAAGACCTGGAGAGCCTCCTACTCAGGTACTTCAGAAGTCACACAGTGCCAAAGTTCACACTGAGTGATCCTAGTTACACAGAGCTATTACTTCAGGGATTGGTGCCAGTTTTAGCTGAAGCCTCATGCCATGAAGTAAAGTTAAAAAAGTAGATGCCTGGTGCCATTTGGTGTCAGCTAACAAGAAGTCATGGAAGCAGATCTTAACGGACAGGGATGTAGCTGTTAAGACTTTAAGAAGTCAAAAACACAAGAAGATTCTACATCTCACAGGGAAGAATAGTTGCATTTCCCCTATGTCTTGGGGTGACTGTATAACTGTATTCCCTATCATCTGCCCTATGCCAGACATGAGTTCTGTGCCTTTAAAGCTAGCTAAGGGAGAGGAGGGAGAGCCAGTGGAATTCTTTTGGCACTGTGTTCAAAACACGGATGAGCTCACTGGCTTCTTCTGCCCAGTTGCTCCACTTCTGTAGCAGGGAAGAGAGTTACGTTCCTTTTGCTTTTTAGCTGGTTTCTTGTTCACTAGCTAAAGTACGGAGCCCTGGGACTTTGGCATCCTCTTCTTCTCTTCTGGACTCTTCAGCAACACCAGAACATCACTGGGCGGCCCTACACCATGGCCCGGAGGGGCCCATGCCAAACCCCAGCTCTGGAGAGGAGAGAGCCCCTCCCACAAAGGACTCTGAAATCTACCCAGGTTCTCTCCACACCAAGAGGTTTTATTATTTAGCATTATTCTTTTTTCTGTGCCTGTGTGCAATTTACTTATTAAATAAATAACTTTTCTTTCCTCGCTTTCCTCCGAGGAAAATGCTTTCTGAACCTGGGGGGGGGGGTGGCTGTAACCTGCCTTTTATCAGAGGATCACATGAAAGCATGTCCAAATGGGCAAAAAAAATTTCATTTTTAAACCAAATTAAAGAGCATTATAAGAGCACTGTTATTACATTTTCTACTAAAGTTTGTGTGCTTAAGATTTTTAATTAGTGTTTCAGTACTTGGTTGCTCTCACCATGTTCCAGATTGAGGGCACTTCCAGTAAGAAACTGCATGAAAAGGAAAGCTGAAGTCCTATCAGTCACTCAGAACAGAGAAAATGCAACAATTAAGGCTTTTCCTACAATCTTAATTTTTCCTTCTTGTTTGTAGACATTATAGTATTGTCTTTAATTACATGATCATATACTATTTTGCCAATGTCTCAATTCAATTGTTCAGTATTTCTTTTCATCATCCTTATTCTTTATGTACCTTATTTTTCAACCTGCCATTCAGACACTTCAATGAACACAAAAGTATTAATTTTTTTTTTCTCAGAGAGTGCGTGGTAATGTTATCTTATCTGAGTGCCTCACAAACATTAGTTAAGCCTTTCTTCCCAATCCCTTTATGAGATTAGGTGTGATCTTCCCCATTTGACAGATGAAGAATTTACAGAAACACGGAAGTACAGAAGCATTAAGGTTTAAAAAAAAATTTAAACCCACTTTATGCCAGTGTTGAGACATCTGTGATAAGTTGCTAGCACTAATTACATTTAAAGCACTCAGAACACATGGAAAGCACATTTAAACTGCAATTATTTTTTCTTTGTATATCTGATCTTTTCCCCCTACACGTGCACCCACAAAACAAGTGTAGCATAATGCTAGCATGAAGATTTTGGTGTACTTCAAGATATATTCTTTTGAACTATGTTCTTTCACTTTGGAGAGATGATCTGTTAGCTGACTGTATCATTAGTCTATTCTAGAATTCTGCTCATGTTTGCAGTATAGAACTTAATGAGCAGGAAGGGGCTCTTTTTCAAGAGGGTCTCTGGAGTGATCTTTAAGTAGTGTTTGAAAGAATTTTGCATTGCATTTTTGACTTACAGGGATGTATTTTACTTTCTATTTTGCATATAAACTAGGTAAGTGTACTTCCTGACAGCATTCTTCTTCCTGAATCACTGAGATTTGTTAAACTATTATTTTTTCCCAAATATCCTCCCATTTAATCAAATTTTCTTTTTCTTTGATTTCTCATTGTTTAAATGTTAGCCTTACCTAGATACACCTCCAAAATAAATACTTATAATTTTGTTCTGTACTTCTGTATGTAGTGGAGTAGCTATACAGCTTTCATATATGCTGTGGTTTGACAGTTTGCATTCTTGTATTGTTTTGAATTGCCTTTACACTGAGTTGCCTCCTAGGGTAGCTAAACTTAGAGCAAAATTAATTCTGCTAAATTATCTGCCTCTTTCTTGAAAGAGTTTAGTCAGATGATAAATCTGCAAGGCTGATTATTTAGCCAACACCTGTAGACATGACCCCCAGACAGTATTGTCATTACATGTAAAACCTGGCTATGTAAGAAATTACTTTGCATAAAGCAGGTTACATGTGCTCCTTAAAATACCACAGTATTCTTTCTCTTCCTAACTGTTGGCAAGTTTCCAACAGTTCAGTATGTTCCAAGATCATAATTACTTTATATTAATAATGAGGGAGTGAAAATACTGACTAAAGACCAACTTAGAACAGTTCAGCAGTACTGGAGTTGTAGCTAATAATGCAACTTCCTGGATTTAGCCTAGACACAGTAGGTTGTGTGTCAGTCACCTATGGAGTTACTTAACAGTAGACTCCTACAAGCATCAGGAAGAATGTGCACTAACTAAAAATCTTCTCACTGCTCATACAGCTCGGGTGCTTACTGAAAACTCTGCACCTCTGACAAAGCTGCTGAAGTTACTTCCCGAGAGAAAATTCCATTTATTAGTTCCAAACAGTCTTAAAATAATGATTGCTTGGTTGTTTTACCCTTTATTTTCTTCTTCTCCCCTCTGTGCTCTGGACTGATAGTTAATACTTATGTTAAATTCACCAGGTGTGAATTTTGTTATTTTTGTCAGTTCTGGTACTTGCATGCCTACAGCAAAACCTTCCTTACTCTCTGAAGGCCACTCTATTAAAATCAAAATAACAGTTGTAAAATATCTGTCCACTTTTGAAGTCTTTGCTACATTTATACTAAGCACTGGTTTATGTCCACCTCTTTCCTGATCTAAGACATGGTGAGGTTTTTTCTGTCTTGCAAGCAGTACATGGTTGGTCTAACAGTACCTCATTAGAGCATCGTCTTCCTGTAAATTTGCTGGAAGCTTTACTCTGAAATAAAGCAATTGTAATGCTTCTTAAATTAGTATTTTTTCCTGAAAAAAATCTTCAGAAATCACTCCTGACAGTACACACCACTACATGAAATTCAGCAGAGCAAACTGTTGTTTGTAATGGTGCTAGAACCTTCTATTGTAGGCTTCAGTGTTCCTAGTAGCACATTTAACTGAGATGAGCTCATTTGTCTACCTTGCTAGCACTCTGCTGATCTGAAGTACAGCAAAATGTAGCTCCCTATGTGAGAGCAAAGTGGCAAAATTCATAGCACTTTTAGGACAAGTTTGTTAAATATAAAAATATATTTTTTCTGTAGTGAAAAGTGTTGGTACATACATACATTCACCAAATAAATATCTGAAGTTTCTTGTAACTTTTAGTAATGAGAAGATTAGCTTAATATGTATTTATGTTTCTTTTTTAGGAACTTGAACAATACAAAAGAAATGCCTCTAAATCCTGGAAAGAAATGGATTTTGATTCCGATTCATGAACTGCTCTGTCTTCAGTTTAACACAATTGACTAAATTGTTTTTATCATTTTTACATTACGTTAGCAATCTCATCTGATGCAGTTGAAAATATATAGTATCAAACTACAAAGTTAATATTTATTCAGCATCCCTGTTGTTAATTTTCATAAAAGGAACTGTTTATTCACTCAGTCCAAATTTGCACTTGCACTGGCAATATCTTGGCACTGGCAAAGAGTTTTAAAAAGTGAGGAGAAAGGAATTCTACATTGCTCTCAGATGAGTTTGTATATGAAGACTGGCATTAGTCAGTCCTACCTATTTTATAACACATTATTGGGTTTATGTTTGAATACTTCTAACCCTAAGCATGTATTTAAATATAAAAAAGTTTTTTTACACCCAGAATATAAAACTATGTAGTGTGCTAGGCATCTTTTTGTAGTTCAAAACCAAAGCTTAAGAAATACTTGCATAATTGCTTGATATATTTGAATAAATAAATAAAACTGGCAAAATAAAGTGGGGTTAAAACCATCTTTGACCTGAATTCAGAAGTGTGCTTTCTGTCTCAGAATCATACAGTTTAATAAAGGAGTTATTTCTTGCCATGTATAGTGTCACATAGAGTTTGGAAGATGGATGTTTCTGTCATATATTCAAATGCTAGGAAGTCAGTCTAATTAATTTGACAGATACTTGGTTAGTGCTGCAAGTATTACTGATTCATTCCGCCTAAGCTTGTGAAATCCTAGCCTCAGCTAGGTATGGGTTTTTGTCCTTTCACACCTCAGTAGTGTGAGATGCACTGAGTGTTCTGAGAACACACCAGGCAATCTAGATTAAAGCCAGAGGTGTCTCCTGAGAGCTCAGACTTGTCAGAGAGTGAATGTCTGAACAGTCACTTGGCAAACCAATCAACCCTACATGCACGTAAAAATGGGAGACACAAACTAATGTGGTATCTTCCCAGCTATTTAAATGTATTTGTTATTTTTAATGTATTTATTCACCAGGTGTTTTTCCAATACAATATTTGTATCTCAGAGTATTTTACATAAAGATATTAGAAAAATTCTTGGCCTCACACTTAAGTGGAAATACTGTATTACCTTGAGGATTGGATGTAAAGTTCTTTGTTATGAAGTGCCTCATCCCAAAACTATCATATAAAACTAGTTATATAATTACAGAATTTTAAGATACAAATATACTTACCTCCTTGGAGAAATCTATCTCTCTGCAAAAACTAATTTCTTCACTGAACATGAAAATAAGATACAATATTCAGGAGTTCTATGTCCATTATGTTTTCAATTTTGAGAGGCCCAGGAGAATAATTTCCAAAGATGAAAATGGCATTGCTTCTGACAAACAACTTTCATACTTCTTCCCTAGTTAAATTGACATTTTATTAAATAAAACCAAAACTTTATTAAACAAACATTTTTTTCCCCTTGTAATTCATAAACTGCTTCCAAAACAAGATTAGAACTTGACAATGAAAAGAAGGAAATGATATAAATAACTTAACTGTCTTCACTGATTTAGCATCATTTACAAGGCAAAAACAAGCTGGGTAACTTTGATACTGCTTCAAGATCCTGTTCATCAGTTGTATAGTGTATGCAAGATTAAAGTGGAGTGATGTCTTGATTCTGTCTTTACACTTATTTGGTTTGTTTCCTTTCTACAAATTCCTAAAATGATAGCAAAACAAGGCATAAGACTGAAAATAGAATTCTAGAAATGGGATTTACTAGCAGTTGTACTCCTCTGCTTATCAGCAGTGGGTAAAAAACAAAATAGCGGAGAAAAATTAGAGCACCATTGCTACGTTGTTAGTAATTGTCAGCAACAGCTGACTAAATTATATTCAGAAAGCCCTTTAAAACATGAAATACTGCTGATTATGGCTGATCTGGAGATCAGTCAGAGAAGAGGAGTGGGGAATACCAATATCAGGACTCATTCACACTCTTAGGAGAACACTGGTTTCCAAGATGAAAACAAACATGAGAAGATGAATGTGTTTTATATGTCATCACTTAATTTAATGTCATCACTTAAATTCTATCTAAAGTCCAACGATATAAGCCTTTGAGCATAATAAAATTACAAGTGTAGTATTAGGCATTGTTGGAATTGCTACTTTTTCATTGCCTGTCAATAATTCTCTCTCTTAATTTGAAGCTTAGAATTGCAATAATGGCAAGTACTGGTATAAAAGCATAGAGTACAAGGAGATCAATTGTGAACCGGGACAGTGCCCCGGGATAGTTTTGTTCAATGAACTGGATGCCTTGGGAGAAAATGCACGCAGCATTATTTGCAGTGGAACTGCTGGCTCCACCTGTCAAGAGAAAAAAACAATTTCTTTAGTAGGTAAATCACTAAAATTAACATTCAGACTCCAGTCTGTAGCTCATGCATTGAATACACCTCACCTCTCCCTGACATTATTTCCATGAAGAACCATACCCACAGCAGTATTTCTCATCACTTTGGAATAAAACCGGACAAGCCCTATGTTTCTGCAGTTAATCCATGACATACTTTTTGAGGGGAAGAATAAAGGGTCACTAGGAGCTCTCTCTTTTGTCCATGCCAAACAAAGATTTATGGCTTTTCAGACATATTATCTGGAGGGCCTCAAGAAGCAAGTTGCCCCATGTGCTAAACTTAAGAGTGTTCATATGTGTTGAGGGTTCCAAAATGCAAGAAATGGTGACTGTCTGAAGGGCACATTAAAAATGAGGTGTTTATTGGTACTAATAAATGCATGGATTAATTTTCCAACAGTTGTTGATCTTGTAATAGAGGTACAGGAGAGACTAACAGATAAAAAATATGGAGCCTTGGAGAGGAGCACAGACACCTGGCTACGAAGCCCTAAATATCTTAAGGTAGGACCAAAGCTGTAAATTTTGCCCTACTAATGCATATTAGCTACTAACCCTGGCAACCTGATTGATTCTCTTGTTTTGCTGGTTATCTTGCTCACAACCAGCAAAGCACAACCTGACAGACCCAAGCTGCTCAGTACATACCACGGAAACATGTTTGAACTGAAGCCTCTCTAGTATTGGAGGAGTTTGTTATTGTATAGTATTGGAGCTGTTTGTTACCTCTCAATACTCCCTGCACTGATGTTTGATCTTAGATTGTGCAATTTGTGTAGCAATGCTCAAAAAAAAATTCCCAGTCTGTTATAAACTTAGCTTCCAAAATGCCTCCAAAGGGGGGATAAGAGAAGAGGTGAAAAAGAGGAAGATGAAGAACTGGAAGAATGAGAAATGGTTGGAACAAAAGATTTAAATTCTGCTCTAGCTTGCTGATGTGGCATTATAGTCTTTACTAATTAGTAAGTTCTTTTTAGCAACTCAAAAGTTATCTTTATTTCATCAGGATACATGTACATAGAAGGAAAATAAGTATCAACATCTCTTTAAAATTACATATAATGGACTTTTTTTTAAGAACACTTACCACATGTGAAGTTTAAGCCATAAAATTCATTGACTACAAGGACTTCACTGCTGTATCTTTGAAAGGTAAGAAAACTGAGTAGTTTAAAAGGTGTTGGCATTTCTTCAAGGGTCCTTAAAGAAACAGAGAAGTTAAGCTGGTTTTTCCTAAATACTAAGAGCCCCCAAATTAAAACAAGCTCTCATTGTACCTAACCTGTGACAGAAACAGTTCTTGTCTCTACCTGTAGGGTTTTCAAACAAAGTCCATTTTTAGGGCTAAGTGATGAGACACTGGAGGCTGTCCCTGCCTTTGGTACAGCGTCATAACATTCAGCCCGGACTTGTTTATGGACAGTCACAAAGAATTCTACGGTTGTTTGCTGTTCACATGGCAGTGATAAACTGGAAATGACAACACCCAGTATAAACCTTACTTGCCAAAATGTGTTGCTTCCAAAGTAAGAAACCACCACCCCTCACTCCATCTTCAAAATCAAATCCATTGCAGCAATAATAATAAAGCAAAAATGAAGCAAAAATAATGAGAAGAAACATTCAACAAGACTGGGCAATTTCAGCATCCAAAATACTTCAAGACTTACAATTAAACAACAACAAAAAAATTCAACAGGAAAAAACCCCAGCAACCCAAGTCTCAATGCTATTTTTAATGTCCTTCATTGCTTATGAAGATTAATCAAAAAGATTCATAATATTAATTAGCAATGTCTCTGCTGTAAAATATGGTTAGAGACCACTCTAATGCTTTTAAGTTATCATTAAGGCATTAGACTATGGTAGCAGGAGTAAATGTCACTATAAACACACATCTTCTTGAAATTAGGCAGGGACCAAATAATTAGAGATGAACCTAGCTTTACTTTGTAAGTATGAGCTGAGATCTACTTTAAAGAGACAAAGCACCATCAACTTTGTGAAGATTCATATGGTTTTCTTGAGGACAACACCATCTATTGTTAGGCTTACTTCATTATCATTGGGAGGGCCTCAGGTAAGCATATCCTACTTGCTCAACGTCTTCAGAATGTTATTTAACAATTACACATTTATTCTGGTATGTTCCTCAAAAAACCCAGTAATTTCAGTATTGACAAATACAAGAGGAAAACTGTTTAAACTTCACACAATTAAAATGCAAAACCATTTATTTGCATAGTAACAGAGCAAGTGGATCACAATTTTCCTGCATATTTACTACACTACTTTTTAATTTTTATATAGGTCAGTCTGCATGGGTAGAAAAAGTGACTGAAAAGTTTACTGGCTAAACTGGGTAATAACACCAATAAGATAGTTGAGAGCAACTACTTTTTTAAACCAGCATTACCTGTGTTTACTGTCTGGTAAGTTCCAGCAGTTACTAAAACCTGTACTAAAAAACAGGGGTTTTTGGTAGGCCCCTTTAATGAGGACAGCATTTCACATCATAATGTCAGCACCAGTAAAAGAACTCAGATGACCTGATAGATATGAATTGTTTAGTTTTATCTTTAATGTATTTGCAAAAACTGGGGGAAATCTTCAATATCTGTGTTGATATCTAAAGGTATTAAGTGTCTGTTTTGTGTGTTTAGTACAAGGTCCAACAAGATTAGGTAGTTCTGCCTCTGAAGGAGCACAGCTGCACTTGCTTTCCATTGCTACCTGTGCTCTACTGGACTTCTGCAATACCAACTGTTCTAGAAAATTCTTCCACAGTTGGATCATTTTAACAGCAACACTGTAACAAAGATTTTTTTCCTACCTTACTAGTCCCGTTCCCACTATCACACCAGCTGAATTCAGTAGCACCACGCCACTTTGGACTACATTTGGGTCTTGAACCACGCCAAGTGTAACGAGTGTTAGTAGTTCACCAATCATGTGAGATGCTAGGACAACAGCAAAGAAAATTCCAAATCTGGAAGCATCAGGATACAACCCTGTAGTCCTGTACAAAGATGAGCAAAAGAACATTTAAAAAACATTGTTTGGGTATTAAACTTGGAAAGTGGCTTTTACTTTTGTTTCTATCTGGGTTTTTTGCAGTTACATAGCTCATTAAGTGGAGAGTTTATGCCTTAATCCTTAGTATATTGTTTGGAATCTTAACACAAAGGACATACACTTACTATCGTGATATAACTGCAGATGTATGAGGTTTTCTCCATCTAGACTGAAGAGGGTTAGGCAAAGATGTAATTGTTGTAGAAACCCAGGCTGGTTCAAGACAATCAGCTTGGCTTTTCAATTCTTAAACTAACATGCTGCTTCTTGTAGAGTCTTTGCAGTGGGAGTTATTCATGTAAGTCACATATTTAAAGAACATCTTTATGCAGGTAATTAACAGATGGGATTTTGCACTTCTGATACTGTGCAAGCAAACATAAGTGTGGATATACTCAAACTAAAAACTAATTGAATTCACCACCCATGTAATTCATACCAATGCAATTTCCTCCATACTCCTACATTCTTTAATGCAACATGCTGTTCCCAGTTTTCCCCTAGCTAACCCAAGGAAAAGAGTCCTCTCAACCTGTACTAAAGATTAAAAACTTAAGAAAAGCCAGCAATTGCTTGACAAACTAAATTCAGCCTTATAGTGTATGTGACAGATGACAAAACCTTTTATTACATCGTGACACATTACTCTTTTTCCAAAATATCTCATACCAAAATTGTCTCACACTAGGTGCAGACTGCATGCTTAGCTTAGCTGACAAGCAGCAATTCAACATTTAATTTTCTTTTTTTTGTTGCTCAGTGGAAGACCCTATGTGGTTTTTTTTAATCCACCATGTTCAAATATGGTCTTAAAATAGAAGTATCAATTCTCTCACAGGGTTTTCTGTAGCATTTTTGGTAACACCAGAATAATTTATAAATAAATGGATGCACATTGACTCTTCCAGTATTAAACACTCAGCGAGCTAGAAGGCATTTAACAACCTTTAAGTACTGATTGGTGCAGAAAAAACAGCTTTCCTAAGTCCTAGTAGAAACCTATCACCTTCTCTGAGCCACTCTAATACTTTACGCAGAGGTAGGGAGACACAGACCAGTAAATCTGGGGTAGGAATAGAGCAGAAGAAAACCTAAAAAAAGAAAAAAACCCAGCTCAAAGAGAGAATATTACAGCAATAAAACAACAGCATAATGTGAAGTGTCAGAACATTTCCCAGAGGTATCTTTAGCTAGGAAAATCTGCACAGACAGAACATTTACTTGATTGCAAAAGAGGCTCTCTTTGATCTTGGCCAGACCTGCCTTGTGTCTGACCAGGTAAGAGTTTGGGTCTGCCTGACCCAACTGTCTGACCCCACAAACACAAACTCTGTGAGCAATGGCTTGTAAGAACACTTGCCAGAGGCTGTCAAAGCCTCTCAAAAAGTTAGTCCATCCAGGAAAGTTCAGTCCTGCACAGATACAACTGTCAAAATTTCATCCAGAAACTGCTTGCCCTAAGAGATCTAAGAGCATTGTGAAATCACTTTGACACATCACCGATGGCTTCCAAACAACCGCAATATTGGAAAGATAATATCTGTAAATATTATCCATTAACTGAAGCCACACTGTTTATTGTTGATTGTGTTTGAGCCAACCAAAGCACATATGGGCAAAGTCTGTGCCCACATGGATTTCCTGCTTGCTAAGAAGTGAGCGTGTCATTGAGCCTGGAAAGCTGCTTTCCAAACGGCTGCTTTCTCGGCAGCAGTCACAAACTGAAGGTGAGCACAGCACTTTGTGGGAGGAAGAGTAATTTCTGTCTGTCTGTGAAAAAAAGACTTTTCAGGGAGCCCTGCCTCAAGCAGGCAGCACTGACAGCTTGCAGAAATAAAAGCCCAGGTAGCTAAGGAGGCAAAGGTGGCTACTTTTCATATCAACACCAAACTACAAAAAAACCTGGCCATGCATGCAAGTCCTTACACCTGGAAGAGCAGGGATCTTCTTTTTTCATTTTTTAGGGGCTGAAAGTTATTGAGATTCCAAATAGAAAGAATTAAGTACATGCTGAGCACTGCCCCTCATTGCCTACTATAGACCAGAAGGAAGAAGAGAATAGTCATCTTTTTTTCCTGCCTAAGTTTTTCTAGATGGGAGTAAAATGCTATTAAAAAAGTCCCTGTGCTGAAATTCTGATTCAGTAGTCCAAGCAATTTGTGTAGTTCTACTTTATCCATTTTCCATCCATTTGACTGGAAAGTAAGAGCACTAACATGCACAGCTACAGCAGAATGCCTCCTGCACTTTTTACCAGGGTCTATCCCACCTACCATTTTTGAACAGCTCTTCAGAGAACATGCATCCAGGACACAAACCAAGCCTGCTCATCACTTGTACACATTTTACTACAGACTGCCAACTGATTGCAGCTGTCCTAGGAAAACTATTGGTGCACTAGACATCTCTCATAATTAGAAAAGAAAAAGATTGAAGGACAGAAATTTGTGCCTTTCTCTGGAGGGTATGAGAGAGGGATCCAGATCTCATCACTTCCATATGCTGTAGCTAAACTGCAATGTCCCAGAAAATAAAAGTTTTGTTACTCTCACATATCTACAAGTGACTTCCTCGGTTCTGGGGGTTTTTTTATATTTTCTGTCTTTCTAAATGCAATGTAAAATGCCACTTCCTGCTTTCAGTGTGGCACAAGAATGGTAACTGCCCCAAGTCCATTAAAACTTCCTAAGTTACCTAGAGAACTGGTAATTTACTTACTCTGAAAGTGTTCTCAGCTCTGCTTGAAAGAGAAGGGCTAAATTTGTGTCATCTTTTCTTAGGCTTTCTGTGTTACCATCTTGAGAGACAACAGCAGGAAGTCATGCCAGGAGGCCTTTTGCTGACATGGTAACTGACATTGGTAAACAAAATGAAAATGACAATCCAAAAGATGGTCCAAATGCTTACCAGTATATAAAGGTGCTGAAAATGGCCACGCTGAGGACACTGAAAGGCAGGAAATGTACTACATAGGCTACAAGCATTTGCCATTTCTTATACAAGCCATCTTTACTTTCTTGGTCACTGATAGCACGTAGAGGTGGGACTGAATCAAATATATAAGAAATAAATTAAATTACCATTAGAGAGATCAAGACTTGTTGCTAGCAGAAATGACACGAAGCACAGAGACAACTTTGAGAATATATCAAAAACTTTCTGCCTAAACCACTCTGATTGCTTTTTCCCCCACTACAAATGCAAAGCATGCTCCCTGCAGATTGCAAACATTGGTAAGCTTAATGAAAGACGCCTAACTTAGCAGCAGGCAGGACAGCCTTCTCTTTTGGCATATACAAATTAAAGACATGAGAAAACCTCTGTCACTGGCTAATTTATTGAGGTGCTCTGATTTCAAGCTGATAACAGCAGTGTATGTTCCCTACATGAGCAAAACAGTTTTTAGGGCTGTTTTAGATAGAAACTACTGTTGCTTTCAGTATGGCACCTGTAAGAGAAAAACCCTTAAAAAAAAAACCATCACATATATACTCATATATCCAATTATGCTTAATTGCTGTCAAAGCTGTTTTGTATTTCCATCCTTTCCATAGTTTGGTTTTGAGCTCACTTAGGATGTTAACTAGACCTAGACTTTGTCTTGCCTATAAAATGATAGACACAGGCAAATCTTTTGCACAGTTTAGAATAAAGCCTTCATAGACAGGCCAGCTGTAAAAAAGAAAGGCAGGGATCAGGGCATATTCCCTTGAATTCCACTGAATTTTTTGCTTCTGTATCAACTCTGACCTTACTGAGAAGTGTGAGGATCCTTTAAATTACTATCTTCGAAAAAACGCTTTTTCTCATTTAAGACAGAGTGGTAGCAATAGCTGCTGCTGCACTTAAGACAGGACAGGAACTCACACAGGGCCACAGCATTGAGCATCCCTGTGTAGGGGGTGGCACTCACGCACTGGTAGACAAGCCCCACACGGTCCTGCACGGCTCCCTGGACCACATCATTCCTCAGTCGAAGAAGGAAAAAGGCTATAAACAAGCCAAATAACAGATTCTGGAGGAGACGCATGATGACGCCTATCTTATCTCTGGAGAAGTTTCTTGTTGTTCTCCTGATAATGAAACAAAGCAGCAACAAAAAACCTGTTAGCTACAACTGACCACATGCTGGTAGAGTATTTAGCTTTGAACAAATTTTAGACAGTGTCCACAAAGAGCTAATATATTAAAAAAGACAGGGACAAGTACAGTGGGAGATCAAAATAATCAAGGAAGTCCATCTGTACATGGAGGGGAAACCTGAAAGATTAGTGGAGAAGAAAAAAAAATTGCTTTAGAAAAGGAGGAAAAGAAGTCTTACCGTAAAAGAATCAATATTTGGTAAAAGCCACTCGGTAAGTCTTTGTTTTTGAATGGTATTGGTGGCAGCTCCTTCATACACTTTGTTTTTTCAATAGCTGCCAGTACTTTGCTAAAGATCCCCGAGTTTCTGTAGGCTGATACAATTTCCTGAACCCTACTGTAGGTTTCAAGTTCACGTTCCTTGCTTCGGGTGTCCACAGATGTCAGATCCACTGTAAAATGACAAAGTTTTTACTCTATATACACATCATTTTCCCTTCATATCTTTTTTTCCCCTTGCAACTATCTTCTTGTCTCCATTCTAAAATGGTACGGTCCATTGAAAGTATTCAAGGTTTCTTTTACTCCTCCCTTCTGTTAGATGCAGCACGAATGAACTGTACAGCTACAGGAAATCTGTGCTTTGTGACCTCTGTAGGACCCTGCAGTTCAGGTCCTGCATCTGGAAATGCGAGGCCTGAGCACTGTGCTAGTCAGACCTTTAGCATTCTCACAGCACAGAGCTGTGAAGAACAAGACAAAGCACTAGAGGATGTATGTTTATGAAGATGAAGAGATGACTTATCTGGTCACATATTTCTCAGGTTTTCAGGAAAATGCTCAGACATGGCTCCATGGCTTCCCCCTTGTCCTCTGCCTGCTCCTGCATAACTACAGAGCTTTATTTTTTGGTTAGTGTGAACTCACACTGCAGAGACACTGCTCTTCTCTACTTGAGCTGTTAATGCACTGTTGCACTGGGTTTCACCTACCTCCTTCACAGACATACTTCTCTTTTAATGTGTAGTTCGACAATGTTTAGCTGGCCAAATTTCCCTAGCAGGCTCAGCCCAAGCTGAAGGTAATAATACTGACTGCCATGGAACTCAGGAAATATAAATACTTCACAGAGTTAATGTTCCTTTCTAATAAGTCCACCTAAACATACTCCAGGCAGCAGCAATTCTTCTGTTGGCAGATGGGAAATTTGTGTGTTCTATTTTTATAACTCATACAGATGCAGTAATAGTGCTAAAACGCCTTAGAAATTTCCCTCTTCTCCAACAGCAGTGAATTAGCCAAGGTTTTGAAAACTGGATTGTTCTTCTCAAGAACATTTGTTCTTACACAATTTTATATTACTCTTCTACATCTGGTAAGATGTCTTCATCAGTTATTTATTCCTAAGGTTTCTCTCATCCTTAGATTTCAGTTTCACAATGTTCTGTTCAACTTCAAAATACAAATTCACCAAAAGAAAAGGAGGCCTCGCCCAAGATTCTTAATTTGTCCTCAAAACCTAAATTAAGCTTATGAACAGTCCCGCGGTGTTCTAAAAGCTGGAATTCAGGAGAATTGTCTTTAATGGTAAACATATCCAAAACGAAGCCTTCGCTTTTACAAATATGAACATCTGAAATGCAGAAACACTTTTTCAAACTTGGCCAGTGTGACTTACTGGAAGTCACACAGGAAATAAATGGCAACTGGGTGTTCTTTAAAAGAACTGTAACACTGACTACTAACTAGACCAACTAGTGAATGCCTACCATGCATTAGTACTTTTCATAAACATGTGACATTTCAACAATATAACCCACACTCAATACACAGGATCTATTTTCCTCTGCTGCTGGTGTAAATGGTATCAGAATCTGTCCCTTCATTCACATCAAATCACACAAAAAAATATAAACTACCAATTTTCAAAAGACTAAATATTCTGATGATTCTTTGCTCTAAACTGTGTTTTTTCCCTTTCTTGTCACATTCAAAAGTTGACATTTGAAGAATGCAGTACTCTCTTTACCAAGCTTTTTTAAAAGTGGGTCTAAACCTCAAATCATCTATGCTTTTCAAGACTATTCAAATTCATGAAGACAAAATTATCCTCACTGTCATACCAGTATTTTCAGCTTTATCCCATTCCAGCTTCATGTCAACAACCATCCTCTCTTCTCACTGAGTTTAGAATGCCATCTAGACAATAGGAAAACACTGCCTGCTCTGAATGCAGATTTTTGGATTGGTCAAATCCCCTGGTTAGTGCTCAGCTAGTATTGCCAGAAATTTACCTACGTGTTGGATTTAAACAGAGTTATATACACGTCTGCATATCTGTACACATGTATGCACACATACAAACACATCCACATTCTCTTCAAACCTGTGCCTGCATGGATCAGGGACATGGATGTCCTGCAGCAAAACCAAGCCTCATTTCCAAGGTCTCTTGCTTACCCTATTTTTCCATCCTGAATTGGTAAAACAGCGCTCTCCAGCTTATGCCAACAGCTTGCTATCATCATCTCCAGAAGCAGCCATTCTGTTCCAGTAGTCCCCCAAACTTTCAGAAACCTCAAACGCAGAATTCCTAGAAATTGATGCCTCATCCCACACTGGTTCTACACCCTTCCTTCCAGGCAACAACTCCTTCCAGTTGCTCGGCATCACAGAGTCCATAAGAGCATGGGATTTTCCACAATTTTGGAATCAAATTAATTTTCCAACATCCAGTGCACAGCCATAAGGAAATGCCATCAGGAACCCACAGGTTTCATGAAGTTGAGATTCTTTTTTTATTGGTAGTTTACTCCTTTACTGCAAATATGGCTGGTTTATGGAGTCATTGGGAGTAACATGGGGCCAGCCCTCTCTCTGAGCTGAAAATAACTAAAAAGTTGGAGCAGAATTCAAACACATTTCCATCTCTAGAAAAACTTCAACTTGGGGAAGAAAACAAATTGTTTTACCAAAATAACTTAGACAAACTTACCATAGAAGTCAAAAGGATTTGATTGTTCAGGACAAGAATAGCCACAGTCACTAAAAAATGTGATCATTTCCATAGGGTTCCCACAGAAAACCATTTCTCCAAAGCTCATGATGGCTATTTTATCAAATAACTGTTGGGGGAAAATTAATATACTATCAGTATGTATTAAGAATCACAGAACATGCTGACTTGGAAGGAATCCATCAGGATCATGGAGCCCAACGCCTGGCCCTGCATAAGACACCCCAAGAATCACACCATGTGCCTGAGAGCATTGTCCAAAAGCTTCTTGAACTCTGTCAGACTTGGTGTTGTGGCCACTTCCCTGGGAGCCTGTTCCCAGCCACCCTCTGTGTGAACCATCTTTTTCTAATATCCAGCCTAAACCTCTCCTGTCACACTTCAGGCCATTCCCTCAGATCCTGTCACTGGTCACCACAGAGAGCAGATCAGGAGTACATTAATTCTTGAGTACATTTACTGTCTTGGTAATGGAAATGCTCTGATGGGAAAAATAGTTTTGACATACTCAAACTTCCTTACTATATTTCTCTCAAAGGAAGTTTGTCCTTTCTTTCACTCCTCTCTTTGGCGGTTATGCAAAATGACACATCTTTAAGCTCTAGCGGTTCTCAAAACTGTCAATGACAGCAGCATACAGAGGTAATTCATACAAAGAAATGTGGCCTTCTGACTTCACTTTAATGCACCTTCACTTACTGACTGACCTCCTTCGGTGCTTAATAGCCCCAGTCTGTAAAACCCCCAAATTGTTGGCAAGATTATCCTGAAGTGCTTGAGGACTTTAACAGCACTGCTCTTCAGGTGAACACCTGCCAGGGCAAAGTTCCCACCAGCTATGATCAGTCCATGTTCTCAAGACACCAGGGCTGCTTTCAGTCCAGAAAAGCACTGTTGCTCCCCTCTGGCTCCACAATCATTTGCATTCCATTCAGCCAGCCAGGGAAGAGGAGTTTTGCATTTGTGTGGCAGGTGATGGATGTGTCAGAAGAGCAAAGTGAGAAACAGTAATGTGAAGGGGAGAAATGCTCTTCCCAGCACAAACCCTGCAAGGCAGGACTGCCCCACCACATGACCAAGGTATATCCACATGCCTCGTCATGGCTTCTCCCAGTGGTTTTGGTTTGGGTAGTTGCATAACACAAGGGTTAGGCACACAGTCAGAGTCCATACTATTTTCACAGGGCAATGTGTGTCCCAAAGTGCCCTGTGACTGGCACAAGGCCAGAGCTGCAAAGTTCAAGAGAAGCCTCTAATTATGCAAAGGGAAGGCAAAGAAGAAGCTATACTGGATCTTGTACTTCCATACTGAAAAGAACCTAGGTACTAAAAGATCTGGTAGAAAAGCCAATAGTGAGTAGGCATCACATACCCTGAAAAGTTCTGAGCGAGGCTGGTGAATTGTAAGAATCACAATCCTGTCTCTGTGTGCAAGCTCTGAGAGAAGCAAGACAAGCTGGTTTGCAGTCAGGCAGTCCAGCCCTGTCGTTGGCTCATCAAGTAGCATGACCTCTGTCAAATGACAAGGAATAGCTTTAAGATTCAGGTAAATGAGGAGCAAATGGCATAGCCTCTGCCTTTAAAGCTAATTTGGCAAATAATAAGAAATTATTTTACAGGTGAAGTTCCACACGTAAAGCAGAGTATGCACAGATATTGCCATGACGTGATCTTTCAGTTTTAGATAGCTTCAGTCGTTCAGTTTCAGTGACTAGGAACAAGGACATTAAAAAATACTGCAGAGCAGAATACTTCTTTTTCTAAATTCAGGTGAAATCTGAAAATTACCAAAATAGATTTGATGCATACATCTGCTTCTAAGAATAATAATGATAAATTTCAGCATGTACATAACTGTAAATGTAAGTGACAAAATTAGCTAGAAGTTATATATTCTGAATTAAATTTATATATACACAGAGAATTTGTCATGAACAAACCAAGAATTGTTAAAATTGATTGAAGATTGAAGCAGAAGAAGTTACTGCATTTTCTTCATTATTTTATTGCACATGAAAAGGAAAAACTTATAATCAAATCCATTAATTTTTTATAGATGAGACATAGCACAGAAGAGGGCAGTCCAACCTTTATCAGGGTGCAAGGGGAAGAGACTTTTCACCGTAATTTTATCTACGTAATTACTACTGTGTTTACTATAGAGTTTAGTGACATTCTGAGCAGTAACCACACCCCAGGAGTCCCCAGCAGCAGTGATGTACCTCACTGTGCTATTTAAGCTCCTTCCTGCCTAATAAGCAGTTGTAGCACATCCACATGGCTACAAGGACTCCAGCATCCAATAAATATGTGCTGTACATTCACTCCATGAGATTCTGCCACCTTTAAGAAACTCTCTCAAAAGTGACAAATTTTTTCTCATGGATAATCCTTCTATAGCTATTCAGCTTTGATTTCCTTTCATTGGAATTTTTTTGGCTCTGGAACATACAAGGCACTCACACATACATAGCTCAATGGCAGCTACTCCACTACAAGGCTCAGTGCTTGCACATGTATGGCTCTAACGTACTCAAAAAAGATAAATTAATGGGCCACAACCAGTATTTGGGAAGAGTGAACCCAGAAAGGGTTAAAATGGAAAAATCCAAGTTTAAACCTATGTTCAGTCCCTAAGATTTTTAAATTGTCTGCCTTCCAAGATCAACTAACAGATCAATGGCAGACCTCAATTACTGCTTATTTTTTTCTGTCATCACCAGACTGGCTTCTGCTGAATTAAAGAATGCAAATGCTTTTGTATTTTAAAGAGGTTTACGGAGGTCTGTGGTAGGAGCACAAAGTGACACAGCCTTGTTTTATTTTGGAAATCCATGCAATGGTACTTACTGGGATCTTGTAAAAGCTGGGCTGCAACTGATACGCGACGCCTCTCACCCCCAGAAATTCCTACGATGTTACGGCTTCCAATTATTTTGTCAGCAATGTGGCTGAGACTCAGCTCAGCCATAACTGCATCTACCTGAAAAATAATTACAATTACAAAAGACTAAACACAGTCCAACCCAGCCTGTGTGCAATGGTAAAAAACAGGGGAAAAACCCCCATAATTTTACGTTATAGCTTTACAAATACCCTGCCTGCATCTATTCTAGTGGGAAGGTATCTGGCCTAATTTCTATTTTATTATTTCTAATATATTCTTTTTTAAATTTCATTTTCATGTATTCTGACATGAGTAAATTTTAGCTTCACTTGACATTTAGAGATGAAGAGTTCAGAGGTGGGACTAGAAGTTAAGGTATGAAGCATAATGTGCTGCTCTGGCTTCCAAAATTGGGGAGCAGGAGGGCACATAAATTCTGGGAAACTACAAAGTACTGAGTGGAAGATTGGTGAAGAGAGAAAGCAAGATCCTCTGGCCAGGAATATCCAATTTTACTTTCAACAGAATTCAAAAAGAGTCCTTTAAATAAATCTGAAACACACCTATTTTATCAAGAAAATAGCTTGTAGAGGGCTTATTAGACCAGCGCTTTCTTGAGCTGCTGTGGTTAGTGAGAGATGTCCTACAGGAGACAGAGTGGTGTCAAAATCAGTTCTGCTGTCCATGAGACTTGCCAGCACACATGGCCCTAAATTCCCCAGAGAACTGTCTTTCCCCTCTGAGTTAGGGGAACTGACCTCAATACCAAGAGCAGCATCTCCTGCAGCAGTAACTGCTTCAGCTTCAGGTGGAAGGGTTTTGTCCCAGCATAATGGTGATGCCCTGGGGCACCAGCACAAACCCCTTGAAGAGGTGGGACCACCAGAGAGCTTGTGTCCTACTCCTCACCAGGAGGATCTCTCCCCCCTTGCAAAACCTCATAAACATAAAAAACAGCCATGGATGGAAAGTGCTGCTGGTGAAAACATTACATGACATCTTGTCTGCCTTTCTGGTGGAAGACTGTAAAATACAGACCTTCTTTTTGATGGAGTTGTTGGAGCATTTCGTAAGAGTTAGTAAAGCCGTGTAGGTCAAAGACTCCTGTATGGTGAGAAAGCTTAACAAAATGTCACTCTGAAAAACAAGTGAAGAGGAAGAAGCAATTAGTCCTGTAGTAATTAAAACTTTGTTCCTGTTCATGCAAGCTTAATTCATTCATATTAACTGGTTTGTCCCAAACTTACTAGTAAACTCACATTCACATTGCACTACTCCATTACACTAGCAACTTTTTTTACACAAAAGGAAGCACAAAAAAATAAATATAGAAATCAACCTGTGGCACGTAAGAGAAGCAATCTCTGAACTGTTCCCTCTTCAGTTGACGGCCATTCACATACACTTCACCACAGAAGCTGTCTTTATGTCCCAGTCTTCCTGATATGGCATCCAGAAGTGTTGTTTTCCCAGATCCTTTCAAACAGAGGAAATTAATCATGTGACAAGATGAATTTTACGATTCCAAGAGAGGTAGCCTGACTTGGATGGACACATATAAAAAGCAGAAAGTTGGGTTTTTTTCTCAATAACTTTAAAATAATAGGCCCTGAAAATGTAGCTAATTAAGGGAAAGTAAATGGGAAAATTAGAATGCAAATTAGCATTTAATTAATACAAATTCACACTTTGCAGTGAAACATTTGAGTTTTGAAGTAACCATGTCTGTTATTGAAGTTATAATTGTTAGTTAGATGACAGAAGACTCAACTCTGAAAACCACGCACCACTTTTACAAAGCAGAAGCTACAATCAGCCATAATTTCATTATTTAAAACACAGACCTCAGTCACATTCATGTCACGGTGGAAGTCACCAGTATTAACTCTGACCTTATTTCTGTTTAAGTACTGGAACAACTTACCAGAATTTCCTAAAATCCCCATGATCTGGCCACTCTCTATGTGAAATGAAACATCCTTAAGTATTTGCCGGGTCCATTTTTTACAATATAAAGAAAAGTTCCACCATGGGCCAACGTGCTCTCTTGGGAAACAAACATCAATTAAAAAAATAGAGAGAGAATACGTAAAAATTTTGCACAAAGCAAGTGAATGGTTTATAGCTACTTGTATGTGGGATGGGAGCTGCAAGGATTTTAAAATATGGAAAAATAAAAATAAAAGTTTTTTCCCCCTTAGCCTTTCCCCTCCTCAGGCTTTAACTTTGGCATTTTCTGTAAGATAAAACAAGGTCTGAGCACATTTTTCAGAATGATTGCTAAGAGGCTTTCGGGCTACACCAAAGGCCAAACGTGAACTGTGGATTTGCTGATGATGTTTGCCAGCCATTAATCCACCTGTTCCTTTCCTTAAGAGCCTCGTGTTATCCCTCTAGCACCAGTAAGAAAGGCAGTGGGAAAAGGCACAATGTTCGGAAATCTCCTCTAAAGCACGTCCTTCAGAGACGTGGGAGGGAGATCCGGGGAGCCTCCGCAGGGCTCTGCCCTGAGGTGCAGGGCCTGGCGCCATGAAGGGGCCTGGCACCATCGCTCCCGCCATGCTGGGCTGCAGCCGAACCCACAGCCCGCGGTGCCAGCCCGCTCCCGCAGCCCCTGCCGTCGGAGCAGGGATCCTCCACACCGCCCTCCCAGCCCTACCTGATGGTGTAGGAGACACCCTGGACGCTGATGCTGTCGGGGACCTGCCCCACAGCCTTCCCCTCGCCAGTGTGCCCGATGCTGCTGCTCTTCTCCAGGGTGGGAGACACTCTGCCCGACATCCTCGGGTGCTGGGGCTCCGCAGCTCCCCTGCGTCCCTCACGCTGCTGGCCGGGTGCCTGCCACTGCCACTGCCACTGCCACTGCCACCGCCACCACCACCATGCCTTCCCCGGCACCGCGCAGGGGCAGCTCCCGCTGTCCCGGATCAGAGCAGGTCGCTGCCCTCGGCGCTTGCCACCTCAAAGAAAACAGAGGGGCTCCCTGTTCTTTCTTTTTCCGGAGAACAACTGATCGGTGATTAGCTGAAGCCGCTATCTGATGTACCTTTAGCCTGAGCTATCACTGTCCCAGAGGAGGGGAGTATTTCCCTGTCCACGAGGTCATGCCAGCTGCAGAGACGCAGCTCGCCAGGAGAAATGGTGCTGCGGTGAGGGTGCCTGGAAAGGACTGCGTTCCAAACCAAGAGGAGAAGGATTTCCACAGCTTTCATAGAGAAGATAGTCAAACCACTGCAGGGAGCAAGACCTTCCACCACCATGAAGGAAACCACTGAAAATGTCTCTCTGGACGACGCCAGCTGGAGCCAGGTGATGTGCGAGGGCTTGGCTGGGGGTGAGAGCTGCGTGGGGTGGGGAGGGACCCGAGGGGTTCAGCTGTCCCGCAGCTGCAGCGTTGGCCGGGAGCTGGGAGAGGCAGGCAGCCATCCTGCCCTCCGGGCTGTCACAGTGAGCCCTGAGCTCCTCCCGCTCTGAAACGGGGAGCAGAAAGCATCCACACCCCCCAGCAGACCACTCTGGGCATGAGGCTGGTGCCATGCAAGCCGTGCTCAGGTGGTACGATGGTGAATCCTGAGAGAGGATCTCCAAGGGTGTGTGGATGGAGGAGAAAGCCCCTGAGCATGGCCTGGACTGGCTTTCCCAGGATATGCCTTCAGACTGGATCCCCACATTTGCTGAGGAGCACCTGTTTTTAAAAATCAGGTTCAGCATAAGGAAGGGCACAGAGTGCTTTGGCAGCAGGGGTAGTTTGGAGGGCTTTCCTGTGGCTCTTCAGGCTGCTTGGTGTGATATTGCTTTCTGCTGTATATCTAGACTGAAAAAATTAATCAGCCTTGTTTGTTGAGAGGGCAGGAGGTGCACACAAAGATCATGGTCATCCCCTGCCAAAGATACCACAGGCATGGATAGGGTCTGGTACAAAGGGAACAGGTACGTTTGCTTTGGCTAGCATATGAGTCTGACAAGTAGGAAAAGCACAGGGTTGTGGGAGATATATGGCTGGCTGGAAGAAAAGCTGCAGGCATGCACACAGAGCTAAACCCAAAGCCAGAAAGCTGCCTCAGCAAGGACTTTGTAATTGCAGCTGTATGCAAGAGGTTAACCAAGCCAAGTAGACTCTTGTTATTTTAACTGAAGAGGAGAAAGAGACTGCACTAGTGGCTGCACACCTATTTGTTCATAAAGCCTCCAAGTTGAGGAGTCCGTGTGGAATTCAATAATGGACATAATTCCAGTGAACCTTAATTTGTAGCTGCCATAATTCATCAATTACAATATGCACCATTTTGATTCAGTAGACTAATACTGCTGAAGTAGTACATCTTTTTTCCTCAAAAAAAAAAAGAGTCCAATATCTTTGTAGTGGCATGACATTTACCTCCATTTTGAAAGTTTTCCCTTTTAAACTGAAAGCAACTAGAAAAGCACAACACAGCATGTTTGACTATCACACATGTCACTAGAACAAAGTACGTTTCCCACTGATTAACAGATAACTGATAACTCATTTCAACCCTTCAGACTTTTGCACTACAGTAACTCATCAATAATCCTGTTACATCCCATAAATGTATTTCCCTTTGCGCTTCATCTTTTCTAAACTCGGACTTTAGCAGCACTTTAGTTATTGTAATTAACTGTTGTAATCCACGTAAACAACTTTTTCAGACCAAGACCCAGGATACTATTTTTCACTCTGAAGAAGATAACAGTCTATATTTCACATACAGTGGAAAATCAAATGTTCTGGAGGTCAAGGAACTCAACTACCAGGTAAAAATTGTCATTTATACACCTCCCTTCAGCAGGAAGCATATCCAGCA
Organism: Corvus cornix cornix; assembly: GCF_000738735.6. NCBI lineage: Eukaryota > Metazoa > Chordata > Aves > Passeriformes > Corvidae > Corvus > Corvus cornix. The sequence continues at coordinate 25,761,718 of NC_047056.1, forward strand.
ACGCCTGTTTCTATACCCAAGCCATTCTAAAAGATAGATAAAGTTGAAAAAGTTAACACAACTGTTGCACAGTCGGTTTGTGAGCAGAATCACACTCTTGGCTGCAATATTGACAGCAGACTAATCCCTGTATTGTAAATACATCCAGTAAAGTTAAGGGATAAGACAGGAAGAGAGATCTGTTTCCAGGCTCTGGTTTGTTTCAGTCTTGAGCAAAATTATTCCTCTGAGGGCTGGAGCTGAGGGACTTTCTGTTCAGCTGGGGAGGAAAGCAGCCCTTGCTGGCAAGAATGAGTATGTGGAAGGGGATAAAGAGATGACGACTAACAAGGAGGATTGCAAGGAACCAGTGAAATTTTTCATCTCCTCCTCACCATGGCATCTGAGTAAGATTTCACAATTTTCAGTTACACGGAATTTCAAATTATATTTAAAGCTTGAAACATTTAAAATTTACAATAGCAATAAATTACCAAAGTAACAAAGGACAGAGGTAGCTTTAGTGATTAACAGAACAAGAAGCAAGTCATGAAAACCATAGGTGGCTGCAAAATAACTTCCTTCTATGCATTTCTGAAGATGAACAATAATATTTTAATATACACTTTGCTTGTAACTTTGTAACTTTTAATGTATTTGTTGCTAAATAATTTATTGCTTGAATCGAAAGGACTTCTTTCTTTCTTTGTTAGGTTAACACAGCATCCCAGATTCCCTGGTATGAGAACCTCGCTCAGATGAAAATGCCATGGACATGGAAATCGGATCCCCGTTCCCACGTGTCAATAATCCAAAATCTGAATCTAAAAGTTCGAAGTGGTCAGATGCTAGCAATCATAGGAAGCACTGGTAAAAGCAACCACATTTCATTATATGACCAGCTCTCAGATAAAATGTACACAATCAAGAGCAGCACTCTGCAGTCACAATCTAGTTGGGACAAAAACTATTGGCTCTGTAACTAAAATACATTTTTAAAGTGACAGGATGAATGAGGAAACAAAGAAAGATACTAGGCGGGGAAAAAAGTAAATTATTTTCAAACCTGATTTTGTTATGGCCTGTACACATTTGCTCTTTGTTTCCTGAGGTGTAGTGGGGTATTGTTACGAGTGTGGCTTTGCAGCCCTAGATCTGCTGGACATGAATCAGTTTCATGGCTCAGATTCAGAACAGGCCAACTGCAGACCATACTTAGACAGCAAACAAATGAGGCCAGACCCCATAAGAAAGATCAGTGCCAACTTGCATAGCCATAAGCAGGAATTCCTTTTGGACTGAAACAATTCTAATAGGATAAAATATTGCATTTGCATTAATTAATAGAAACTTACAGAGAAGAAGATAGTTCCTCTTCTGTCTGGGGTTACTGCTTTATTACACCAGGGTTTGTCTTCTTTCTTCCATTTTCTGGTGGGCCTGGTCAAGGGGGACAAGAAGTAGAAATAGGATTTGTTAAACTGAAGTAGAAAGTACCATACTTGGGAGGTAAAAACCTGCATGCTCTGTCTCCACTAGAATCTCACATCAGGTTGGCTCAGTGATTCAGTGAAGATGCTCTCTCTCTCTCAAAGGCAAGGCATATTTGCCAAAGAAGTTCTAACTTTATTTCTAAAAAAAGTGTTTTCTTCCCTATTGCCATGGGAATTTTTCCTTAGCACATATCCATAATGTAAGTGAAGCTGTACTTTAGAAATTCTCCTGATAATAAAAGGAAAACCTTTGTGATGAAATAACATACTGAGTTATAGATATAGCATCTTTGTAAGGTAACATACACTGAGCACAAACCCCTTTCAGCAAACTAGTCAAACTATTTTCAAAAGCTGTTTATCATCTATTTCATCAAATGCCTTAGTAAAATGGATTAAACTGTTGATGGGTTTCACATTGTCAATGGCAATCAATATGTCACTCTTAAACAGAGCAATACGTGGTTTACAGATGGATGGGTTTCTTTTTTAAGATGTATGTATTAAGAAGCAAGTCTGGAGTTAATCTTTCAACAGGGAGACTAGAAATAAATGACATCTAATCATAAGAGAGTTCTGTGTGTTTACATACAGAATCATACAACAAAACGGAGAAATTCATTTGCTGTTTAACTCCAAATCAGGTTTTGTTTTCATTGTTTTACTTTTCTTACCTCTGGGTATGAGCCAGCTTTTCTTAATTATTTAAATGACTTTTTGTCTTATTTAAGTCATAATAATTTTTATTTCAATCATGATTAGGGTTCTTATTGTCTGTATAATCATTCAATGCCTAAGTCATTCAGCTGATGCAGCTGCTGTTTCTGAATTCACAAATCCCTCCAACAAAGAAAGCTCTTGCTGAACATTTGAGTGTCAGCCCTTCAGCCAGGGCAGGACACCACCTTTCACCTCTGTTTCAAAATTGAAAGAGTTTACCAAAGAGGTAAGAGACACTTCTTGTGTTTATGAAGCCATCCTCAATGCCCAACTACCCAATTCTGCTGAGCAATGACAAGGGTTGAAATCACAGACTCCATTCCAGAGGAGAGAGATTTCCTGAACAGGAGCTTATAGTCACTATTTTCTTTGAAGATGATCCTGTCTCTTTGACTTTGGGAAAACTTCAGAATGGGTTGGTGAAGAATATTTTTTTCCTTAACTTCTCTGTCTGTGACAAGATCACTTTTCAAAACCATCCCTTGGAAATTAATTTTCAATTGTTATTTTTCTAGCTGGTGGAAAGACATCCTTGCTTGACGTGATAACCTGCCGGGATCATGGAGGCAAAATCAAGTCTGGCCAAATCATGATCAACAACAAACCCAGCACTCCCCAGCTCGTTAGGAAATGCATCGCACACGTGCGGCAGGATGACCGGCTGCTCCCCCACCTGACTGTCAGAGAAACACTATTGTTCGTTGCCAAACTGCGCCTTCCAAAGTTTTTTTCAGACTCACAAAGGAAAAAAAGGGTAATTAAGCTGTTGGAAAAAAATAAAGTTGTCAAAAATGTGTCTGACAGGAATTATCCAAGAGATCCTCTGTGTTTGGAGTCAGAACAGCTAATCTGGCATTTTTTTCATGTAGATTATGAATTATAAACCTTTTTCATCTTTCAAGATAGAAACCAGCAATTGTTCCAAAGCTCAAAAAAAATGACAATCTAGAGAAAGCATTACAGAGGGTGAAAGACTAACTAAATTTTTGATTGCTGAGTCTTTTTTAATGTTATCTCTAAAATCAAGATTTGTTTTCAAGTGTCTCTAGCACTGAAATATCCAGATGAATTTTAACCAAATTAATCCTATTTTCAGTTTTATGTCTGCACAGATGTGCAAATGAACTCTTGCTTGACGCCTGTCACCCTTGGATCCCCGCAGGTGGAAGATGTGATAGCAGAGCTCCGCCTGCGGCAGTGCGCCAACACCAGGGTGGGGAACGAGTACCTGCGGGGCGTCTCCGGGGGAGAGAGGCGCAGGGTGAGCATCGGCGTGCAGCTGCTCTGGAACCCGGGTGAGCAGAACCCACACCTTCCTGGGGCCCACCACACACCACTCGGGCATAACAGGGCACTGCATGAAGATGGAAGCTTTCAGGGAAGAGCCACACACTCAGTTGCCCCTGGGGCAGCTTCAGGAGTTCATACTCGGGACACTTAACAGGCCTTATAGCACGCTCTGCCAGAGGCTGCCTCTCCACAGCAGTCAGTGACTGGCTGCTGGTCCATTTGCTTCTATTGAAATCAGTGCTGATCACAGATAATACTGTAATTATTACAGGAATAATTCTGTAAACAGAGTGTTTCAGCAGTTGACACACTTTTGCTTCAGTCACCTTTGCCAATGGAAAAGTGGAGGCAGACGAAGGCAGAGCTCCACAGGAGCCTTCACCCATCACTCTCTAAAAACCACCACCACAAAGATAACTCAAGGTTGCCTGAAGTTGCTCTTATTTGTGCATATCAGTATAAGAGTTTGGATTTTATCTGACCACATGCCACAAGTTACTTTGGAAGGCTGCTGACCTATTTTAACCTGGAGATTGTTTTCCTTTTCTCTGACCCAGCCCCCATTTACATGTCCAGTATTAACAGTAAAGGTGTTTTTCTTGACTGTATAGTCAGTCATTGCAGTCTTGTGCAACTCACTGACATGGCTGGTTCATGTTGCAGGTAAACTAGAAACTTCCACTACCTTCAGTAGAAGCAAAACATGAGGCTACATCCACAGCTGATTTTGCAGGATGGAATCCCCTCTCTGATCTTATATATATCAAAAGCACTGCTAACCTTGACTGAGCCTCTTGTCGAACAAGATTTCGCATCAGTTTTTTCACTAGGAAATGGATTTGAAAACTTTTTGCTTGTATAAAGTTATATTTTTGTAGTTATGGGGAAAACAGAAGATTTTTGCTTTTGTAAGAAGTGATGCTCTGGAATAGATGTGCTGAAGTAAAAAAAAAATTATGTTTTCTTTAAAAATAATGAGTGAAATTTCATGCACTAGCACCATTTCACATAGAATATACTTTCCAAACCAAACATGCTGCTTTCCACAGCTAATACTGTCTTTGGCAGGAATACTCATACTTGATGAGCCCACATCTGGACTGGACAGTTTTACTGCACATAACCTTGTGATAACATTGTCCAGACTGGCCAGAGGAAACAGATTGGTTCTTCTTTCACTTCATCAGCCCCGGTCAGATATCTTCCAGCTGTTTGATCTGGTTCTTCTGATGACTTCTGGACTCACTGCCTACTGTGGAACAGCTAAGGACATGGTCCAGTATTTCACAGAACTAGGCTATCCCTGCCCAAGGTACAGCAATCCTGCGGATTTCTATGGTCAGTATCAAGTACTGTCATAAAAAATGTCATAAAACCATTTGCTTTCATAAGTGTCTAGCTAACACTGATTTTTATTAACCATAACTGTCTTAGGGATTCCTTAGGACTAACTCAAATCAATATTGCAGCAAGTTCAGTTTTTAATAGGATCCTTATTTGTCAGTACAGGAAATGCAACAAAAACAAGATGTAGAGACAAAGTTAATTTTAAAAAACGCTCCTTCTAAGCCTGCCAGATCCAGTAACTGGTCCACATATTTAGCATAATTATCCTCATGTCTTATCTGGTTGAAACTTCTTCTGTGGGAAAGACACAGGTAAACTGAACAACTGCTTTCTGTAGACAGTTCTCTGATTTCTCAGTTAAGAAAATGTAGAGGCTAGTTTCCCTAGTCACAGACAAACCTGGAACAAGTAATAGGAAAGAGGAGTGCTGCCCTACAGAGCACACTGGAAGGGAGAAAAAGCTAATCCAAATCAGCAATCTTTTTACTCCTCCAAGAAAGTTTATGTGGTTTCAAATCCATTCATCTTCTGGTTTTTGCAACGTGGAAAGGGAATCTGCCCCTGTTAATCTGATGGCAGAAATCTCTTAACAGAGGCTGGCTCAATTCCAGCCCTTAGGTCTTTGCACTCAAGTTGGCCAGGCATCAGACAACCATAATGCTCTGGAGTAACCTCTTCAGCTGTGCCTGTGTGGCAGGCAGTGCCAGCTGTTGCAGGGATAAACAGAAGTTAACCTTGGTGTCAAGCCCCACAAAAAGACCTTTGTCACCATCAAGGTTCAGAGCAGTCCTCAGCCAAGCACAGCCTTGGGGAAGGCTTGCAGCACCCCTGTATGGGAATGGAGAATGAGAGGCAGTCCTGGGAAAACCTGTAGCTACAGCCCTTGGTTACAGAGACAAACCCCTGCGACATGGAGGTGGGGAGGGCAGAGAGGCAGGTGGAAGATCATTGAATGGTATGCACAGTCAGTACCTATAGGGAAAGAAAGGAAATAGGGGCAGCAGGAATGTGGAAATAGGACAGGATGGCAGAGGATCCACAGCAAGAGGGAGCACCTGATGGAAACACACAAGTGCTGGCTGTATGTCTGACAGAGAAACAGGAGACCAGGGCAGAAGGGAAGATATAGGGCAGATTGCAAGGAATTTCTGATGGACTCCTCCTAAGAGTGGCTGAACAGACATGATCAGCCAGTGATAGTTCTCTCAGAAAGCATCTGTAAAACATCAGATATTGTCAATCTACACTGAAGGTCAGCATGGGAAAATACTATTGTAAGTTTAGATTAAAAAACAAAAAAAGCTAAGCCAATTATTATTGGTATGACTATGTTGTCCTTAGATAATATCCCTTTTAGACTTTTTAGTATCAGGTAAAGTTTATGGCACCTCTGTAAGATACAAGTAAGACAATAACTATAATTTTACAGATGAAGAAAAACATGATTTAAGTCAAAGTCACATAAAACACTGTAAATTTCTACATGCCTACATGCCTATTTTTTCTCAGCACTGCTCTCAAGGCACTATGAAATTTAGAAAAATCTGAAATAGTAGTTTATAATATTATAATAAGCAATTTTGTAATCTCTCAGTGATTCATTGAGTGACTAGGTAAGAAGCATACACATTAACAATCTGTTCATCTCTAATTACCTAAAATAACTGATAAAGTTTGAACTGTTGTAAGTTAATGCATGTACACAGGTTGTACTGTCTGCTCCCAATGAAATCCCTGATTCTGAACACATCATAAAGTTATTTCTTCTATAGCACATGGACTCACATCAAGTAATGTCTTGCAGTTGACTTAACCAGTATCGATAAACAGACTGCAGAAAAGGAGATGGAAAGCCAAAAAAGAGCAAATGTTCTTGCCAACTTGTTCCTAGAAAAAGTCAAACATTTTGATGATTTCTTATGGAAAGCTACTAAAGGAGACAATGCTGAGACCACAGTCAGCAAGCAGAGGTAAAGAAAAAAGTGTTGTACAGAAGATCTGGAATAATAGCTACACCTTGTGCTAATTTATTTTTTTCTCTCTTTTTCTTCTGGGCAGGGCCCATTTAAATTCAGAAGAGGCTATCAATATGCCTCACCATTCAAGTGATCAGTTACCAGGAGCCTTAAAGCAGTTCACTATATTATTAAGGTAAACTTATCTTCAGCATAAACAGTTATGTATCATGCCCATTTATATTTCAAATCATCAGAAAGAAGCACAGAATGTCCCACACCAATTGTCTTCCTTCAGCCTATCAGCAATTTAGACCTGAAATACTCTGTGGCTATAGGTGCTTCATAGGTTTGATGAGGTAAAATCCTTTACAGAAACAGGGAGCCCAACCCCTCTCCTAGCCAAAGCCAGCAAGTTCCAAGGATTGATTTTTAACACTGTTTGGGGCTATGTGTCTGAATATAACTGGCATTAGTAAGTATAATATCTCACGGTCAATATTGCTGTTTTCCTAGTCGTCAAGTCTCCAATGACTTCAGAGATCTTTCAACATTATTAATCCATGGATTTGGAGCCCTTTTTATGTCATTATTAATTGGATTTTTGTACTATGGCCATGAAAAAAACGGACTCTCTATTCGTGACACAACAGCACTGCTGTACATGATAGGTGCCCTAATCCCATTCACGGTAATTTTGGATGTTATTGCCAAATGTAAGTGTCAGTCTTCTTGTAAATGCTATAAGGAATCAAAAAATTCTTAAATCTATGAAAAAAATTAAACTTAATAATACAACCCATTGTGTTTGTTCCTACCCTGCAGGTCATTCAGAAAGGGCAATGCTTTATCATGACTTGGAAGGTGGAATGTACACTGTTAGCCCATACTTCTTTGCTAAGGTAATTTGGTTTTGTTGCCAGGAAATACAAACAGCTGTCTTGAACATTAAAAAACACAAGCAAACCAAAGCCTTGTTGTATAAATAATCACATTCATATCAGACTTTGTTCTTTTGTGTGTGCCAGCTAAGGCTATCAGTCTTGCTTCCTTAGTATTAATAGATTAAGCCTCACACTACTTTAGATCTTTGCCATAAGTCATGGCTGAGATCCCACACCAGAAAAGCCAAAGAAGAACTTTTCACTGGGTTCTTTGGCCAAAATGTGAGAAATCTCAGACTCAGATTTCTGGGTTTAGACGGTTTTACATACCTGCATATTTAATTCACTGAAGCATCTCTGAAAGTTTGCTTACGTTATCTTGATCTGTAAAACAAAACATTCGTATCAAATGCTAAAGCAAAGGTAAAACAGAAATGACAAAACGCTGTGATATTTCCAGTAGTTGGTTGGGCCTTTATTGGTCTGAGCTAAAAAATGTGTTACATGCACAAAGAGCCACAGTTTCTAGAATTAAATTTAGAACTTTTTAAAAACTGCATTCGCTTTTTCACAAGGGTTTTGAATAATCCCTTCTCTGTGATGTTAGATGAGTTCTGCCTGCCATGGCATCTGTAATTTAGGTTTCCATTTCTGCACAAGGTTTTAAATGCTTATTAGTGGTTGCCAGAGAAAAATATTCTTTGCATTGTGTCACAAAGATTGCACATTATTCACAGAGAAATCGATGTAATTTGTTACAACCTTAGTATTAGAGGATAGTAGCAACCCTGTTTGGAGGAACTAATACTTTCCATATACTCCTTAGATATTTGAGAAAACCCCAGTCATGCTTTTGTTTTACAACTAATCAAGTTGCTAACTGGACTGCCTTTGGGACAAGGTGGGGAAGGGACCAACAGCCAAATTTGTCTCAAATTTGGTCTCACACTACTTTCAACCAAATTGGGACAAAACATTCAATTGCCATGAGTCAGTAACAGTATTGCTGTTATCAAGCACACCAGTTCTCACCAAAAGCGTCTTACATTTTTAGAAGCTCCCAAACCTGTAACAAAACAAGACATCTAATCTGTAACAAGAATACTCTCCATTTAACAATTAGCTATAGACATTGTCACAACTGGAGAAGAAACTAGCAAGGATTTGTTTCTGTTGTGGGTTGCTTTTGCATGTCACTGACAACCCCTAACAGGGAGATGACTGCATTCTAAGGGAGTATTTCCTATAGCTTTTATAAATAGTCCATAAGTACATTAAGGCACATCTCATGTATTTTTGTAATTATCATTCACCTTTTTCTCTCTTTTTGTATATTCTTTTTCATCTTCCCAAACAGATTTTGGGGGAGCTCCCAGAACACTGTGGTTTTGTTATCATTTATGGGGTTCCCATCTACTGGCTGGCAAACCTTGTTCCTGAGCTGGAACATTTCCTGCTGAACTTCCTGTCAGTGTGGCTGGCTGTGTACAGTGCCCGTGCCATGGCACTTTGGGTGGCAGCTCTGCTGCCGACGTTACAGCTCTCGGCCTTCTTTGGCAACGTCCTTTTCACATCATTCTACCTGAGTGGTGGTTTTGTGATAAGCCTGGACAGCCTCTGGACAGGTAAGACAAAGCTGCCACCTTTTCTCCAAAATGAAACATCAGTGGCTTTCATCAGTGACAGTGTGTCACGTGCAGGAAAACTCAGCTTTATTCTTACCTTTGTAATTATCTTCTTGGATGGTGACAGTGCAGTCAGGTCATTCATTTTACATCAGTTTCTCCACCTGAAAATGAGGCAACAAGAAGTTTGGTCAAAAAAAGCACTTGAAAAAGGCTTGATTCTTATGTGGTTGCTAAATTCTTCAGTAAAAAGAATTGTATTCAAAAGATGAAGATGGAGCTCCAGGAAGATTTGGTTGACAGGGGGAGTTTGATGGATATGGATATTAGCTAACTCCTCAGTTCCCGTCTCCACGTAACTATGTAAAGTATATCTGCCATTTTGTCCAATAATAAATTGTTACATGTTTACAGCCTCTGGCTGTCAAGTAGTGAGACAAACCTGTTGTATTTGGCAGCAGCACAGCAAGTATTCGAGGTCTCAAGTTTTGTGTGTGCATCAATTTTCCTCATTTTCTTTTTCAGTTCCTTTCTGGGTTTCAAAGATCTCTTTCCTCAGATGGAATTTTCAAGGAATGATGCAAATTCAGTTCACTGACACCACATATGAAATGACTGTTGGAAACACTACTTTTCAAATACCAGGGAAGCTTGTAAGTCAGTAATAAAAATTGTTGCGCACATTTGATAAGCAATTGGAATGCTATTTATATGCCTGTCATACAATAGATGGTGTAGGCCACAAATTTGGCAACTGCAAAATCAACACATGAAATTGCATTACACTTGGTTGTAAATTTGTTCCTAAAGATGGCCTTACAGCAGTCACTCCTTCTATGCCTTTCTTTTAGTTGAAGAGGAAAAACCAAAATAATAAAGGGCAAGTCTTTTCTACACCAGCCCCAACTATGCACCTGCTGAAATTGTTTAGAAGCTGAAATGTGTTCTTCTGAAATAGGAATAGAGTAGCTGCAACCCTCTATCAAACCACCTTGGAAGCTACACCTAAGCTGGAAAACGGGAAAGGCAGCAAGGGCCAGGGAAGCTCACACATAAAACACAGTTCACAGATCCAGCACGAAAATTTTGTGTCTTTTCCTAATTCTGTGTTATTGGTCATTATAGATCACTCAGTCTCTGGACCTGGACTCTCACCCTCTCTACGTGAGCTACCTCGTTCTCACTGGCATCATTTGCAGCTTCCTGCTTTTATACTATTTATCCCTGCGCTTTATCAAGCAGAAATCAACTCAAGACTGGTAAGAGCAGCGGAGGCAACAGGTGACGGCCTTCCTTGCAGGAAGGCAGCGGAAGAAGGATCCCGGTGGGTGCCCCGCAAACGCCCAGGAGCAGCGCAGGAGGCAGGAGCGGGGGGCGCCGGCAGCCCGGCTGCCACAGGATGGCAGCAGAACCCCAGGAGTCGGGATGCGGGCGGGAGCCTGCCACGGACCGGAGCTGCAGCCTGGGATTGGGGTCGGGGTGGGCTTTGGGGTTTTTGTTTGCTTCACCTACGGGTCTCATGAGTGACAAGCCGCTTACGAGTTCTGCACATCTGGAAACAGTCTGAGCTATGGGCCACCGGTATAAAAGGACCCATCGCACTCTAATAATAGCTGATGTTTTAGTCCATGATGTTTGAACATACAATGATCACGTACTTAATTCAGAGGGCTAAAAGAGAGCAGGATCAAACCACTACTTTCTGTGGCATGTGTGACATTTAACACGTTAAGAACAGAGGAAAGCAACACAGAAGATTTCACAAGTGCTTCAGGAGAACATGCAAGGATGGAAAACACAATTGTTAACCACTCTGTGTTCTAATTTCTTATGTGTTTTATAGCTTTACTTCTGTGTTTTAAAGCTTTGCCCTTGTGTTCCAGTAATATGCTGATGATGCCCAAAACAGGTATTTGCTCACTGTAGACAAATTGTAACAAATAAAATTGTCTCACCTTCTTGGATTTATTTTTACAATATACCAACTGATTGCTATTAATGACGTCTTTCTCCACTGCAGTACAAATTATAGCAATTTGCCAAGTTTTCTTCCTAAAGTTCTCATGTAGAAGACACCAACCCGCCCCTGAGGAACTAAAAATCTAACAATGCAACCTATTAATGCTTGTCATAGTGCACCTAGTTATGCTCAGAAAATGAGTATCAGTAAATAAATGGCCATGATTCACAGAGTCATGGTAAGTGCATGTACAAATTATGTGTGCAGTTGCTGTGAGCATTTTGTAAGATGAGCTTGCTTGCTTTTAAACGTTGAGATGCCTATCTATTCTTATATACAGAAACTCAAAGCAAATTGTCTACTTGACTTTCATTTGCATGTTGCACACAGTGGAAAACTCCTAGTGTAATCAGCTCCCAGATACTGTTATGTAAATCCTGAGGTTTGGTTGTTCTTGGTTTAAGAAATAGGAATGAAAGAACAACCATGTTTTGTTATTCTATTTGGCAATTACGACTGTCACATTATTTTCCACAGGTTCCATGTGGTAATAAATTCCCAGGAAGACCCTGGTCTAAAGATGTTAAGCAGGTCTGATAAAGTAAGTTCTTCAGCCCCAGGCAGCAGTAGGAATCCAAAACACTCCAAGGTTCTTCTAAGGTGAATTCTACCATTTCTTTCTGGTTCTGCTGCATTTGATTTCAAAAAAACCCACTTGATCTGATCTTAGTGCCATTTTGAAATTATCAGATTTTCACTGCCTTTTAGTGGCAAAGCCAATTCTTTCAGTCCAATTCAGCATCATTAAATTGTCAGAATAGCAGCTTCCTGTTTGATTCTTAATTATTCCTTTTTATTATATTTAAGACACTTAATTTTTTTTAAAGTGGTTTACTCTTCTTTGTAATGATCTGTTGTGATTAGAATCTCTTTTATATTACACTGAAGTTTTAAGGGTATATATTGGTACTTCTAGTCTAAACCTCTATTTTCAAGGTATTTAGAGGATTAAATTCTAGGCTGACTCTCTGTTGTGAATTCACTTTGATGTTTAATAAAAAAAAAGGAGCGACACAATGGGAGAAATTAAAGACATAAGGGACAGCTCTGAATTTTAGGGGCATATTGTCATGCACAGAAATCTTCAGGCATCTAGATAAGAATACACCATAGCCTTAACTTTGAATTTCCTTCCTTTTGTGAAATTAGTCAGGCTGCTGACATTACTTAAACAGCCTTTTTCAATTTAATATTCCACCCTCTTACCATTATGCAGCAGGACCAAACGGTGTGAGTGTTTCAGAGGTGGTGTTATGACAAGGGTGGATGTATCCATAATGGGGACTTGAGCGGTGAGCTGAGGAACACCCGCGTGCGGAGTGCGGGAAGAGCTATCATAGGATGTGGCCAGGCCTCTGTTTACATAGAGAAAGCTCATATTCTATATACTACAATTACATTAGCACACTGCCTATGATCATATCTTGTTTCCTTGATGCCGAGAGATGGGGAATATAGGCTGTGATTATTGTTACAGGCTTTAGCAATAAGAAGGTAGGAGCCTTGAAATACCAGCAATTAGCGTTCATACCTAACAATAGCATCCGTGGGGCTGTGTACAGAGAAGAGCTCAGGGAAGAGTGGGTGGATGACACACAACCTGCCCCACTCGCACTGCTGGCAGTTGCAAATAATGCAAGTTATTAAAGAAGCCCCCCTCAGCCAGTGAAGGTCATGCTGCATGCCTTGGCCTCTGCTCACACTTCCATAGCGGAGCTGCTGCTGCAAAAGCAAATGGCTGCTGGGGCAATAGAAGTCTTCCCACGAGCTCCAATGAAGGCTAGAAGTCATAACTGAACTTTGCTTTCCAAGTTTGAGAGTAGCCATTCCTTTTCCTTAGACTGTATCCCTGTTCCAGCAGCACTGTGCCCTCCTGCCTGCACTCCCTGTATCAGTATAACCAGAGTTGCTGTAGTCCACGACAATCTCAATACCGAGACTAAACAACACAAGGAAGACACTGCCCAAAACTCACTGTGCTGCCCACTCCACAGGGCCAGCACAATGTTATGGACTTCAGCAATGTGGTAAGGCTGATGTGCCACTCTGGCACAGCACTGCCTGCCAGTCCGACAGTGCCACCATCCCAAGGATTCACCAGCTGCTGTCCTTGCTCTCCCTACGTTCCCCCTGACCAGCTTTAGAAGGGATCTCCTCAGCTGTAAGTCCTGGTCCCTGCTCCTGCAGGCAACCAAGTCAGTGCAAAAACTGCTTTTGGACTGGCACCACATTTGATTGGTCACAGGGTTTCCAGGTTGTTTGGTCCAAGTATTTGAACTACCACAACCCAACACAACCCAACAATGGGGCAACAGGCTGTGGGGCTGCACTGTGCAGGCGTGTCCAGTTTGGGAATGGGATTATCCAATACAAGCAACAACATTTGTAAGGAAAATTCACCAAATTTAGAACCATGAAAGTTGTTGGTTACATGGATACTGGTGTGTTAAGAAACAGATTTAAAAATTGTCTTTATTAGTTTAGTATTTAATACAGCAAGAGGTGGGAAGTTCTTCCCAATTTCCACTCCAAGTTTTTGCAGTCTCTCCACTACAGCAAAAGGACAAAGTCTTTTAGCACTGGAAAATGGATTATAAAAACACTGCCTTGCATATTGGCTCATGGGTAGTGTTAGTCCTCCATATTATTTTTAACTTCTCCTTGGGGAAGGACTAGCTTTCACTATGGCTAATCTAAATTAGTAAGTAGTTGCCAAAAGTTTCATTTCATATTCATTTCATATTCATTCATTCATTCATTCATTCCCTTCAGAAATGCTAGGTAAGTGACAAGTATCAACAGCCATCCTTTTAATAAAAACAAAACAAGAACAAAAACCAAAACATTAAATTCCTTTTAAAAAAAAATCACAGACAATACACTAGAGATTCTTTGGATAAGAAATTGCAGGTGTTGGTGTGTCCACTTGCACCAGAAGTAACAAACCTTTCAGGTTATAGCTGCAGTGATTAATTTTAATGGCAGTAGACAAGAAACAGTGTACACAGAGCTCTGTGACATGCTGCTTTTTTTTTTTTATATACTCTGAGAGCCAAGACAAGCCCTTCATGTGTTAGCAGCTATTAATTAAGGCAACAATGTTTAAGCAGTGGGTTGAGGTAATTTTAAAACTGCTTAACCCTTTTCAGAACTGCTGAGCTTTAGAAAGCACCATATACACGTGTGTGTGTTCATATTAACAGGTAGAGGTATCTGCATGAATGGATTACATATATATGTATGTACACACATAACTAATGCCTATGATCACTCTGTTTTTTTGTAGAGAATATTTAAAAAGCAGTTCAGATCCATAATTTATAGAAGTGCTGTTGCCAATTCGTATAATTAATTATAAGACTGTTTGTTGACATTTATTTTGTCATTAAATCAAACTTAAAGGTTATTTTGAATTGCAAATTTTGTTGGCATTATTTTGCTTTCATGGCCACAATTAGATACTTAAAATGCTTCCAGTGCTAAAAATCCTGCAACTTCAAACCCTCAACATTCACACCATGGCTCCAGAACCAGCATCTCCCATTAACAACGCATTTGGATGTTTTGCTCCTCTTTAAGCATCTGATCAGATTTTGCTGTTTCCTACTGCATCTCAGCACTGTTTCTGCCCCACAATAGTTTTTCATGTTGAACAAGTGGGTTTAGAGGCCTAAATGGTAAAGTACAGGCCAGAACTACATGGTGAGTAAACAAACAATGCCATTTGCCTCAAAAATAGTTTGTATTTTTTACACAAGCAAATTAGCCTGAGTTTTCAAGGAAATGCAGAGGAATTGAAAATCTATGAACATTCACAAGTAGTCAAAACCAAAATGCACAAAAAATGTGTTTTTCAATAAACTCCTAGTGCCTTGCAATAACATACAACCATACCAGGTCACAGGTAACATCATCAGTCTTCAAGACAGCACCTGTGCTCACTTTCACTTACTGGGGGATGGGGGAAGTGTTTAGAAAACAACAAAAAATGTTTTAAAATAGGAAACCTTCAGGTTTCACTGAGAAAATCAGAAGGAAGAAAACCAAATAATGTAGCAGCACTGCCTCCACCAGCAGCTCCTCCCTGACACAAGTAAACATCATCCTTCTCACGATTCAATGCTGTGAAGATTGCCCTAAAAGAACTGAGTATTATCTTAATAATCACTTTTCAACAAACACCCAAATCTTCTATGACTCAGTTAAAAATAGCCAATTGCCTTGTGGTAGTGCTTCATCTGACTGTGGAAAGGCATTAAGCCAAAAAAACAGGAGCTCCAAATGAGGCAGCAGAAAAATGTGCTACACAAAATGAAAACTTTGAAGAACAAGACATGTAGTGCCCTTATTAACTGCCACCAGGTACAGGATGTTATGCTACACAAGGCAGCCACTGGATTTCCAGGTGGGAAAGTCGGAGGTCAAACCTGTGGTGGCCATCAGCCCAAGAGACTCTGATCTCAGCTGAGCAAGGCAGAACACCAACAATGTCTTTGCTCTTTTAAGCATCCCCTTGATAGAATCATTTAATCAACTTTTTGGCTTGTAGTTCGTAGCAATAGGAGCATGAGCTGCCATCCCCCCCCAGAGCCACAGTGGGCACAGTTGGAAAGCTGGCACCGTCCCACCAGTCCCGCAGCGATTCTGCACACAGCACTTCTGGCCACTCACACCACAAGCTGTACCTGCTTCCCCACTTCCCCCCAAAACTCCTACAAAAAATCATATAAAAAAGCATTTTGGCCAAGTGTTATTGTTACCAAGAAAGGTGCGCTTGTCTGGTTACAGCAGAGCTCAGCACTGCCGAACGCTTTCCACACATTTGCTCCAGGTTCGTTCCTTCTAAAAGCAAGACAAAAGAAAGGTGAATGAGTATTTTTAGCTTTTTGTACTTCACAGGGAATTGCTCAGTGCCTCTATATTAGAAAACCGCCTTGCAGCTCTGTAGTATGTTCAGTGACAGGCGCGTGATAAATTTCCACTGGAAAAAACTCTTGAACATGACTGACAATAGTAAAGCCACAAATTACCGTAATTTTATGCCCCCTGCAGCTAGTGGTATAAAACATAGTTTCCAACCTTGTTTTTACTTGCTGAATTTAGACAAATTTATAATGTTATTGATGACAGTGAGAAAGACACTCAAATGCAGAAATTGTATTCCTTGGCATAAACACAACTGGAGCACAATATTTTATATGTACTATAGGGGATGAAAAATATGGCTGTCACTAAATCCATATATATAAAAAAAGATGGAAAACTAAAGGATTCAAAATAATTAATTTCACATTATATACATATTTATTTTCAGCTATCACACACTTGATCAGGGTTTTTTTTCTCCTCCCTGTAATGCTGAACTGTTAACCAGGTGCAGCACATGATATAACCAGCACACTCTCTTGCTGAACATTAATGTTTGAAATACAGGCTGTGTCAATAATATCATGAATAAAAGCAAAAACCTTGTTTAAGCAAAGATATATTGCTTCTAATGGATTTTCCAGTGAGAATACGCTATCATATTTCTAATTTTTACAGTGTAATTTTACTTACAAAGGGTTCTGAGGGCCCTAGAAATGGACAATTGCTTGATGATCAGGCTTTACAGTTAACTAACCCCACACACAGACCCTTCTAGCTACTAACTACAGTAATGGGAGGGAAATCCCAGGGAACTCTGCAAGTAACAAGGACATTTGCATTATTTATTTTTGGTTTAGAAAGAAAGTTTGTCAGATTATGGCTCAGTAGCAGGCTCAGCAACTGGATACAGTTGCTTCAGTTACAACCTCACCTCAGGCTGCAATTTCAGTATCAGAACACACAAAGAAACAGTAATGGCCGCATGCTGCACGTGGTCCTGTATCCAGACTCCTCTTCAGAACCACCCCCAATTATACTAACACCACACTTGCTATTACAGCTGCTTTTGAATTTGAGGAGAGGCTGAAGAGGCTGCTGCTGGGACAAACTTCCTTTGGTATTTCTGGCCTGTGATGATGCTCCTCTTCCTTCAGTCACCCAGCTGTGATTACAGGACCAGTGACATCCTGACTCCCTGTGGGGGAAAGGCATGAGGGCCAGGCTTGACTCAGCAGCTCTGATCAGTCCTTCATGGCCTCTTCCTCTTGGGCTCAGCAGCCAACGCACCCTAGCGGCCCCTGCTGCTGCCACAGCGTTCTCCAGCAAACCTCAAGGAGAAGCAGTTGAAGAGGAGTCAGTGGGAGCCATGAGAAAGGCAAAGGTCCATGGTGGTGTCATCAACCATAGCAGCCAACAAGCTGCAGGCTGCTCCTTCCTCTCATGGTCATTCACTTCCAATCCCAATCCCTCCTAAATCCCAGGCCTAAGGCATCACACTGAAGCTGCTGGTTTTGTCTATTGAGACCCACATCTGCCATCCTTCCCAATTTCCCTGTACTTCCCATCCCTTCAGAGTTCCTCTGCAGTGATCCTGTGTTTTGACAACCACTCCTCCCAGCCCATCTCCCATGAACAGAAATCCAGCACCCAACAAAGCAGCCTTTCATAGCCTTCGACAGCCTTGAAGGAGGTTGGCTAGAACAACCCTGTCTTGTCCACACTCCCCTGCTTTCCCTCCAATGCTTTCCATCTAGGAACTCCACCCTCCACTCCTGCCCTCAAGACTCATCTCCAACTATCTACAACCCTTCCCAAAACTCACTTTTCAAATTTGCCCTGGTCTCATGGAGTACGTGAAGAACAGCAGATACCAACTACTTGCCAAGCCAAGAATTAAATTTGCTACTGGTTGTCAAGACTCATCACTGCCAGACACTGGGGTTCACTGCTTTCTAAGCCCTGAGTTCATTGTCACTTAGAGCTGAGGGAAGCAACTGTGAGAAACAAAGAGGTTTGTAGCAATCACTGCAGACAATAGCAATTCCATAGATACCAGTGCTTTATCAGTGTACAAGAGTAACCACATGACAAACTGGGAAGCATTAGCCAATTGCAATATAAAGGTTTAAGAGTATCAGAGAGGAACCTTGCATTAATAGTTTTATCTAAAAGTAGATCAACGTGGAACCCCCGTCTATAGCAGACACTGCACAAGACAGTTTCTATTATCTCATTTTCTTAATTACAGGAAACAGTAGAGAAAACTTGAACCTCAAACTTCCGTATCTACTCTTATTTCCATATCTAATGGGAAACCCAGCACTCTGCTCTTGTAGCTGAGGATCTGCACATTCAGGAAGATGCCCTCAGATTGAATTACAGTCTCAGTTAGAAGGATATTGGATTTCCTCTGATTATTGATTCACAGAAGCACTGGCAAACCACCAGAGGCTGCAGCCATTCTGGAAAGGAAATACTTTTTGGCAGTTACTTTACACAGAAATTGTGAGAATAGTTTTAAGAAATGAAGAGAAATATTTGCTAAAAAATAAAGGGCTAAATTCAATGACAGTCTCAGCTTTTTCTTACATGCTTACTTTTTTCACCTTTACAGTAAAAATAAACTGGTGCAGGAAACTGGACATTCCTTCTAGATGCTGACAGATCTCTCACATTGAACAGCAAAACCTCCTGGTCACATCCATCACTTCTGTCATTTTCTCCTCTGCTGTGTTCCTGGGAAGTCCAGAAACATCACATGTTCAAGAAAAGCACTAAATACAATAGCACCCTGGTGAACACACTACCAGTCTATTTCTCTGTCAATATGTGCACTCATGATCCTCCCTGGTCATGTAAACGGCAGCTGGAATCCTGCTGACTCAGGCATTTGATCTATAAAAACCCTCTGACTCTCACTGCCAGAGTCACAATCCGTTCAGCTACTCCATTCTCAACAGTGGGTACATATTAAGAAAAGTCAGAAGACAGCTACTAACCTACCAAGCTGCAATTCTTGCCATAAAAAAGGGTCTCAGGAGACAATGAGTTGAACGAACTGTTTTAGTAGATAAGGATAAAACTATAGCATGTAATTATCATGCTGCAGAATGACTCCATTGGTAGTTAACGAGGAAACTTTTCCCGTGTTGATCTCGAAAGCCCAAAAGTCCCCTCCTCCTGCCCCTGCCTCAAGGAGAGTGGGGGAAGAGGCAAGCCCATAATGTGGTGCAGGGCACAGAAGTGAGATAAGTCATCTCAATTCAAGCAGCAAGCTTTTCCCAGTCCTCTCAACCCCAATCAAGACACACGATTATGCAAACACATACACACTCCCACAATTTGCTTTTTACAGTAACATGTCAGGTCTTGGCATGTCAGCAGGCTCTCTGCTTCCCACGGAGGCCTCTGGAACGGTCCATCTCACAGACACCACACCTGGTCTGGATCTTGCACAATCCCAGTTATCCACTAGCCAGTGGCAAATAATTCTATCCTGCTTTAAAGGGGTGCATGCGGTGGTCAGTGTGACAGAGTGTGTTTGCTCTCAGGACCAGTAAATCACCATGACAAGTTCGCAAGGCTGCCATTCTGCATTTTGTCATCTTACAGGTTTCTCTCTTTGAAGATGAAGAAATAATGAAACTGCCTACTTCTTTGGTGAAGAAATGCCAACCTTCTAAACTGCACTTTTCTTCATGCTTGAAATGGCTGAGTCTCAGCACAACGATGCACAAGAAATATTATCATTTCAAGCGTGCTCTTGAAGCGTCGGCACAAATGCCGAATCTGCAAAACCTTCCTGGTATAACCTTGTTTCAGACCGAGATGATTGTGTCCCAGAGTGGCACAAATCCCTCACTAGCCCACATTTTAAAGACAGGAGAGACTGCACTTCTCTGTGTAATCATCCCCTAACTGCATATGAAACATTTACTGGAACAGGAAATCGAAAGTATTACGAACAGCAGCCCATCCTTTAAATAATCTGCTCCTTCCCATCTCTGCCACAGAGGTGGGTTGGGCTCCATGAGTCCAGGCTATTCCAACGGGATCCCAAATGGTCAGCGTGTCCTTTTGCCCATTTCCCTGTCACTGCGGCCGTGAAACCCTGGTTCTGTTTGGTCTCATGTTCCTGCAGCGCCTCACTGACATTTAATCAGCTCTGCAGCTGGTTTGCTCAGCCCATAACTTTCCATGAGGTCACTCAAAAGGCAATTTTGGAGCTGAAAACAATTTAATTTATACTCTTCAGTCACAGGCTATCAAATGTACTTTTTATCTCCGTAACTGCAACAATTAAATTACAGAGCATGCTTCTGGCAGAGTTCAAGTCAAACCAGCTAGAAGAAAAATGCACAGATGTTAATTTGCACCAATACTGCATGGTCAGACCCCACCGTGGGCACCAGCAACACAAAGCCCTGCATCTGGCTGTGGCCTTGTGTACTGCTCTCCTGCCTCAGAGGGCAGCAGCCAGCAAACATGACCCCTTGGTATAACAACTGATGGGTGCAGTACCTGATCCACAGCCTCATTCACCTCCTTGTCAAAAAGGGAGTTAAGATGAATAGATCTGCTGTTAACTTCCTCTGTGATGACCTGGTGTTTGCTTCAAGTAATATTCTCTTCCTTAATCCATGTGCTAGCTCAGCTCCAGCAGCATCCATGCCCATTTCCTCCAGTTAGGCTCAGCTGTGACTCTGCTTACAGGAACACGGCTACTGCTGTGAAATGGAGAGAGATTCACGAGATGACCTCTAAAAACAAGACCTGTGGCACCAGAGAAAGGGTTGCCAACTAGTTGACACAGTCTTCAATTGTGCTGCTATTACGCTGAAACACATGTAATGTAGCTGCAGCTTTAGAAAAAAGAACAATCTCCATTTGTGAAATGAAATAAACTGAGTCCTGCCTATGCATGCTTTCAGATAGGGCACACACAACCATTAGGCTATGAATGAGATTTCAAATGTTAATGCCTTATCTTGACAAGCCAGGAACAAAGGGTGCGAGACGGTTCGAGCCATGTAGCTGCCGTATGTTGTCGAGTCTACGCTTGTGGAGTGATGAAGGTCACTGCATACCACACCACTGAGGAAGCAGACACTGCTTGCATTCATCCAGCTTGCCTGGAAAACAGAATTGACCATTCTCCCCCCTCCTGATTAGTGAAGCCTCATGTTTAAAGTACAGCAGGATTTTTCTGTGTATTTTTTAATATAATAATTAATTAAATTGGAAGTTTCACTTAAAAAAAAATTAGGTCCCGATTTCTTTCTTTGACACATTCAGATTACCATACAAGTCTTGCAAAATTTTGCCAAAACCTTGTGTGCACACATGAATTTTAAATTACCACAGTTTTGCCTATGCGGGAAAACCTAAGAAAGATAACGTTAAGATATGGCTGAAAACATAGAGATTAATAAACAAAGCTATGAAATGTACAGAAACAATCTTTCATTTCGTTAAAACCTGTCTGAAGTACTCAGTAGGCAACATATTCCATTTGCAAAACCAATGTGCACATTTGTGAGTTTCCATCATTATGCATAGAGAGAATGGATGTCTTTTCTACCTATTATGTAATCTTTGTAACTTAGACGTGTCTTATTTTCATGATCACACAACTCTGGGCTCTAAAATATCGTATCAGAGTAGCTGTACTCCCACATTCCTTCAAATAACGCATGTCCACTAGTCTCCCAGTAAGTAAAAATTGCTACCCCTGCAAAGAATAGGCACTGCTTTGTTTAAAGGGCCTGTTTCCATGGATATGCAGTTCTTGTGTCTGTAAAATCAACTGGACTAACAGTTATGAGAATGAAGATGCTATCCAACTACAACACACAAGGCTAGTGTAAAAAGGTGAAAGTATTTTGTCTTTACGTGTAATATGCAACACCCTCCCAAGCTGCTTAACACAAGAAAGTACAATTAACAGAAAACTTAAAAAATATGTTTATTTTCTGTGTAGATACAGCTGAATCCTGAAGATGACATTCTTCACCCTTATACTTCACCCCAAAGTACAGTGACCAGGCAAAGAACAAGGAATAAGACAGTCTCCTTCAGTTACAGTTCCAGCAACTTTCTTGATATACATACATCTGGCAAATCAACAGGGGCAAAGAAACAGTTGAGTTTATAGCAGATCATACATCAAAACAGAAATATCTCGGAAGGCTGCATCTTGATATTTCATTAGCAATTTTAACAGCATTTCTATTAATGAATGTTTCTATCAACTGCAGTTACGGAAAGTGATGTTAATCACAGATTTAAATTAAAAATTACACATAACATGCTTTTTAAAGTTTTTATTGAATGCAGTATTTAAACAATTTCATAAACAACTAAGTCATAAAACTGTCTGTTCATGATGCTTCCAATTTTCTGTTCTTCCATTTTTCCACATAGAACTTGAATGTCTCCTATAAACAGAGTGGAATAAACAAGTTCAACCGTGTTTCAACTGAAAAGTTACTAATTCTGAACAAAGTCTTACGTCCTGACAAAATCTATTATTCTCTGTCATGCAAAACTAGATCTGTATTGAAGTCTGTATAATTAGGAAAAATACCAGAGAGAGTGAATAAAAGGAAAAGGAAAACCTTGCCAAAAATGCATAATGAAGCTTCTATTACTAAATGCAATAATATAATCAATTTCATTTTTAGAATGAAAATACTTTTTAACTTCAATCTGCAATTGTGTCAAAAAAATTGAAACGCTTTTAAAGACCAAGCTGCATTAGAGAAAAATTGAACAGGGAAATCAGAAAATGAATCATCCCAGTGACTTGGAAAAAACACTTTTTTTCCCTAGCTACATATAAGAAACAGACATTCTAGGTTTAAAATTTACAGTCCAAATAAAAATTCAGATTATAAATTATGTCAAAGATGTAGAAAAAAACCACCATAGCCATTGAAAGGCTAAACCAAGTATTTTGCGCTAAGATTTTCTCTGATTCTTTACAAAATTAGGAAAGAAAATCACATTTATCATGAAGCAATATAGAGAAACAGTATACAGCCAGTCGTTACAGAATTATATGAGAACATCTTTTTCAGAATACAAAAAGTGGTGAGAAAATAGCAATAAAAAGTTTGCTTAGAGTATGGAAAATATAACGTCTTCAAATTTTACTTTGCAAAAATGGTACTAGTAGATTATTAGTCAAAGGAATGATGCAAAACTATTTGCAGTCTTGACAAATTTAATATCACGCTGCTTGTCACCCTCAAGTAACATGTATTTGCACAGTTGCATACCTATGTTGGCAAGGCAGCTGGAAAGAAACCTGCAGTAGAAAACGAATTCCTACAGTTCTAAAATTCCATCCTACTAGTGCAGCAACTTACACTAGACACAAAACACTAATTAATGAAAACTAGAAGCCATTAATTGTTACTGAAGCACACATTCTGTAAGCCTTTTCAAGTCCCATTGCTCTGATAAATGCCCCAAGGAGATTTGATAAAGGTACACCCGTAGATGAGTGCCAGATAAGAATGAGGTAGTTGAAATATTGTAAGCCCCAAGAGGTTTTACTTCCTCAAGTCAAATCCAATGCAAGATTACCATAGCTCCCACAACACCAAGACTTCATAAATTACCTCCTTTGAGGAGTCTCTGCAGAGACCTGGTCCCTATGTCATTATTCATGCAATTTGTTTTATTAACATTGAACATACACAACTCTGCAGATCTATTTCTTAATTAGGAAATACTCACAGGGGGTTCAGTGAAAGGGACAGGCTCTCCTACTTTCTTCAGAAAAGTTGCTAAAGATTTCAAAGAGATCTCGTGCAGCTCTATATTCTTCGCTTTTGTTTTCTCATACGTAGCCTTTACAGAAGCAACATCCCCATCCAATTCTGAGAGAAAAAATAAAACCCAAAAGATCTCAGTGGTTACTTGTTTCTCTTTCCACCTGTTTTCACTCATGCTTAACCATCGACTTCTCTGCTGCTCAGACTTTTGCTTGAGAAGCACTGGGATGAAACTGAAGCGACCCCTGACAGTTTCACTGCTGTCCCCGGGGTCCTAGAAGCAGCACAACAGTCCCTAGCATCTTGTGAACATCAAGGAAGCCATCACATCCAGTTAAATTCATTCTGTTGCTCGGGAGAACACAAACACCTGCAGTATGGGAGCTGTCTCAGGTTTTACTTGTTGACATTTGGAAACATCTTCACAACCATAGGAGCTATAAAAACAATGGCTCATAAAGAACAAAAAAAGCATTGTGCAGAGATGGATAGCCTGTGTCCCTTTCTCGTGAGAAAAAGCTTCCCACTCACATCTGGCAAGTGGCTGAGCTCCTTTTTGAATGTGGGAGGCTACTGCAAAAACTGCATGAAATGACAGCTTAATGAAAGCATAGAAATCATTAACTTTCTACAACTTTAAAATAGGTTTATTGTATGGGAAACACCAACAAAAAGAGCTAATACTTAGATTGCATTTAATGGACCACACAATTGTGATTTTACATATTTCTTTTTTCTAAAAGGTATACAGCAAAGGATTATGCATCACATCTCAGGACAAGGTAAAGGAGCAAAGATCCTTTTATTTGTTCCATCATGGATGCGTGACAGATGATCAAACGTCTTTCAGCTGGGACCTATGTTCTACTGTATCTTTGCTAAACACAAACAATTATAATTTTATTTTCCCATTTATTTTAATAATTAGAAAGCATAACCAATTGTGGTAATAACAATACTCTGCCGTGTTTCAGAGACTTTTCTAACTAATTAAAAACAACAATGGCCTGAAAGGAGAATCATTTGTTCTCTCAAAAATTATGCTACTACAAGGTTGGATTTGGTCCAAAATAAGAAATTATATTTGAAAGCTTACTTACTTTAAAAAAAAAAAAAAAAAAAATCTTTGATTTAAGAGATCTTATTTCTACCCCTCATGGCTAGAGCACAATCTATGCACAGCCTTCTCATTTTCAGTTGTGCTAAATATTTTGCTGATCACCCCTTTAACAGTCAAATGATCAATGTCTCATGCAGGTGAGATGATTGCACAGAAAAACCTGGGAACAGCTTTTAAAACTCTTCATGCTCCTACTGAATGTCTCCTCTAGAACCTGCTAGGAGCCAGGTACACCTCTGCCTGAAGAGAGAGTACAGCAAGCATCTGCTCATACACAGTGTGGCTTCATATGTTCAATACACTCTAACCACTGCTTTAGGTATAGTAGGGCAAGTGACTGACTCTCTGCAATCTCTTTATGAAACTGCTATACTATGATGTAGTTAGGAAGGATAGCGAAAAACTTACTAAGTTCACTTACAGAATTTTTACTGGTAAAAATTTACTTGTAGTGGTCAAAGCAGCACAGGACTAACGACAGCATAAAGCAGCAAGTACAATGCTGCTGACAGAAGGGCAACTTTTTGTTTTGTAAAAACATGTTAGAAAACTTACCCTGCTGTGAACCTGAAGCTATCTGTTACAGGGCTAAACGATTTTGGTAGTGATTGCTCTTTGGAATGTTACTAAGCAAGCAAATTTTCTAAGTTAGGTAACACATCGTGGGACTTCTACAACTTGATTTTAAAAAGTAAGTTTGTATTCATTTACCACCATACCTTGGATTTGTGTTTGAAGTGTTTTACCTAATTATTCCTATTTATCTCCTCTGTGATAGATTGGAGCACAAGGGCTTCTGTCCTTTTACTTTTTTGCTTGTAACACATGTGTGAAAAGTATTTACTCCCTGTAATAAAACTGGAGCACAGCATCAGAGTACACAAGGCAAAGGACTCTACAGCACAGCGGTGCAAGCTTCCAACTGAGTGTTGCCATAGGAGCTGTACATCCTGGTTTGTCAAGAGTAAATCTTGCAAATAAACATAATTAAACAAACAACTTGATTTTTTAGAGGTGCTCACCTCTGACCTCAACTATAAGGAGAACTGATGAGTACTTCAATGTAAATTCAAATGAAGGCATCTAGAATATTAACTTTGGCTGAATTACAAGATGCATAAAGAATTTACACTAATAAGACTAAGATCCTTTTGTATTACTGACAGAACTAATCACTTACTATTTTCAAACACACACACAAACACACACATGGAACCAATATTACTACATGTTTTGGGGGAAAAAAGCTGGATTCATTTTAAAAGCCATTCATTCCTACAGTATTTTTCCCCATGGGTTAAGATGGATTCTTTCTTATTCCATGAAACCCCTACTTTAGGTTCTAAGTAAAGGATTCAGGGCTCGTGTCAGCTGGTTGCTCTTCTACCCTAACAGCTAGGACAGCATACAGACCCAACAGACTGAAATGAGAAAAACCTCAGATAACCCCTACACCTCTTTATGACTCGAACTGTAAAGCAAGCAAGGGCTTGCATGACCTTTCTGAATGTCTCCAGAGTTCTTACTAAAACACCATCCCAAGGAGAGTCACTCACCGTAACATCTCAAGAGGTACCGGTACGCCACCACCAGATCGAGATGCTCAGGAATCAGTTCTAGAAGTGTCTCGATCCTCTTTGCCTGTGAAATTCAATGCACAGACAAAAAGAGCATTAACTTGAAATCTTAAAGAATAAAATAAAGCTGCCAAAGTTAGAACAGTGATTGCACATTTTTTAATGAAATTAACTGTACTGGTAACAAGGAATGGACTATGTGACTAAAAGTAGATACAATAATTTCCTTCCAAAATTTTGTATGCAAATATGAAATTGTAAAAGAAATGAATCACAAAATGCAATTAATGTAATAAAGGTCTAAAATCCATACTCAAGAATCCTAAACACTAGTGTGTCTTTTTTTTTCAGGTAGGTAATTAACGTAGTAATGAGAATATGGCAGGATTTCAACCAATTTAGGAAAACTGCAAAACACTCAGCATCCTTCAATGACCTAGAGGTCAATGGTAGCTATGGTCAATGCTTAAAAGGAGTCAGATTACTAACTAATGTGCTTAAGTTTGGAACCTCCTTCCCTCAGCCTCTGATTCCAGTTTCAAAAATTCTCAGGTTTTAAATTAAAAACCGTTCATAGAAATTAATAATAACACCTTTATCACACACTACCAACTTCGATGTGTTAGTAAAATTTCAGCTTGATGAGCTGGGAAACTTCAACGTTTTGAGTTCCTTCTTATACACACCAAACAATAGTGTTTATCAC
Source organism: Corvus cornix cornix (assembly GCF_000738735.6). Lineage (NCBI taxonomy): Eukaryota > Metazoa > Chordata > Aves > Passeriformes > Corvidae > Corvus > Corvus cornix. Next base: position 25,789,084 of record NC_047056.1, read on the forward strand.
GTCATATTTATCGTCATCACTTCAACAAAAGAACTTTAAATCTATTAGCATTTAATGGCAATTTCCACAAAACATCATGTTCATTTGCCTCATTTGAAAAGTATTTACTATAGTTTGTGTGCTAGATGTCTCCTGATGCTGCTCCTCTATGAGAGAAGAATCCATGTGGTTTTGCTTGGGTGTGTATTTCAGGGTCTTTTCGGTTGTTGTTGTTCAATGTTGGGTTTGAGGGTTGGGGGCAGCGGGTGTTTGAGTTTTTTAGTGTGTGCTAAGGCTTTTTTGTTAGGGGTAGGGGTTTTTTTGTTGGTCTTTGGATTTATGTTTTATTTGTTGTGGGGGTTTTTTGTTTACTTTGAGGGGGCTATATGAGGAGGGAAGGATAAGAGTAGAGAGCAAGCACATAAATGAGAGCATTTCAAATTACAGGGAACGAGCACAAAGCCAGGAACATAAACAGATGCTCCAACTAGATACATGTCCAAACCACCACAACAAGTAATATGAAAAGTGTCTTTTAATGTAAACACAGAGGCATTTTATCATCAGAGAGAGGCTGAGATTTTAACTTGCATTTATATTTGTACAATGTAGCCAATAAAACAAGGACTGTGATACTGAACTGGATAATGCAGTAAAACCTTTTAAGCATAATGTTTGCAGGATATACAGTGTAACATCAAAAGCACAGGAAATAACTGAAACAATAGAAAAATATTAAGTACACCCTCCTTTCCATCATGCTCCATAATGTAAACTGTTCTTTAAATACAACCAGCTCTGGAAATTAACCTCCCCCCTCCCCAAGAAACCCAGTAAAGCTGTCAACTGTGAAGTTCAAAGCATGTTAACAGAGGTTGATGAAATAGTACTTTGCTACATATAGAATTGTATACATGAAAAAAAATATTATACCTGTCCAGGTTTAGATGCTGCTCTAGCCATAAAACGCCCCAAAGTTCTCTTCTCCTGAACTATTGCATCCCACCTCTGAAGACAAAGAAATCATTAATGTAGCAGACATGAGCAGGTTACTGACAAACAAAATGACTAAGGTGAACATTTCCAATTACAGATGCTTAAAACAACATACTAATATATTACCTATTTACAAGGTAAATAATTGACTATTAGTTTGATAAGAAAACCAAAAAAACAACCACAAACCAAGTTTATTTCATGCACTTCTTTGATAAACATTTTTAAAATGGTAGGTATAAAGTTTGTTTAAAACAATAGGGGAAAGAATTAAACTAATACTTCAATATACCACAAAAACGAGGTTTAGGACTGCAAAAGAATGAAAAAGAGAAACACTATTCCTCTCCAATTATACTGCCAAGCATTCACAAGTGAGCTAGGGATCATAAGGTTAATTATACATTTAATAAGGTGTCAGGGAGATAACTGCTCGTTTCTTTATAAAAATTAAAATGTACAAAGCAAGTTCTCTTTAAAGTATAATTACCTACACTTATGCATACAAAGGACTGATTTCAATCTCTCTATTTTATAAAAGGCTTTAACTGCAATAGACAGGGTTTGAGAGAGAGAAGTTGAACTTAGGAAAGTTTGAGACAGACCAGATAAAAATCAAAAATTTGTCTTACTTTAGAAAAGAGGAGAAAATAAAATATACAAGACAATATTTAGTGTATGTTCCTCAAAGATGTCAGTCTTAAAACTCTTAACAATGCAGTGTGGTTTTTTAATCAGCTGCAGGATATCACTACCAAAATGCACAGGAAAAAGAGAATATTGTGCATATGAAAACACATACCATGAATTTCCTACAATCAATTAGTATTGTAGACATATGCAAACAAGAAATTTTGGGTTATGCCATGATGAGTATTCTGTGTAAGTAACATGGTTTACAAGCTTCTTTAAGGTCCAGGTGAGAAGGTGTGAAGGTTCATTCCTTCAGGCAAACAGACAAAAAGTGGCTCTGTGGTGCTAAATAGGGGCAAAACACTGATGAGAGAAACTTGAAATATTTTATTACCAACTCTACCCATTCTCACCTGCTGTAAGTGCTCTGAGAGGAAAGAGTCTAGTTGGAGATATGCTATCCACAGCTCCCTTTCATGCTGAAGTTATCAAATCATTTCTGACTCTCATCAGCAAAAGCATTCTCCCTCCAGACAGTACAAAGGATACTGCAGCTGTTTCATAAACTTTTAAATAGACTCTTAAAGGCATTTCTGAAAGCAAGGAGTCTCCATGTATATACTAATATTTCAGATTACAGGCAAAATAGTTAGTTTAGATTGTTGTTTACTTCCCAAAAAATAACAATGGAGAGTGATTATTCCTGTCCTCTAGTTAGTGATTAGAGGAATACTTAATCCACATAGCAGTCACAAATATTCAACACAGCTCAAAGTTTGTCCTGAGCCATAAAACCCCCAAATTTTCTCATATACACGGAAGTTCCAACTCCAGCTTACCTGTAAATATCCACTTATAATGAGGTATTTTTAAATTGTCCCTTAAGACACAGGGTATACAATGTTATTTCAAGTACGCTATAGAGCCATGAATTTAATTCTAATTGTTGGATGCTGTTGTAACAAGTTTCAGTAATATATGAACGGACATTATTCCATGTTTTGGAAAATTTTAAGAACACTATGATTCTACTTAAAAATGAAAAAACCCTTACCTTCACAAAAGCAAAAAACTGTACCCAATTTTCATTTACTCATCCCATTTTAATCAAAGAGCAATCACCAAATCAGGAAGAGTAAAATAACTCGAGAATTTTTTTGCATTTTGATATTCCAAGCTATACAGCAAGAGGGTTTTATGGCAAAATTGTAGTCTCCTTTTCATTTAATATTCAGATGACCAGTTAGGCAAAGCACTACACAAAGGGAATTACAGATAACACACCTCACGCTGTAGTGAAAGTAACTGAACACCTTCGTTGGTATTGTCTTGGAATATCATAAAATATCCAATGGCTGAAGCAGAGCTTTTTCTTCAACAGTTTAAAATACTTAGGAACTGGTAAATGAGTAGCATGCACTATCAGGAGATGATAAGAGGCCTTGATTTGAGGCAGGAGCCTATGCACACATCAGCCTGACTGCTGGACTGTCACCTGCTTGGATGAGCCTCCTGATAGATCCTGTTCCCAGCACCCACAGCTCATCCAACCTCTTGCTTGGCTTTCCTTTAGCTCTGCACAAATGGCACCAATGCAGCTGTCTCAATTCCTAACTCAGCTGAGACTGTGACCCAGAGACCAATGTTTGGGTTTTAATAAGTCTGTGACACTCATATGAATAGAAAGTAAATTCAGTTCTTAAGAAACCTTGAGGACAATATATACAACATTATTGCAACCAAGTGAAGTCCATGACAAGCAATCACTGCCTGTTTCTGCTTTACAAACTCTACAGCTCTAAGATACTATGTTTACAGCACTTAGGAAATTAGGTGAGAAGTTGCAAGGAAATGGTTTGCAAGAAACAACTGACACCCAGCAGAGAACTTAAGAGAAAAATATTTGCAATATACAAATACTTCCTTTATTTCCTTTGGGTTACTGGAATATAAAAACCCCCCTGACTCTGGCACGCACTACTACTCTCAGTACTAGAGCACAAGCTCATGGGTTAATCTAAACTGTGCACTGCTACTCACACTGTAATTCAGATGCATCCCAGCACCACACCTCTTTTTGACAATTTCTCAGGTAACCTTTGAAGAGCTCTGAGCATTTCTGTACCTCTTGTTGTGTCATTACCTGTATCAATGATCTGGCATCATCCACTCTGTCTGCAGTGACATACTGAAGGAAAAGATCTGTGACAGGTCTGTAAATTCCAAACTGACTGGCCAGTTGTTCTGCCATTGCACCAACTGCAAAATGATGGGTACATAAGGAAAATCTGGGATTGAAAAGCCACTTTTGTAAACTTCACAGACATGATTTATGCTGACTGAGCAGATTTTACATCTAATAGCTCTTTCATAACACCTCTGTCGAGTCAGAATATTTAAATATCATTGCAATTAACTTACATTTTTCCAAAGCTGGTTCTAATCCTTCCTCAGACACCTTTCTTAACAAATAGGAAATATTTCTGACAGTTTGATCAGGATTCTGTGCACCAGAGATAAGGAGAGGCTCAAGGTATTTCACAGCAGCATCAAGGTCATTGCTAGGAAAAGAGATTGAACTGGCTCAGTTTCTGAAATCAAGATTTCTAAACCTAAGAAGCAATACATTAAAGTTTTTGTTTTCTACATCAAGCTTGTATTTACCAGGAATAGTGGATGAAAAAATATTGACAAAAAAGATTTACTTTGTTCAGATATTGTAAAAGTGTAACAACTTATGACTGAATGAATAAATCAATTAAAAAATAATTTTTAATGGCCTTTGACCTGTACAAAGTTTAGGTATTTTAGACACACTTTTTTCCTGATTAAGAAAGAAGAGTTCAGCTTGCTGCTTTAGGAAAATGTGTCCTGCAAATCTAGAAGGCAAAATCTAAACATTAACAGAGGGTATCTGAATAATTAATGCACGCAATTTAAGTATTTTTATGCAGTGCAATTAATTATTTACCTGATTTTTACCAGGCCTGTCTTTTTGGATGCAAAAGACAATATTAAATGTCATTTGGTCATTACATCTAAATGCTTTTAATCTTAAGGCTTAAATATAGCAAATGCTAATATAATAATGTAGGAAGTATTCACCAAAGTGTAAACTCTACTTCCAGCATTCTAAAGGTTCAATGACAACATATCTTACCAGTCCAGTCTAAAAACTACTTTAATTGAAAAAGAAAATTGAGCACAATGAATGCTTTTAGGTGAAGCAGAAATACAGCACATGTGAACGCTATGAAAAATGCTTTGAAAACTGTATCACTAACATGGATCTGCCAATAGATGAACCTGTACTGGAAATATCTGCAAGAATCTGTTTTTGAGAGTTATCAAGGTACAGATTGCAAGGTATTTGAGAATATATAGGCTGCATATTATTTCCACTGTTAAGTCTTTTCATACATCAAGTTCGTTTTGGTATGGGAAAAGAAAAGTTGACGCTCTACCTGCATACAACAATTTTTTTATTTATTCCTGTCATCAATCTCCATCTTAAGAACACAGCCTGCAACACTTTCATGACACGGAAATAGAGGAAAATAAGCAGCTTATAGGACAAATAATGAAGTGTCCCTCCCATCTGAAGCGTTTCATTTACGTACAAGTCCATGCACTAGAACTGTGTGCCAAGGACTGGCATGCCTGAGGCAATCAGGAATCTGTTATGCACTACAAAGGTCTACAGCTTTCCTGCCAAGTCAGGCACAGGAGGTCCACCTGACAAAACTAGTTTGAAATAAAATAACAGAATATGTAGGATTCCTGAGGATTGGTTCCTGCAAAGTAGATTTGAGAAGCTGACAATGCCTTTTCTCCTCCAAGTGCTTCCCCATGCAGTTTTACACAAAGGATAAACTAGCACAGTACCAACGTTATCAACTAAACCAGAAATGCAAGGCAAGAGCACAATACTGAATTAAACAGTTGAATCAAAGGCAACTTGAAAGTGTGGGGATAATTATGATAACTAAACTGTGGCCTAAAGCATCAGCCAAGCTTTTATAATTCTTACAAAAAAAACCCCACGGAAAGACCCCACTCCACAGACACACATCTGGCTTTCACATTTTGAAGGTAAAGACAGTAATATTTCAAGAATATTTTGTCATTTCAACTACTGGAACACGTAGTAGATTTTTGTTTCCAAACTATCACACACATAACCTCTGGGTGCTAAGTTCGATTAAGTAATTCCATTTTACCTTCAGATTTCATAGAGCTGTTGATATAACACCAAGGAAACACTTTATATGCACATTAGAACAAAGGTTTCAAAGCTAAATTACAGCACCAAAGAAGACCTTCTATTCCTCCAAATGCTTCACACTTATTATCCCTGTATTTCATTAAATTATTTTCAACCCCAAATGTGTTTGGGAGACAATACCAGAACAGAACCACACACCATACTCAACTACAATTTTAACATCTGCGACACTGTAAAAAAATGGAAACAGAATGAAATGGATAATGCAAGAGATTTCCCACTACTCTGCAGAAAAGAATTAAATACACAGTCCTAGAAATACTTACCTTTTAGTATGAGCCAATGCAATAGCATTAGGCATTAGTGAGTCAGATAAACCAATTGATTTTGTGACACCTCCCAGGACGTTTTCAAGTACTTGGAGGTTCTTTATATCTCCTTTTTCTGCCAGGGCCTGAATGAGAGCAGTAACTGCTGGTCTAGTGGGCAACACGCCACTGTCAAGCATTCCTTTTAAAACAGCCAAGGCATCTAACAATGGTAAAGAAATAAGGGAAACAGAAATCAGACTTTAGTTGAGAAAGCAACCATGCTGCTGGCATCATTAATCTTACCCTTTTAAAAATATATACAGAAAAAAAATTCTTTAAGCCCTGCAATAACTACAGTGAATTCTAACTTGAATACATATACACAAATAAAAACTTTCAACAATAATTTAGGTTGAAAGGCTGCAATATCTCCTAGTAAGAAGTATTAAGCTACTTTCAACATTGAAATAATTTTTTTGTAACCCACTCACGGAAAGCAGCTGTGTCATAAATATCCTCTCTTATGACTTTAAAGTCCTGACTCTTTTTTCTCCAAACTGCAATCAATTTCCTTTACTAAAAACAAAAAAAGTTGTATATTTAAGAATAAATACAGTTCAAAAATGTAGTTTATTATTGAAACTGCTGAAGTATAATACTGAGATTTCTCTTTTTAAGTGTGCACCAAGACTTTGTTTCCCAAAATTTAATTTTTAAATAGAAGTATGGGACACAAGTCTCCTTACAAGAACAAAAACTGAGAACTCAACACTTACCTCAAAAACTCCTAAGATTATTGCAATTACATATGTTGAAAACAGACAAGGTCAATCTCCTGTCCGTCCATCTGCCACAAATTTCCCAAACCCACAGCACATGAAGTCACCCTCGTTTCTCCAAGCAGAATTCTTGTCAATTTACGTTATCCATGAGCAAACACACACAGAAAGACGTGCCCCTCTGGTAAAAATCTCTTACTCTTTACCAGCATAGGCAGGATTAATCACAGATGATAATTATAATACCAAGGGATAACACTTCTAGAATAACATACACCCACATGAACTCCACAGCACTGCCATTCCAATTCAATATACAGGTACTGCAGAAACCAAGTATTACCCTTTACATGACAGGAAGAAAAAACATCCTGTATGCCTAGCCTTCCTTCACAGGAAATTTTCCTTCTGTCCCACATTCTTCTCTTTAGGGAAAAAAAGGAGCAATATATGGGGGGTGAGATTCACAACATTTAAAAAGCAATCTCAGAACAGATGCCAAGTTCAAATTCCCTCCTCACTATAGGTGTGGACCTCCCTCTAACATGCAGCACAACCAGCCTTCTCAAGAATGAGGACAGAGAAAGATTGGAAAGCTGCATATGTGCAGCACTACTGCAAGAAATTGGGTACTTATAGCATAGTGGATAACTCTGCAGGTAACTATATGCTCGTGAAAACCAACCATTTGTCTTTCACAATGCTTTCCTATAAATTCTGCAAATTTCCTACCATGAAACCCACTCTTGAAAGTAGCCTGGGTTTTATGAAGTTCTTGCTAGAAGATATCAGAGCTCTTAGGACTATACTTAGGGGCCTCCATAAAACCTTTTAACTATACCACATTACACAATAAAGAACGTTGATGAACTAAATGAGGTATGTAAGTGGTAAAGCAAGCAGGTTTCACACAAGTGAAAGCCATCACAGGATGTAGGTCAAACGGAGCTCACCAGCAAAAGACTACAAAAGCACCATGCCCAAAAACGTTTTGGGTCATCTACGAGCCTTAGAAAATGACCACTATGGCTGAAATATTTAGTAGTTTGCATTTTCAAGGCTTCACTTAGACAAAGACAAGTAGTATCTTTCAAATTAAAACAGAAACAAGGATCAAGTGTGACTATTCAATAAGATTGTCAGAGTAAAGCTTCTTCAACGTGCAAGATAAAAGAAAATATCATTTTGCAAAGTAATGTAATTCCACAGACTTCTTGAGAAACTCTGCATCGTGCAAAAAGAAGATTTTTAGAGTACAGCAAGGAAGAGGGTTGATGCAGCAGAGAATTTAGTATGCTAGCTAAAACCCCATATAGTTTGTGCAACAGACTGGCAGAATATCGAAACATCACTTATGTTCAAAAGCAGGGAAGAATTTTGGTGTGCAGTGTTCAGGAAGAGCTGGTAAAACTTCATGACATATTGGAGAAGAAAACAGAGATTTATTAGAATAAAAGCAGACAGGAAAGTCAGGTGAAGGCCTTGAAAGCTGCTAAGAAAGATCTGCCAATAGCAAAAGGAGCAATGGCGTTCACCACAAACACTTGAGTGGATGACACCTGGCAGGGATGTTAAACTAGAGACTGAATGAGGAAGGCATTGGAAAGAAGGCAAGTTTATCAGCCACAGGAAAGAAGGAGTACAAGTGAGAAAATGTGTCTAAATGCTCATCTCGAGTCTTTTAATGTAGCTGATGTTACATGGGTATGGGTTATTAGTACAGCTATGCATAATGGAATGAAATAAAATGTAATGATGGCACGATCAAAAGTAGGTTTTCTGGTAGGCCTTGTAAACCCAACTTAAATAATCCATTTAATTTGTACATAGTTGCTTTAGAGCTTAAACATACTGACAAAAATATGTATCAACATTGTACTTAGACTTGCATGGGGATAAAAGATACTGCCCTGCATGTAAAACTACCTGCATGCAGAGTTTTCCTCTTGCACAAGAGTTCTTCAACACAACTAAGTAAGTTAGATGTAACACTGTGGAACTGATCTCTAGGCTGCAAAGCAACCAATGCTGAGAACTAAAATAAAACAACTGTAAACTTCATGCCCCGTCCTGTTGGGCATCTTATGTACTCTTCAGCCACCATTTTTTTCACTATCATCATTACATTAAAAAGAAAACCAACCAGAGTATTTTGTTACCATTGGTATTGAGAACTATTAAAAAGTATTTGATTAAGTTTTTAAATCAATATTATAATCATTTAGTTCACAATCATGCACATTTAACAGTCAATTTAACTCATCTGGTATCTCACACAACCAACACAATATGCAAGAAACAACTGCTGGGAATTGTTTCAGATGCTCTAAAGTATGTTAATTTCCAAAGCAAAATGACTTGTGCTGTGAATTTTAACGCACTTGAAAGCCTGTACTTTCTCTCGTTCTGGAGCACAAATTTTGCATGTCTGAAGAGCTGTGATTCATCTTAAGAAAACCCATCTTGTGTTAAATGGAATGGAAACTGGACTAAGTGGTCAAATGACAAGTACATTCATATTCAAGCTGTATTATAAATGCATGTACAGTAATTTACGTCTCTCAGCTACCACAAAAGGCTCTTGATAAGCAGGTAATTTGCTAAATGGACTCCTTTATCCAAGTATTCGAAGGGCGTTACAAGAAAAATCTGCAGAGGCATTAATGTGACGTAAAGGTCAAGCATTGTGACATACCTTTCAAATAATCCCGCCTAACTTGCGATATGATGAGGAGGCTGCTGGCAGCACTGTTCAGTGTGAAGCCCTTGATGTGGGTCTCAGCACTAAAAGAAGCAGACATTTAGAAAGGAATTACTGACATGCTTCTGATACGATAATAAATGGTTGAGCACCAAGGTGAAATTATAAAAACTACTGTTCGTATGTTAAAAATATTGCTGCAAAATATCGACCTGGAGACAGCTTTTGTGTTATCCTGTCAATGGTTATAGAAGGATAATTTTTTTTGCATTCTGACAGATGACAAAGTTGGAAGTGAGCAACAAAAGAAACAAAGTACAAGATTTTTTTTAAACAATCGGTTCAGATTCTTGAATGCTGACATATTAGATGACTAAAATAACTGCATGCCCTGCATTGTTCTGTTGTATCCTAAGCTGGATACTTTTTCTTCTTTTTTCAATAGTCACCATAATTATAAAATATAAAACTATTCTTTCAGCAATAAAAATGAAACATTTATTTTCAGCACTGTATATTTTAAACATAAACTAAAGCATATTATGAACTAACACCATATCATTTGGTTGATTAATTTTCAAATTTCTGTCATCTAGATGTATACAGGTTTTAAAGTGAACATCCTACATTTGCTGCCTTAGCCACATTAAAATTTTATTTCACTTATCAACTCCTTATCTTCTGTAATACAAAACTTCGTGTATGTACAGCAAAGACAGTCTTTACTTTAGTTAACCCTGCTAAAGCTTTTCTAACACTCTGGAAATTGTCAAGAGAGACTAACCAGCAATCACATTGGTCTTACACTACAAAATGTTCATGCTCCTAAATGACATGTAGCCAAGCCCCGTTTTTAATATATAAGGGTAACTTTACAAATGTTCATTTCTAGATTACAAAATCTCTACAGAGCAAAGGGGGGCAATGCCATTTACCATATCAGCAATCAAGATAAACCTCACTCATCATCTTGTGGCACACAACTGAGCAGCCTACCTACTTGAACTTAGGGGCTGAGCGGATTGGGAGGTAAGCAGGGTCATTGCTAAATTGTTCTCCTCAATCCCAAGAAAATCCTTCACATTGCACACAATATGACTATCCTCTCAGTCACTTTCAGCCTCCCAGGCTCACAAATGCAGTCACTGGACTCGGGATTTTCTTACTCTCCCAACCAATCCCCTTAATCCCTGCCTAAGCACCCACTGCTCAGTTCCGCCTTTTTTTTTTTTCCCTTTGTCCCATCTGTCAAAGCCCTTAAGTCAACAATTCATGCATGAGACTGTAAATTACATTTAACAAAGGATTTACTTTCTCCAATCTTCCAATCTTTAGTGTGATTAAATAGACGTTAGCTACTATTACAGAACTAATCCATCATTCCAATACTCCTAAATTTCTATTTAAAACTTCTTGGACTAAATGCACTAAATATTCCTCAAAACAGTCCTAGAATGTGAAAGCAACTACACTTAGGTTGACCAACAGATCAGTGATCTTCTGGGTTGTCTGGCGTTAGTTTTTTTCAAATGCAGTGTAGGAGTGCTATTTACTCCTCCCACATCGCTTTCTCAAGGAAGTTTCTCAGTTCTGGTAACAGGGGACGTTTTGAAGTTATTGGGCATTTCTAAATTTTAAAAAAAGTAGGCTTTTTGTTGCCTATGCTAATGTGCACAGTAAGACTCTCTACATATCATTTACCTTTCAAATTTGGCTTTAAACAGTAAAAAGTAATACGTATCTAAATGAAAATATTAGGAGCTGCACAACTTTCAGGCCATCACACATGTTAAGGCTTTGTAGGAGTAATCTCTTTTTAGCATGAGGCTGGAAAAGTTGTGAAGCATCCAGAAATGTGTGTGAAACACAGATTTGCTACTCCTCAATCATAGGAACACACACTATCGCTTTCTCTATTTCAGTGAATTCCTTAGAACTTACAGGCTTTTAAAAATGCTTAATATAAGCATCATTTTGTTACTAGAAAAAAAGACACACAGATACGCCATGAACACAACAAATATGAAGTCTTTTCTGTCTTGATGCAACAGTGAGTTGTTAGAAGCTTCTCAGTGTAACTATCTGGTATTTCTATGCTACGAGATGGAGTAGGAGAGTTGTGAAAAGTACAGGAGTTATGGTCATGGTTGTAACCAAGAAGAAAACCTCTTATAAAATCCTATTAATTGGCTTGTAAATATCTCAAACTTCAGAGGCTTAACGCACCTCCAACCTTTTCAGTTTTTCAAATCATTTTTCTTCCTGAATTTTGAATTTACATACTACAACACTTACCTAAAGTGACAATTCTGAATCCCTGAAATACTAGGAACAAGCCACTACTTTTTTTCTTCTCTTCTAATCTGCAAATTATTGCTGGTAATATGCACTACTTTGTGCATCTTCCTTACAACTGTGTTTGAGCTGTAGAGCCAGGAAGCAGTCATGTTTCAAGGTTCTTCCCTGAAGAACCTTTCAATATATCTTTAGATAACTGAGTATCTTCTGTGAAACAAACTACCTAAATTTTATCAGTGTTCTTTGCACTCCCTAAAACATCTTTTATTTGCAGAGATTTATCAGTTACTTGCATTACAGGGAGATCGATTTGATAAACTGATTTAGTTTTCCCTTGATATAAGCTATATATCCTGCAAGCACAAACATTACTTATTATAAAGCCCAGTTGCTGAGAGCTATTTGAAAAAGCACTATTTGTTCTTCTGAATGCAGAACTCAAACACTTTTTCAACGCAAGACATTTCTCCAGTCTAAACACTTTTAAAGAAAACATTAAAATAATCAGTATCATCTTACACTAGACCGTTCCTGGACATCAGAAACTAAGTTGGTACTAAAAATTATTAGCTTTTTTCAGAGTACTCTATGCATTAGGTAATTTACCTACAGCCACTTTAAAATTCATTGTATTCATTCAGTGACCACACTTGATGACAACCACTGGTCTAGTTTCAGTTGAAGAAACTGAAAGATTTAAAATCCTTAAACTTAAATTCTTGTTTTCCTTAACTCTCCATTGACTCTCCAAAGCTTTAAAACGCTTTAAAGCCTATAACCTGACCAGAACATGTGTTACAAGCAGTAATTCAAGCAAGTGTCATACCATACAACACACTAAAGGTTAATTTAATTCCTTTCCTTCTAATAATACATGACAGCAGGTTGGATTTATTTCAGAAGTGTAAGAGTTGGATCTAAGGTTTATGGTCATCTCCTAGCCACTGGCATCACAACCAAACATACCATTTTGCATTTGGCAGGCAGCCAGCTGCCAGGGAGTGTGGGCAGGGTAAGACAGCAGCAGGGACAAGCATTCAGGGGAAGGCTCACGGGCAGCTAAGTGAAGGAATCCTGTCTGTTTGGATATTGCTCTAAAGAGGAAAAGGCAGACTGCCAGAAGGGTAGACTTTCAGCTCTGATGCCATGTACATTTGTTCAGATTGTTATTTGAAATGAGTTATTAGCAATACACACTGTCACTCTAGTACCTTTTTAAAAATGTGCCATATCGCCCTATGAAATGCTGGTGTGTTTCTTACCACAGCTCCTAATCACTAGTCATGACCTGTTTTCCCATTAGAAGATAAGGACTCACCTGAAAATGATCCAGAAATTATTTAACCACTCTCTCTGAGCCAATAAAAATCCCCCAAACAAAGAAAAGCCTTACATGCGTTTCACATCAAGGGCTTCATCAAGACAATTCTGTGCTAACAGTGCTTTTATAAGGACGTCACAGCAACGATAAGGAGACTCATCCTTCTCTTGCATTCTCCTGAAAATATTGTAGGCCTCTAAAAAAGAGTAAGAAAGCCAAAAGGAAACGTCATATTGCAAGAATGTTGATCACAGAAAGAAATCACCTGTTCTTTGAAAAAGGTCCATCTTAAATCTATTTATCCTTTGCTTACATCTTTAAGCTCAAAGCCGTGGATCACAGCTTGTTCAAAACTTCCCGTGTACAGTGATCAACACACACTTCCACAGGAGAAAAAGTTTGCTACTGCTCCTCCTTTATACCTGGCTGTTGCTTCAATACCAACATAGCTGGTTAGAAGGGGAAGACTCAGGATTTTTAAAGCAACACCTAATTCTGGGGTATGCAGTTACAGTGTCTGGTGCATGATCACAACAGCATTTAACAAATAATATAGGAGGCGATTCCAATATGGGGAGATCAAATTATTTGGCTACGACAAGATTTATACAAAACATACAATTTACAAATATACAGATATTTAGCAAGTAAACTACACTGCATTTGTTTGACTGATTAACAGTTTTATTTCATGCATTCACAATAACTGTCAGTGTATGAAAAGATGTTACCAAAAAGGGGGAAAAAATGATAAGCACACTTTTCAGTCATTTATTTTTCTGAAACAAGATTATGCAGCTATAAACATGCAGCTAGAACTGCCATCCACACTGTAACATATGCTAGAAAGCTGTCTTAAAAACCACAAATGATCTTTTATATCTACACTGTGATTGCACGTTTCTTTTAATGACTCATGAAATAATCCCTTTGCTAGTTCAAATCACAGCCACAATAACCTTTAAAACTTATCAGAAATAGTTGGACTATCACCAACAAATTTCACAGCTATGCATTAAAGCTTTTTTCTTATACTTCGAAAATAAAGATGAAGACAACTCATTTGAATCTTAATGTCATAAGAAGCATCACACTAATTGCACTTAGTACAGTGTGTTGCGGAATTTTAATGAAAACTGTTGGTATGCCTTTCAGTTTGCATCTTAAACTTCTTCAGCCAAAAAGTATACACAAAAACCTCCTGAAATGTAGGCACAGAAATGGCTAAGCATAAAATTAGTTATTTACATCACACAAACTCCTAAACCAAGTTAATAATTAGAATTACCATGGCCATTCATAATCTACTTATTGCTTGAATCTATGTTAAATATACATATATGAACAGAGATAAAGGATAACAGCATCTTAGTAAAAATTAAATTCACTTCTGTGCATTTGAGTTTCATGTGTACAAGAGTCTGACATGAGAGTCTGACATTACAAGAGTGATTGCATCGTCAACCAAAAGAGCAATGAAACAATAGGATCACACAAGAAAGGTTCTGAAATCCTCCACCACTTTTACTTAGAGGTCTGAAGTTAGTTTGGCCTGCAGCAATGTGCTGAACTCTCTTGCCTGCTCAGAGATGCTGATCACCAGCATTCATAGTGTTCAAGTTTAAATTCAGGGGCAAGACATTTCTCCTTCCACTGTTCTGAAATCTGAGGTACCAGTAGACTAGCAACTACATTCAACAAGAACAATACACCTCTGACTGGTATCATCTGCTACAAATGCAGCTACTGATTTACAGAAATGCAGCTGACTGGTGATAGGTTTGGTCTTTCTGCTTGTAAATGCCTGCTTGAAATTTTTTTTAAGGGCAAAAACTCCTTATGTTTAGAGACTCCTACAAAAGCTCTGCTGTCTTCAGACTGAACTACAATTTCACCCTGTGTTTAAATATTGCTTTCATCAGTTGGATACAGAAATGGACCTTGCCACTAGTGGCCAGGATGCCAAGCATATGTTACCATCAATTATCACAGCCCATAAAATGTAAGATCTCCTTCTACAAGGAAATGTATTTAATTTTCTTTTTTTTTTTTTTTTGTAATGACTAGTTCAATGAAGAATTAAAAATTTTTGTATCAGTTTTGTTGTGTATGTCACTCCTAACCTGGGAAAGCTTATCCTGTCCAGATTATTTTCTTAACTTCATTTTGCATTTCTGCAAGTAGCATGTTTGAAGTATACCTAGATCAATCTTGAATTGAGACATATGCCTGATCAGGTATTATCAGCTTATTACTTCTTCAGATGGCATCTAAAATTATTAAAATATATTAGCATTCAAAAGAGAAATTTCTTGGGTTTCAAGATCATACTGTGTTATACCACAGCTATTTCAAGTAGAAAGATTCGTTAGAAAAGTGACAACTTGCCAAGTAAGTCTCAGTTCTCAAGACAGTCAAATCTGTTTCAGCAATTGTGATTGTTTGGGATATGTGTTACATGATCCCCTAGAGTCAAGTTCTCACACGGAGGAATCAAGACAAAAATGAAAATATGACTTTGCATAAATCAAGCACTTTGGAGAATAGGTTATCAAAACGTGTCAGACTTGGTAAGTTCATTGAACAGTTACATAACTAGATTGAGTTAATCTTTTTCCCATCAAAATGCTGCCCTGTTACATTCACACCAAAATTACATTATACTGGTTATATAAAAAAAAGCAACAACTTAGTGGTTTTAGAGTTTTTCTTCAGTCCAAGAGAACAGATTCCCAGGAAGACAGGAACTGTTTTCCAACATAATCTTTTTTTCCCCTTCATTCCCAGTAACTCTAGAACACCTTCTCTCAAATACTACCCTTTAAATAAAAGAATATGCAGAAGTGATTTACTGCTAAGTTCAATACCCAAAGTCATCACAGAAGTTACATTTTATATTTTTGCTTTAAACTAGTTTCCCTTCCAAGTCTAAGGCATATTTGGTTTCCTCCTGCTCTCCACTTTATCATTTATGATACCAAAGGCACAGGACACTTGTGTGGAAATGTCGTAAACTGCGTTCCCTTGATTTCATCCAATTTTCAATGAAAATATTCCTGCATTTCTCATTTTCTTACAAGACCCAAAAGTTACCAGCATGAAGAATTTCCTGAAAACATGTCTGCCGTAATACACAATTCTTAACTTCATATACATAACATGATATTGCACTGCCAGTATGCAGAATGTCCAGACCCAACTTTAGACTCCTGATCTAAATAGACTGAATATTTAGACTGAATAACTCTAGATGGTAATTTCACTAACAATGTAAGTAAAATGTGTGAATGACTGATACATTCTTCTTTTAAAAACTCAGAGCTTAAAAATCTGTGTCCAACCTGTAAAATACACTGATTACACTTAGAGAAGAAAATTACTAGGTGTCTTGCATTTATATATCTTCTTCATTCAGCAAAATTAATTTTTAAACCTATTGAATTCAATTTTCTATACTGCTTTCAAGTGATGTACCTAGTTATTTATTATAGTATAAATGAAGAAAATAAGGATTTCCAGAATATTCAAATGCTCTGCACCTTGGCAAATACTAGAAATGAACTAATTTGGACCAAGGCTCTTCTCAGTGGTGCAGAGCAATAGGACAAGAGGCAGTGGGCAGAAAGTGATGCACAGGAAATTCCACCTAAGCATGAGGAAGAACTTCTTTACTGTGCAGGTGACTGAACACCGGAACAGATTGTCCAGAGAGACTGTGGAGTCTCATCACTGGAGATATGCAAGGGTCCTGTTCCATGTGCTCAAGGATGAAACTGCCTGAGCAAAAAGGCTGGACCAGATGACCCACTGTGGTCCCTTCCAACCTGAGACGTTCTGGTATTCTGTTATTTCTTCCCCATTTTGCAAGGTCCAGTAAAGCTATTTCTTCTTAAGTCACCCTGCTTTGGGATGAGATGGATAAGAATGGATTTCCAATGACTAAACATGGACTAAATCAAAGGAACTGCACATATTTCAACACTCTGCTCTTCTGTATACAAAGGCAAACATCCATGCATAAATTCATTCTGTTTTCAGCAGAGACTGGGAAGTTTGCACAGAAGAGCTCCGCAGTTAATTGAAACCTTAAAATTAATGTGGAAGGGGGAAAAACGCACACTGGATTTCAGTTTACCTTGTGCTTTATTTTTCTTGCAAAGCATCCGTATTTTCATTTCTTCCACAATAGCAGCATTTCTGCTATCTTCAGGCCTAACCTTTGAAAGAAACAAACATTTAAATTACTGTAATGCTATGTGTTAATGTTTTTTAGTAAGAAGAAATATATTTGTAAGCGTTGTTAGCTAGGAAAGTTAAACTCCACTTACCTTAGGTACCTCAAATGGAACAGTCTGACCATTTTTCTCAAATATATCAGCAAGTAAAATTAGTGTTTTCTCACGAGGAACAATATTTTCTTCTTGAATTTTAGTCCAGATAGCTTCAGCCTTTCCCCAGTCCTTTTTGCTGTCTGAAACAAGATTAAAATCTTCAGATAAAAGCACATTTGGAATATACATCCATATCTAAAGTTATTCAAAATCGTGTGTTTGGAAAATAATTCATCAATTAATCATGTACTTCTGCTTCATATGATCATCAGTTTGAAAAGTTTTAATACATAGAGGATGCCAGAAAAAAACCCCAAGGATTATAAGAATTTTCAGATAAATGAGAAATCAGCTCAAAAGTATTGCAGAAGCGATCATCTCAGCTCATCTATTATTCTTGATTGTTAATTGAAATGTATATCTGCATCACTGTACAGAACTGCAAATAAATAGAAAGCTGGACTTCATGAGAAAAAAACCAGTTAACTACCATTTAACTACCTACAGCAGGGGTTTCCTGCTGCCATTACATTTTCTACCTTTGCAGTCACAAGTTGTGAAGCATTTATGACTCTAAGACACTGCTGATTTACACTGGTAAAAATGAGCTCTCTAAAGCAGAAACATCCTTCTCAACAAATTACCTTGGCATTTTATTCCAATCAGGTTTAGTTCTCCTACTATATACGCAAATCTTGTAAATTCTCCGCTGACTCTTCAAGGGTCAGTCTCTCCTCACAAGTGCACAGCAAAGGGCAAAAGGTGACATTTGAAAGTTGCAGCAATGGAGTATCTGATAATGATCAAATCCTGGGACAGGTTGTTCAGGAAGGCTCTTTGATCTCCACTGCTGGAGGCACCCAAACCTCTACTAAACAAGGCCACAATGTGATCTGACTTTGGAGCTATCCTAGCATCAGGAAACAACCTGGGCTTAAACTCCTGAGGTTTTCTCCAGTATAAATTAGTCTGTGATTCCAGATACCCAAATGCCTTGTTTTCAACATTTTTATTACTGCTTGGACTAGATGGTAGGTTCTTTTTTTTATATGCCTAAAACAGCTCTGAAGTTATGGCTTTGGTACACAGTGACAGTCCTACTGTACTTGTGCATGGGGCAGCTTTGATAGATAATCTAAAATGGTTGAAAGCAGGATTATGCATAGCTTTTGTCTTTCATGGTGACAGAAACCCACAAATATTTTCCACTTCTTTGAATAGATGGAATTGGTTCTGTCTTCTGAAAGAAGACTGAAGATTTTGCATGACAGAATTTGATGAATTGTATCTTCTTAGATTCTCTTCCTAGCAGGCACACTGTCAGACTTAGTCACTGCCAGAGGTGAACAGGGTGAGTGGAGAAACAGGAAGGTTCTCTCCCTGTGGAGACAAGATTGATTTTCAGGCCTACTTGATTTTTGATGGTGAACCAGTCTGTGTAAAGCCAGAATTAGGTAACGCTATGGTTTTGTTTGAAGCTTTCCAAGGCTTCAGGAAATGAAAAGCAGCAAAGTTCTCCTGGGGTCTCTGGTCATTTTTTTGCGCAAGTCCTCATGTCCTCTCCTGCTGCACCTAAGTGCAGTGGGGAAGAGGCCTGCATCAGTAGTCCTACCCAACCGAAGATGTACTTGGAGAACAGCCTAAAATTACTTTAAGCTCAAAAGCAAGTTTTCCAGATATATCAAACTGCTGTAATGGCTCAATAATATATAGCTGTATGTACATCCATTACCAAAGTACACAGGAATTCCTGTAATGCTTTATGGCCCAATTTACTGTTTAGTGCTCCACATCCAATAGTGCTCCATATCCAATCTTAACACAATATATTTTTTTTAGTACTTTAAAATAGATCTCCAAAATTTTAATCCTTTATAATACAGTATAATACACTGAATAAGAAAACCAACATAGACTGAAAAACACAGAAAAGAGGAAGAAAAACCACATAGATACATCCTACACTAAGTCTGTAGCATAAAAGTGAACTTTCAGTTTTAAATGTTTCATGCCTATAAATGATGCAAGAGTTAGGTTGTGGCTGGTGAAAAATAGGTGAATTTAAGAAATATATGCACCTTTCAGAACCAGATCCAATTACAGGAAATTCCAGATTTTTATCAGTTATGAAGATAAAAGATGAGCAGGTTTTCTTCTCTAAGCATATTGAAAGCCAAAACAGAGTTTTTCAAATCATAACACCAGACAATATCAAGGATTGGAAAACTTGTACTATGTAAGTCTATACTATATTACATACACACACACACTATACTGTGTTCAGTTCTGCAGATGAAAAAAACCCCAAACCTGACTTCTCCTCCCCTACAAGATGCCTCAGAAATGGTACCCAGACTGTGTATCAAGATATGCCTTATCTTCAGCGTTATGTTCCACCTCCAACCACAAAGGGAAACGGATTACAAACATGAGAAAGATCTTAAGCTCACTTACCATACAGTTGAAGCAGGTGGTAGTACATCTCATCTCTATCACATTCAAATAGATTTTGAGTTAATTCTACCAACTGCTCCAAAGCTTCCAGCTTCAAAAAGAAGGAAGAACACAGTTATACTTCAGCCAAACAATTATGTTTCTATATATGTGCACATACATGCTGTGTGCATTCAGCTAAAACAATATTTCTGTTTAAGTATACACCAGCATTAAGTTCACCTCATCAGCCTGTCACCTGTCCTTTCACAAACATAAAAATCAAGTGAGAAAATACTTCAAAA
Source organism: Corvus cornix cornix (assembly GCF_000738735.6). NCBI lineage: Eukaryota > Metazoa > Chordata > Aves > Passeriformes > Corvidae > Corvus > Corvus cornix. The sequence goes on from NC_047056.1 coordinate 25,809,396, forward strand.
CAATTTTTCTTGGAACAAAATGACAGTTCCATAGAACACAGCATACGAGTCACATACCTGTTTATTTAATATACACCTTTTTGCAAACCACTGCAATCTTCCAGAGTGTGCTCTCAAGCCAGGAGTCTGTAAAATATTTCCACAAGAAGAAATACATTACTGCACACAGAACATTCTACAGGAAAATAAACATAATACAGGTATTCATAATGAAAGTTCATAGCTTTTGTTTGTTTTTTGAAATCTAAATAAAACTACAAGCTCACAAATAATCATGTTAGGTTGCCTTTACGAGACATAAAAATTGCAATCATCTTATTCACCACATTCTCCTTTTTGGTTGAACACTGCTGAGAGTTGATTTAAAATACACTTCAGATGAACTGAAGTGTTAAATAACTTCTATCACCACATTAATAGGGTATTATTGCTGTTACCTATACTAATCCCTTGTATTACTCATGGTAAAGAATTATTATTATTTGGAAATAATACTTCACAATGAAGTATTTGTATTAGACACCACTGCAACTCAGCAGCTAGAAAACCATGCTTCTGAACTGCACCATGACCATGTGGTGATGCCAATATACTGTACTGATACCAGGTATAGTAACTGTAAGGCAATTCCTATCCCAGAACAGAAGGCTCAAGATTTATTCTTAAAGCTAAGACACTTAAGGCTTACCCTTATGTGTGTGTACACAGAGGAACTGATGTGTAATTTGTTAGCATGCCACAGTTCTTTCTGTTACTTTCCCAGGTTGGGAACCTTAGCTTATTCACTCCTTTGTTGTTTCAAGCAGACTGCAGATATATTATACACATGCTCAAAGAAAATGTTTCAAATCCTTGAAACTCTATCTGGTGTAGAAAACCACATTGTGCCTTCCCAGCACCATATGCCATAATCATAACAGCAGTTCCTCAACTTAAATTCTTACATTTTCTCAAAAATTTTAAAGAGACATGTCACATGTTCTACTACCCGTGTCCAACATATCCAAAAAAGTTTACAGCAAAATGTGAGCAAAGCATCCATCATTTCTACCTCTTGGCCTTGCCTCCCACAGATACTTGGATTTACTTCCTTTATTCTACCTTGTTTTAGCACAAACACAATTTACAGAGTGGACTCTGCTTTTTCTTTCACGTGTCCAGATTCACATTAATATAGCTCAAAGTAACTCCAAAGAAATGCCTGTTCACCCCTACAGAGAAACATGTGTTTTGACTCTTGAAGGCCTTTAGCTTTTAATATTGTAAGAAAACTCTACTGTTTAAATGTGAAGTGCAACTTTAAAAATTTGAATGCCAGTATGCACAAAAGAGGCAGTTTGAACAAAATGCTGTGAGAAATATTAAGTTTCAGTTGCAAAACAGTGAAAGCAATTACTATTGGAAATGTGAATTTTCCTTCTCTCTTTTAAAAACACAGATAATTTCCTTTTTCCATATTCTCCAAGTGCAAAATTACTACCCTTGCATCTTTCTGAAATAATTCAGCATACACCAGAAAAACAGCATGCAAAATTTCAGTGAAAACTCTTAAATTTTGCTAAATAGATAGGAAACAGTGTTCTGCAGAGTAAATGTTAGGCCATATAATCCTACCAATCACCTAAACCATTCTATGAAGTCAATGTAAGGTTTTGCAAAAACCAGGATGCTAACACCACAGTTTCTCAACATGGAGCATCTCTGTTATGCTTAGGTGTACTGTTAAAACAGCCTCAGCCCAGGAGGTTACAGAAAAATAGTGACTTCTCAAGTATTCAAAAGCAATATATATAAACACAGCTTTCCAGGTGCGTGCTTTTTTTTTCCAATTAGTTGCTTGTCACTTTTTTTCCCCTCCCCACACTTACTTATATTTATAGGTACCTGTTCAGTGCGTTTTTAAGAGCTACCAAGCACTTTCACATAAAATATGCTGAAAGCTAAGTCAAGAATTAACATCTTACACAACAGGCTCTTGATACACAACAGGCTCTTGAAAATGAAAGAGAAAAAAGTATGTTGCCTGCATTTGTAGCTAATCCTCTTTAGGACATGGTAAAATTCAAATGCTGAATTCACTTACAACTTCCAATATCACTGCTGATCCGAATGCCAATGAACTCGGCAGCTCGAAAGCTACAAACTTTTTATAGTAAATCCTTTCCTGTTCAGAAATGATTGATGTGTCTGTCACTACAAGGACAGCTGAGTTATACAACAGATATCCTTGTGTTTCATTTTGAAATTGAGAAGTGTTTTCACATACTGCAGGTCTCAATCATCAAAAGAACATCTAGGTCAGATTAACTAAATCTCCAGGGCTTGCCTGATAGTCCATATTTGTAGCTTATCCCTTACAATCTTAGGGAATTTTAAACATTGCATTTAGCAGTAAACAGTGTTTCTACAATACAACAGACTAAAATAAAGAACAAAAAAATACAAGGAATAAAGGGAAATTACGTAAAAAACTGTTACTCTAATTACTCTTCCAAATTCCCATTTACAATTTTGATCTTGCTTGTTTCAATGGACTAAAAAAAAATAAAAATCTACACTGATTCTTACTGGTTTCTATGTTTTGTTGGGTTTTTTTTATTTGAGAGTCTCAAGCAATTCATCTAGCATATAAACCAAACATGGAGGATTTCTGGCTTTTACATCCTTCTGAAATATAAACCAGTTGCACTGTACCAAATCAAACCTTGTTATCCTCTCCCTAACAGTACCTATAGAATATAGAATGTCACAAAACACAGCAATAATTTCTTCTTAATCGTCTTTCACTCTCCAGCTACCTGAGGCTCAGTGGATCGCACTGGTTCTAGTAAGTGATTTCTCTTCCATGAGCTTTTCTTGTTGCCCCTGAAACCCTGTAAGATTTGTCATTCAGAAGATCTTTTGGCAATGGGTTGCCTCCACCATGTTCTGCAGAAAACAACCATAATACTACCAACTTTTTGATTGTTTTCAGCCTAACTTCTGCTAGCTTCATTTGAAACCTCTGGATTTTGTATTAAAAGACAATGTACAATTGATTTGTCTTTATTTTCTCAATTTAATACTAATTTAATGAGTAGTATATAAAATAATTCCCTGTTTCTTCCCTAGGCTAAGCAGAATTCAGCTACTTCATTGTATCTCCTATAGAAATCGAAGTTTTAATCAAAACTTACACGTGGTGTGATTCTTGGGGTGTCCTGCACAGGGCCGGGAGTTGGACTCTATGATCTTGATGGGCCCCTTCCAACTCAGCACATTCTGTGATGCTATGACAAGTACACTTATTCTACACTTACACCCACACCAATTTGCTCATTGATTCTACACCTTCCCACACAGAAAGGAACACTAACCAGAAAGGAAAATATATGCTGCATCTTTGGAAGAACTCTTGTCAAGCAGCACTCAAAAATCATGTAAATGCAACAGTCCTAACACACTGAAAGCATTTGATTTGTTCTCCTCCTTCTGAGAACCAGTCACTTCAGACAGGTGATTGAAGGGGTCCAATCAGCAGATTTTCTGTACTAACATTTTTATTTGAGCTAATTTCTACCTATTACAGCTGAAAGAAAACAGACTGTCTGGAAAAATACTGACCTGTCAGAGAGGAATCTATTAGATGTTTTTCCAGATTTTTAAATAATGATAGAAATATTCAAATTCTGTTTACATTAGTATTCTGTAACTGCTACAGCCAATAGGGCCATACTGGTTTTTCACTGTCAAAAAACTTTTCTAACAAAAAAGTTAAATAATTTACAGAAGACATATGAAAATATTTATTTACTTCTCTCCGCTTGCCTAAACCAAACCTTTTCTCTTTAAACACAAAACTTACAGAGAAAACCACAAAAGAGAACATACAGACCAGAAGCCCTATGTCCTGTTCAAAAAGATGACTTTCAGCAAACTAAGAGTTGAGAACTGTCCCAAAACAGTGCCACTTTTGCTGGCTTAGGTTGCATAACTGTTTAAAAGCCAGCAGCAGCATTTTTCATTGGGCATGTATGTGATGTGAGATGGAGAGCTTCTGTTTTAACCTTCCAAAACTGCACTTTCACAAATGACTACTGTGCACTGTTTGGAAAAATAATGCTTTCATATACCAGTCAATTTACTCTAGCCTTTCACGATATAACCTCACTGTGAATAACACATCAATTCTAACTATTCAAGTTAACCCCAACCACCTTATGTGCTTTGTTTTCTTCAAAATATCTGTATTTTCTTTGCAAAGTTCAATCTTTTCTTAGGGAAACAGTTCTACTCTAATCACCAATTCAAATGTCTTGGAAAGAAATAGCCAAATTTTATAAAAGCCATCCACGTTGCACTTCCCAGTGGTATTCTTTGGAAGGGTAGATCCCTTCATTCCTCTCCTTGCAGCTGAAAAAGTCAGTAATAGTAAGAGACAGCTAACGCTGCTAAAGGAAAAAGAACATTTCACAAAGAGTTACATCAGCAGCAATAACAGACTTATGCTACCAGTACCAGAACCAGTTACTGAGATTTAGATGCCAAAGCAATGTCTCGCAGGAAAATGCGTTACTTCTCCAAGCAGACAGCCTTGAGCAGACAGCTATAAGAACTGATGTATGTCATTCCTAACAGCTCTCTCCAACGTAAGTGTCAGGGAAAACAGAACACTTGATGGGAAGTTCTTAATTTAAAGACGGATTTTTCCCTGATTCCACAAAAATGTCTATGAAAATCTCACAAATTCAATACAGCTTTAATGAAGCCTGGGATATTTTTGCATGGCAGGTTATTTGAACAAAGTTGTTTACAACAACTGGATGTTTTGCTTGAATCTCCCCCTAGGTTAAAACTTGTGGCAGAAGTCCTCACTTCTACTAAGCAGTAGGTGCACTTCCTAATCAAAAAGTTAGAAGAACATACAGATATAAAATTTCTGCACTTTATGTAGCCATATTAGACTAGTTGTTAGATGAGATGGTTAAAATTATTTTACACTTCTATTACGGTTTTTTTCCTCTTGCTAAACATGCCTTTACTTCCAAATAACGATGCATTAGTTTTTTAAAAATAAAAAATTAACACATTTACATTATTTTCAAAAATAATCTTACATTTTGAGTTCATATGTATGTAAGTACACCACTTTGCTGTATTTGCTGCATTTCTCCCACTATAGTCTTTACAGCGAAGTCTAAGTGAAGTATCATTGTCAAATACACAGAAAAAAGAAAACTATTTTGATTATTGGCTCTGAACTTTTATGCAATAGTCCAGAAGCTCACAAAAGATCCAGTTTTAGAGACTGAGTCATCTAAAAATAATCTGTGCATCAAAAAGCATCTTTCCTGTTGCAATCATATCAACTGTCTAATAAAATATATTAATGCTCTCCTAGCTCAACTTTTCTTTAAGTCATTGTACTACCAGGATGACATTACAGCTACGGCTGTTTATGGCTAGCAGGGGAAGCAATACTTTTTCTACAGGTTCGTTTTCCACTTTGAAAGAAGCTTAGTCCTCACTTATTTCAAAAATGTTTTCTTTGGTGATAGCACAGAAAGATACCCTTTACTCTTGCTAAACAAAAAAAAAACCTTGCAAACTCAAAAAAATGAGTAATTCCTTTTCTTTTTTATAAGCAATTTTGCCCAGAAATAAATACAACTAAACAAAATACAACCCCCATAATACTGATTTCTTTAAAAAGAAAATTCATCTAAAATATGTGAACTCTTGATCACCTTTCTGGGCAAGGGGTAACTAACTGTATGTAAGCTTGAACACAATTATATCTGTACCTTCAATATGTTTACTTTTCATGTTTGATAACGAAGGCAAGTATTCGAATGCAGTACTGGAATACTGAACCTTAGGAGTTGCTCCACTGCAAGCCTTCAAAACCTACCCAGATACAGTGTATTTAATATTTTAGTTGCAGTACCAGATATTTAATGAAAGGAATACATGCCTACACATCTGTCCTCACGAACTCTTCTCCTGGGATCGATTAGAATTCAAGCTCATGCTCTCCTTCCTGCCTATCCTACAGTAACACAAGGAAGCAACCACTTGACTTTACTAGGTCCATTTTTATGTAAAAAGCAGCAGTAGTTCACAATAAGAAAATACAAAGCTTACAGTCTCCACTGGGAAAGTCTGTACTGTTGGTTTGTGGCTTTTTTCTTCCTAAGTATGCATTTGCTTCAAAGCTTCTGTCAGTTTCACAGTTCACTGACTTTACCAACACAAGTATCTGTTGAGTAAATACTCATGATTTTATTTACTTCACTTGGAAGAGGAATATATGCTGCTTTATGTGAGGTAAACATCGAGAAAAATGTAAGGCAACTTGATTATTTTCCAAAAATACCAAAATAAAAATAGGATAGAGTTTTACAACTTTATCATTACTCAAGACAACTATAACTGATGTACATTAAATCACTATTGGAATAATCCGCATTTTCAGATAAATTTCAGACTTCCAAGATAAATTATGCAGAGAAATATTATTTAAAAAAAAATCAGTAGACATTCACAACAATAATCACATTGGAAGAAAAGGTGACATAAAAAATACACAAAACCCCTGCTTAAAATAAAGTTCTCAAGGATATCCTAGGCAAAAAACAGAGCAAAACTTTGCTTCTGGCCTTGTAATGTGGTATTACAGTGTATGATGAATGAAAAAAAAAAAGCATTATAAACCTCTTCCTTCTAACACAAAGTCCCTGGAGCTAAGAAAAGATGCACAGCTCTTGCCATAATCCCACATTCTGAACACATTACCCTCTTCCTTTCGGGAAGGAATTTTTTCAGTAGTCATCTCCTTTACCAAACTTACTTACTTGAAACATATCCCTTCCCTTTAAGAAAGGAATACTAAAGAACTTCTAAATAACGTGCACTGAACTAGTAAGCAACCCTTTTTAAATTAACTCACAAACATTCATGCATGGAAAGAAAATCCAAGTTCACTAATAACTAACTGTATCAGTCCAGTTTCAGAAGGAGAAGTCATGATTTTATTGGACTAATAGGATTCAATAGTAATAATTTTAAAAATTAATCTTTTCTTGTAATTATAGGGCTTACATGCTTAAAAGCTCTTCAGTCTTTCCCCTCCCTCTCAGTTGTATACAGTTACTCTAATAAAAGCTATTACACCCCCTACAAACTATTCCTAAATCTCAGACCACCATTATCTAATACAATTTTGTTCACAAACATTTTAATTTTGCTTTAATCACCTCCACTCTTTTCTCGACAGGACCAAAAATAAGTCTTTGTAAAAAAATTCAGACACTAGATATAACCATCACTAAATTACACATAACCTCTGTACCCCCCCACCCCCGCTCCCCCAATCCTGCTGTCACAAATCAAGAAAGCATCTTCTCCTGGTAGTTCATCTCCAGCATAAAATCAGCAGGACTCAATTTTATGATGCAGACTCATAAAAAAAGCAATCTGGATGAAAGAAGGCGGTAATCTCTCAATATCACGTAGAAATATTCTCATTGTTTTTATGGTAGATTAAATCCAATGGCAACTGGTATCTTCAGCTCTGCTGACAGTGGATGTCACAATTCTTTGCTTAAATCTATCTACCTCCTAAATTAACTTGACATCTGTTGATAGATATATTCCTGTACACTAAACTCGCCCAAACCAGTTCTTTTGTCAGGTCCCAGATTTCAGCAGCAAATGCCTTTTCTTGCACTTATTCACATTAAACTGTTTCACAACCATTTGTCCCTGAATTCTTCACACTAATGTCTTGAGATATGTGGGATATGGTGAATTTAGTTATTAAATATAAACAACATATTTAGTATGAGAGTAGGTAAAGACAGCATCACACTTGATTAAAATCTGCTTAAAGAATTCTGAAGGCATGCACTATCCATGGCTATTTTCAAAGAAGGCTCCTCTAGTGGAAACAAACCGTACAGGTTGAACTTCTACCAAAAGATTCTGTCATCCAGTTCTGAGATCTTTCTTTGTATTCCAATCCTCTTTGCCTTCATTTCCAGCAAAAAGAAAACCTGAGCAGCAATAAAAGCTTTTACTCTTCCACTGAAAGAGCAAATTAACAGCTGTTATTTTAAAAGCTGATGTGATTTGATCTAGAAGGATTTTGAGAAGTATCTGTCAAACAACAAGAAGACAGTGGAACACTGCTACCAACTCCAGCTTCCTATCAGAGGAGTCCATAAGCTCCCAATTAGAAGTGCCAGTGACCTGATACCTTTCTGAACATGGTGCTTGTTTTGGTTTATTTAGATAAGGGTTTTGCTGTACAGTAAAACTTCATTTAAGGTGCAATGATTTTATTGATACAGTGCAGAAATGGATTTAACATCCATTTAATACCTTGCCTATTCAGTCACAGGAATGAAGTGTTCATTTCTGCTTCATGAAAACATGGTTCAGACTTAGACTAAGCAGACTTACAGATGGGCTTTGCTTGACCCTCTGCTGCAGGACTGTTACAGTACTGAACGAGATACAAATCTTTTCAGAAAAAGCCAAGAGTGGACATGGGCTTCATTACACACTGATTCAGTGCATATTTTAATAGCTGCATTCAGCATGTATAAATGAAGGACAAACGGTGAGTCTAGAAATATTCAACCATCATGAATGTAAAACAGCTTCAAGTTATATGAGATCTTGGTGAAAGATTCAGGGATGACCAAAAAATTAAATCCAACAAAAATGGCAGACATCAACTATATTTTAACTACTGTAAGCAGTGAAATCTGTAAATCTCCATGCAGCATGAGAACATAGTAACAGGTGAAAGGGGGAATAAATAAATTCCTCCAAGGTGGTGTAACATTCCCTTTTTCACTCTTCCTCTTCTGGATGACCTTCACATTAGTACAGATCTTAAGCACGTGCTTAATAAAGCAGCAATCAACAACTGAGTAAACAAAAGGGACTTTTAACTGTCCAGTACAGGCAACAGGTAAGAAGCTGCGAGATCTGGGGGACTAGGCTCTAAAAAATTCTTTTACCGTTAAAATACCAGACTTAGAAGAATGTAAGGCCAAACAATTCTTTCGATTCTCTGATCTACTACTTAAAGCAACACATAATTATGTAAGACCTCTCCCCAGGAGGAGATCTGATTAACTATTTTTGAAATAAGGAAACGTTTCATAAGACAGGTAAAGAAAGTATTTTTCCAAAAGGTACATTTTCCCTAATCCTATTTCTTGAAAATTCACATCCCTTTCTTTTAGCCTACATTAGTTTTAATGTAGTTTAGTTTAGTTAAAGGCAAAACATACTGACCTAATTTTCTTCCTTTTTTTCTTTATGAAAAACAAAATTCAAGGACAAAAGGCAATTAAGCTGCCTTTCTAAGTGAGGGAAAAAATCCTAAGTAGCCAGAGCTAGATTTGATGACATAGAAGTCATGCTGTGCCAATCCAAGGGAAAGCATGCTAGTATGTGACCTTGTGGTAAGGGGCAAGAAGAAAGATGTGCCAACTTTGTTCTGACATGATCATCTTTGAAGGACTCGAGACAAAAGCTAGCTTATCAGTTGAAGTGCAATTAAGAAGACTAAATCATGTCTTGATGTACTACAGCAGCCATTGGTAGAACTTATTTTCAGTGTAAAGCAAAACAGCATCTACCAGCACAGCTTTGGGGGCTTGGGAATTTCCAGGCACAGCTAGAATAAAACAGACTTTACAGAGCAGCCAAGGCTACCTTATTTGTAGCTATTGTCTATGAGGACAAAACTTTCAAATGCTTAACAATGCAGTCCAGCAACACTGCAAACTGTTAACTTATCACAGAAAAACCCCACGATGCCTCAGAAACTGCATTTCCCCTGCCAGTCTTCTCAATATCACAGCTTCTCTTCCAGTCAGCATCGCCTCAGAAGAGACTCACACTACCAAACTACCACATGCTTCAGTCTAGCTGTTCTAGCATTGGTCAGACAAATTCTTTGCCTCATCTCCTTTCTATTTCCCTTTCCTTGTCTCTCACAGCCTCATTCTCAGATTAGTCTTGCTCTTCTTCTACCAAGCAGATGAGGCCCAGAGCTTTCAGCTTTCTTGTTACAGCATGATCTTGCATATATATGCATTCACAATACACTTGAGGCCAGATAATGTAACATACACAAGTCTGACCTGATTTTTATAATCTCTCTCAAATCTTATCCTTTGACCTTTCCCAGTATTGTCACCTGCCCTCATTTTATCAAAGATTTGAGATTGAAGAGCTGTTTTTTCATTCCTGGGGCTTTAAGTTCCAAGTTTTTCAAAGCAGCACTTGTCACTACGTTTCATAAAAGCATCTAGTGTACCTCTAATTTCTAAAAACAGTAAGAGCAAGCAGAGGGGCAGTGGTCTCCAATGAGTAAAAATCCCATTTAAGCAACCATATCCTGCACAGTCTTCATTTCCTTAGCTCCCAAGGATTTTTTTTCCAGCTTCATTACTATCCTTTTAGATACTCTTTATTAATTCCATAGATGCTGTCAAAACAAACAATATCACTAAAATTAATTTACCATCATAACCAGCAATACTTGATTAATGTACACACTTAAAGGTACATGCAACAGCATCTAAAAGAGAAAGTGGCACCAAGTGATCTCCTTCACCGAATATTATTTCACAAGCAAAGAAAATAGAGAAGTAATCTGAGATGACCATCAAGAGGAGTAATTTAGTCACAAAACCCACTGGACTAGAGAAAGAATACACATACACCTCATACTCCATCTTCCACATTATACTGATTAAGGCTTTGACTTCCCAACAAACAAAAAAAGCAAATAGGAACTTGCTTATGTTTTAAAACAACACAAACAATTTTCTTCTTCAGCGAATATCAATTTGAGATTTCTGTCCTCCCCTTTTGGAAACAATTTCTTTGAAAATATTTAACATTTTGTGACATAACAAAAGCATACTTAAAACACTACGCACCATATAGTAACTGATTTTGTGACACCTTTTCCACTAGTAAAATACATGCAATATTATTCATAGCTAAATTCCTATACTACTAAAAATCCTGGAATTCAAACCAGCTCTTCCTCAACAGCATAAACAAAGCTTTAATTCATACTTCATAGAAGTTAGGTAAAAATACTTTAACTAGCATAAAAGGCAGGAAGACTTCCATTTAATCTCCAGATATTTGGTGGTCAGATTTATGCCTAAACATCTGCAGTTAGTAGTAACTTATGATCAATCACCAAATACTGAATACCTGCAGAGATAATGTGGCATGTTTTAAGAAAATGTTTTAAGCTTTAACAAAAGCTTAAAGCCACAACAATTTGATAACTGGCTTACTATCCTATTCACCATTACTGATCTCCAGATACCAATAGAAATTTGAGAAATTAAATGCCAATATCAAAGAAAGAGCTGTTAAATCACATGAAGTAACAGTTTTGCTCATTTAGCTTTAATTTTACTTCCAAACCTCAGATTTCATCCTTTTACCTCCTATACACTTTAACCACTGTAAAAAGAACTCAACTCCTCAGTGTCATCTGCCGTCAGATACTGATATTTCTATTCTTCTGTATTATAAAATTTGAGCTCCAAAACACCCTCTCAGAACAAAAATATCAATGCTTCAACACTGTGCTTAGCAATATCCACACACCCCACAGCAGGACAGTATTGTTCCACCACAGACAAACAAGCAGATCTTCAGTTAAGGTTTTTTAAATGAAAGAATTCCATTAGACTATTCAAGCAGGATAGCTGGTATTTCAAATACTCTGAGGGGAACTAGGAGAAAAAGCATTCTTTGTCCTAGGAATGAAAAAAAACCCCAAAATTAGGTTAGAGTTGTGTATGTGCCTAACACAAAAACACTGAGGACAGACTATTACTTTTTTCTGCAAGATGCCTCCTCCCATATATTAACTGGAAAACTTATGCAGCATTTTAAAAATATACAACACTGTTAAGAAGAAAAAATAATCACAATCTGGGCAGACTCTGCAGCTGCCCCTTTGACTTATCAATTTCAGTAAGCACAATTTCAATCAAGTCTAGATAAAATATACTAATCCTAAATAGACCAAGTTTGTCACCTACCACTTCCTATAAGCTGCTTACTATCCTGAAAGAGGGAGAGAGAGAAGAAATGCTAAATTAAATGCCAAACAGTAGCAGACAGCGCTTGTTTGGCTGATTAACTTGTAGACAAGCATTACAAATAAATCTGAGCATGGTCTGCAGCAAATTAAATTCCAGTGCTTTTAAGAACAAAGAATTCCTTTGGAAAGAGGATTAGCAACTTTACACCCAGGAATGCCAGTTTAATTTAATTGTTCCACAATCCAATATTTAATATGCAAATATCATTTTGATATATAAGAGCAAATTTGAAAAAGTGAGGAAACAATTTCAATGTTCAAGATGACTGCCTCTCTTCTGAACGGTAATTATACAAAATAAAGCTGGCCGAGGGTTTTTTATTACTGGGATTGCATTCTATTAACATGAATCAGAACAAGTCTAATTAAAGGTTAAAAACTTTAAATGTTTCTAATTAAGAGTCTAAATAACTGCAAAATTAGAGTACTATAGTTAAAATCCCACCTCGATGACCTTCCTGGCCTCTTTGTATTTTCCGGTTTGCAAGAAGGCGAAGAAGAGATCATAAAGAGCCATCATGTCACCATATTCTCTGCTTATAAAATCTGAAACTAAAGACAGAATAAACCTCATTAATTTACTCAATATATTGAAGTATTTCAGTATTTATGTCAGACATTCCTAATAATAATATTTTCCAAGCCTCACAAAAGATAAGCTACAGGGGGATAAATTTTGAAACAAACAGAATGATTACAACATGACACAATTTGTTGTAGCTTTGTGGTTGAGCATATTTAAAATGTTTTTCTGTTTATCTGCACTACATTTTGAACTACATTCAACAAAACAGACTATATTTGCATGCTCTGCTCATAGATAGTGAGGGTATATGATTTCTGAACTGCACAGCTATTTGAAAAACAGATGTTTTATTACTGTGATGTGTTACTATTAATTTGTTTCTGAGTAGTAACATACATATCTAGAGCAAGTATTAGCACTCATCTTGGAGAGCTCAATAATCTATTATACAAACAGAGCTGTTCTATGTTTAAAATTACAATCAAGTTTTCTATCTGAAGAATGCAGGCACTGTATTAGTGCTTTAAAGTTACACATTTAAAGACAAACAATTTTTTCCTTTCAGTTGAAGAAACTATATACAAATCCTGGATGAAAAACCCCCAGAAAACACTTCATATTAGCAGACAGCATTTGACTACATGCAACTAACCCTTTTGCAGAAGATCAGCATCTCCTTTTTCTACCAGTTTACAGTAGATGTTATGAAGTTGAAGAATTTTACCATACTTCTTGTAACAGCTGATTAAAGCTTCCAGAGCTGCAGGCATGTCATCCCTTGTGGAATGAAACAAAACAAGAATAAAAACATTCTGAGCAGGAGAAATGCATGCTGAAACCACTTTTATCTTGAAAATTTCACAGAAAATTCATTTAGCACTCTATAATCCAAGTGTTTATTCCCCCCTCAACTGTATTATTTTTGATTGCATGACCACCGTTCACTACAAATTAGCCAAAGGTGTGAGTGTTCCACAGAATTAGATGCACTTAATTTTTGAACAATATTCTTAAGTTATGCTGTGTCCTATCTTGACAGAACTCAAATTCCATGGAAAACTCACTTAAGTGTTTAACGGCTTTATTTTTCTCATTTGTAAGTAACACCATGTACACTCTATTACCTCTATGTCTATGTTTACACATTTCCAATTTTTAAGTTCTTCACAATTATTCCACAATATTTTTGTTTCAGTACAGATTGCCAGAGTTAACTTTGATAACCACAGCTCTCTAGATTGCTTTATATTGGTTTTACACCTTAACAGACTACCTATAAATCATCTGTTGATGTCCATGGCCAGCATTATTCCATTCTATATAAAAACCAGAATCCAACAGATATCTTCTCCTATAAAAAGTACAATTTTTGCAGTTAATTCAACCATATAGTAAGGTACCAAAGTGTGTTTTATGCTGGCCTATCCACGTCACAGAGACATGGCACTAGTTTATATCCATGTAGTAGTAAGCAAGTCTGCAAGACTGCATTAAATGCATTTAGTCAGGAGCCTTTGAGCAGCAAGTCCAAATGCCATGCAGAATATTTCCATTTTTGGTACCTCAATCCTGTGCTGGATTTTCCCCTATGTATACATTACTAACGCCTTTAGAAGTATACATGATTAAAATGCAAAACTGGAAAGTCATAAAAACAATCACAGTAACAACAAATATAAAACAACCTTTCATACTGTGCAACTAAGAGTACCTCATCATCTGCTGCAGACCTTTTTTTCTGAAGGATTACAACACAATCTTGAAACAAAACCAAACAAAACCAAACAAAACAAAGCAAAAACACTGAAAACAACCAAGGACAACCACAGAAACACTGGTAAAACAATACATTATTCTTTGACAGGTAAGATTTAAGCTGAAACAAACCAAGACCACACACACAAAATGTAGTAAGTACCCAAGCAGTCAACAAGACTGCATTTTAGATTTCAAGAACCTTATTTGATAAGGGTGATGTAAGTTACCAAAGGAAAAAAAAATTTTTTAAAAAAATCACTTAACAACAGTAGCTGGAAGGCTGACTTGAAATAACGTTTTAACATTCCTGAAGCAACCTTATTATTGATGAACAAAACCTTAACAAATCAAGATATTACTGTTAAAACAAGCCCAATTCAGATGTCCTCTCCTCACACTGTATTTCTTGTGCAGCACAAATTTTGCTTTTTCAAAGAGCGAACTATCTAAACTACTATGTACTACTATCATTATCTAGGCTAATATTTTTAAAAATTTTAAGAGCAAAACGCAGGAGAAGAAATAATTTTATTCAGTAACACTGGCATTCTTAAAAAGAACCTAAGATGATGGATTTCCACCTTATCCCCCTTACTGAGCCCTGTTTACAGTGCATCTTCTGGCACCCCATGGAGTCATTTGAATTTTTGTCATTTGGGGTGAAGACTAAATTACAGGTTAATTTCAAAACTGCAAGTAGATGTTGCAGGCTAGATTACTGTCATAAAAGCGAAATACTATGGTAGTTACCATAGTCAGATATAAAGATTTATATAATCAGTATTTTTCTCCTGCTTTAGATGCAAGTTCAGTTAACATCTAAAAAAACCCCCCAGTTTTACAGAAAACTACTCAATTTCTAAGGAGGCACAACAACATTTATACATTCAAATTAAAGTTTTCAGTGATAAATCTAGCTTTTCAGACTGATGCTCAAACAGCTATGGTATTGTCTCGGCTGTATTCCTGAAGGATTAAAGTGACTGTTTTTAGGTCAAAGCTATCAATAAATGAATGAATAACTGGAATGTCATTCAAGCAGTAACATTAACAGTTTTCTAGTGCCTACATGTATACTTCTGAAGGCATTAATACTGCACACGCAGAGAAAAAATATCAGCAAAGACCTGGGACAAAAATAAATGGAAATACTGTACTTGTTACTGGGACTTACTGCTCAAAGGGGCTGCATAAGTCTGCATATAAGGAGTTCTGTATCTTACACACTGACTTACTGTTAAAACTGTTTTGAATCTATTGAAATCGGATATATTTGTTCAGTTGCATTCAGTCAACCAACCAGTCATCCACAGTTTACTAGAGAATGGGGTTTATAAAATGTTTAAATGCTAAATCTGGCAAAGACAAATATAAAACAATAAAACACAGAGAAGTTCAGATTTCATATAGAAATTGTTGGTACCATTACTGCAAAGAAAAAATGAGCAGGGTTATGCTTGTACTTGAGCTTGTATGATTTAACAACCTGCAGTATTTTTTAACTGTCACAAACTGCAGTTAATTGCAAGTAAGTACCAGCAGCTACTTTTGTAAGCAGTTTTTACAGTCCTTTTAGAAAATGAAAATAAGGAACTCGCTGTAGGCTTCAAATTTCAGGTAGAGGTAACATTTTAATGTGTTTCTTGTAATGCTTAACTATCATAAAAAGAGCTGCAAAAAAAAGAATTTCTACATTTTAAGAAAATGCTCTTTAGACATAATGATTTTAAACTAACAAACAGCTGTACATTTCAATGTACTTGAGAGTCTTTCCGTGAGAAGTTATGCATGTCAAACACCCTTTTATCCTCCCAAAGGATACTTACTACAACGTTAAAAGCCTTGTCTAAAATTACTATTTAATTAATACGGTTCAAGTCAGAAAGGAAAAAAAAGCCCATATACTCATAGCCATGTTGGAAAAATCGGATTTCCAGCATCAGTTTGGAATACACAGTACTGAAAATGTGAACATAGATGATCCATGCTTCATTTTGAGTTGGCCAGATACTACTCACAAATAAGTCTGTCACAAATATTTAAGTCACTCACAAATATTATCTGTTCAGCACTAATACCTGTTCCACTTAAAGATTAGGGGTATTTTTCCGAAATATTGAAACTTGCTCTTTTAGAAAAGAAGATACACTATTATTTTTGAATGACAGAAGGAGCCTCAGCCATGAGTACATTCTGCTTGGCCCTTATGCAGTCCCAGAAGAGTCCTCCTTTGGCATCATTTTCCAGCTAGTTATGTTCAGGTTAAGACACCAAGTTTTTTGATTCTTTTGGTTCCTGTTTAGAATGGCTATGAAGTCCAAGGTATTACGGGTACAATCTTCCAAAATATTTGTGTGGGCAATTTTAATCACGCAAAGCTATCTGAAGAGCCAAAATTACTCAGCTGTGTGAAGGTTTGCAGGACACACTCTGCAGCAGGACTGGCTCTACCATGCAGGGATACTTCAGCTCTCCTCACTTTCAACAAGCCACTCCCCTCTTGCTTTAAGAATGTAGCACTACATCTAACCCTTTTACTTGTAATAAACAACTTCACAACCAGAGAGTCTGCCTGATAAAAATAAGACTCCAAATATTGATTTTAATTGGACTGAAGTGCTGCAACATTATGCATAAAGCTTTAGTGAAGTGGCAATTTACCTAAGGGGTTTACTGATTGAAAAGCTCTCAAACCTGAAATCACTAGAGAGGTAGAAAGAAAAAAGGGACTCTCTGGGGTGGGGGTGGAGGGTAGCCTGGTAAAACAAATCCCTCTCTACAAATCTGAACCAGATGTTAGTGTAGAGGGAAGTCAATTCAGCAAGGTACAATCAGCTTTACAAAAATTATTCTGTTAAAAGAGAACGGGCTCTTGAAAGAGCTAAATGTGTTTCTGTTCATTGTACTAAGGAATCTTCAAGGAGACTGGTGTTGCAATTACAACTAATCCTCCCCAAAAAATTAACTGTGTTGAAGGCTTTGTAATTTCCCTAGGTACAATTTAGCTGTCACTTACTTTAAAATTTACTCAAACATGCGTTCGGAACAGCACTAACTTCACATGTCAAGTGCTTTCCAGCCAATTGAGTCTAAACTGGAAGTCGGTGTTAAACAACTGAATGATTAGACAAGATAGCTCATTTCCCTGCTCTTTTGTTCAGAATAAAATGCCACATTTACATTATCAGACTCAACAGGATTTTCTGACAGAGGGAGAAAAAACCCTAGTGAACACTGTCCATAGCAAGCACATGAAGCCTGTCATTTACCAATCATCCTTCAAAAAGCAATAGCCATGAATGTAACTTAATTACGACCCAATGATCCTTGACGAAAAATCATCTTATCACTGTCCTGTCCCCATAGGGCAAATGAGACACTTTTGTCCTTTGGCACTGATGATGCTAAATTCCTAATTGCAATAATGGAGTAAGAGAGCCAAACATCCCTAATTTCATTGCAACATGTGAAGAGTTTTAATACAATATTTGAAATAAAGCCACTAAAAAATAGAAAAAAAACCTCTCCCCACTAAAGATATGTGTCCCCCACTAAAAATACCACTTAATTTACAAAGATGCCTATTTTCAGAAGTGCATATACAAGTCAAATAACTTGTAAGTGCTACAGAATTATCTCCAAAAAATCACAGGTGATTTTAACTCCATGAAAACAACAGAAGGAAAATTGTCAAGGCACTGCATTCATGCTCTATCTACTACATACGAAACTGATCCAAATGGGTTTATGCGAGATTAATGACAAATGAGCACATAATGCTTTGCTGGACAATGCTGTATTAAAATACACAAACCATTTTTAAAGAAAAACAATCCAACTATAACCTTTTTATCATTTAAGATACAGATAGTAATTGCTTGTGTTCCCTGACTTAAAACTACAAAATATTTTACTCATGTGGTCTATAACACAATGCTCTCAGTTTACCTGCAAATTTTCTTCCCTCCGCTTAGGAGCACTTCTTATAACAGGAATTAGTAAATTTCAAACCTGAAGATGTTTTTTTTCTTTCTTTTCTCAAAGATGAGGTTAACTTAAGCCAAAACTACAGTCCTTAAAATTTTAAGAACTTTTACACGGTGTAGGTAACACAAGTTTTTCTAATTATTAGCAGCTGGAAAAAACAGTTCAGAAGTAAGACGTACTTTAAGAAAACAAGTTCTTTATATCCTTGCAGATTTTTGTCACACAATCCAAGGAAGGTTTATCACACTAAATGACAAACCAAGATCATGTGGACTGTCTCAATTTTTAATGTGATTTTTCCCATCTTGAGAAACTATTCAAGGTCATAAATAAAAATCAGACAATTCAATGCAGGGGGGTAGTTCCCCTTACCCAGTGTCAGAAAATCCCCAAGGTAAGTATGAGTTCTCTCTCTAGTTACTTTAATTATTTCCCAAAATATTAAAGGCAAAATGTCCATTCTACTAGAATGTCAGCTTTTGTAAAGTTATGTTGTCCATCATCAATGTTTTTTTCTTTTCCATGCTCTGCTGAAAGTTGTCACTTTTAACTTGCACTAGAACTACTACTAGTTCTTTAACAAGAACTTAAGAATACTCAGGACTGGAAGAAACGGGTAGATGAAAACATTTTATACCTACAATTGTTGAAATCTTCAAAAGCAAACCACAGATTCCTTTACAGGCAATTAAAAAGTTTGAAATAAATTAAGAACACAAAACACTAGCACAAGCACTGCTGTGGAACATTTAAAAATACCCCAGAACTAATTTCAGAGGCATGCTGATGACCTGCAGCTAAATGACAACATTTCAGCATGATACCTGAGCTGTAGGATGGCAAATAAGCAGCACTACTACTGAAAGAAATGACTAACACTTATTTCAGTCACTCATAACTTTCAAAAAACCCTTTGCATATCTAAGAAAAACAAACAATCCGCAAACCACACCACCTCCCCCTTGCCAAAACAGCAAACAAAAAAAAACCACTCCAGTGAAAATGCAGTTATTCCTCCCAAGCAAATTATGCAGAAAACACCTTCCAAATTTTGTCTACTATCAGAGAAAATGCAGTCTCTCCACCCATAAGGTGGTAAAAAAATCCCTTGGAAATTAGCTTACTTTGCGTTTTATTTATAGATATGAAATATATTAGCAGCTATACAGGTGTGTACCAATGACTTCTAGCCATACAATTCCAGTCTGGAACTATTTTCTCCTTCATGAATCTAGTCTCAACAAAAGTCCCTTTATTAATGAAACTTTTTCAGAAAGTTCTACTAAAAACATTAACGCAGAAGAATGTGGAATCAAATTGAAGTAACACTCATTACTATCCCCCTTTTCATCTACACATGATCACACCTTTATCTACATCATCATACACTACACTTCAAGTGAAAAGAGCCCAAGCAGCACCAGGTACAACTTGCACGTCGATGTGCATAAAGCAATTATGTAAAACGCAGCTGCTCTTATGCACACTGCAAAGCAGATCAGATATTTCTTCCGACACATTAGTTACATATGATTGCAGTTAAATTACTTTTTTAAACATCTGCCTGGCTTGTGATGCAACCAAGGCAGAGTTACTGACTGAGAAGATGTACACTATATTCTTAACCATTGACCACTTCACTAAAACAGTTTTTAAAAGAGAATGTACATACATCTACAAAGAGTTACCTCTTTTTCAAGAATTTTCAATACAGAAAATGTTATACTGACCTTGCATACCCAGAATAACTACAAGAACTAAAAACCCCTACATTGCTGACTTACACGATACTATGAAAAATTCACTTTTTTCATAGGTATTATATTTCTGCCAATAACATTTTGTTGACATGAACCAAATCTCAAGAAATTGATTCATAAACTCTAGCTGCAAGAGTTGAAAAACCAGGAACTACAGAAGTGACACACAAAAGACTAATAAAAGGATTGCACATATGGTAAAGGAAAAGGGATTCTTGCCTCAATTTTATTAAGAAATTGTTATATAGTTCATACGTATATTAATTCAAATATACTACACCTCATAATAAAAACTTACGGAAAGGAATATGACATGGAATTGAAGATACTTCCCACCAGAATGCCTGTATGAAATTCCTGTTCTTTAATACATGGCATAAAAAGTATATATAGGCAAAACCCCTCAAACATAACAGATCAGATAGTATTTTCTTTGAATTTTAAATTCAGCAACACAGCAGCCTACTCCCAATGATATCTAATTATTTGAATTACGTGAATTAAGAATACTTCAGTGTTCAACAACCGCCCTGCAACTCACCTGAGATATTTTGGAAACAGCAAAATAATGCTGTTTTTATGTGAAAACACGTTCCACTTCACCACAAAAGCTGAGATTGCACCTATCACACTCTGAATAGCTATTTTGTCAAACAGACTTTAGAACAAACTAATTCATAAGCATATTCCAACATATAGCCACTTCATCTCTGATGTGCCCATAAAACACAGCTGTTGTTCCCAGAGATCAATGACACGATGTCTAGCTGATGAAAAGAGACTTAGCTAAATTAAGAAAACATATTTGTTCATTACTGCTCCAAGATCACTTCAGTATTGCACGTGCGTGAGCACTTCCAGACACATATGTACATGCAGCTGTGAATTGCGTACACAGGTCACAGAACACAAATAAATATCATAACTTGTTTCATCTGAAGCCCAAGCATAGCTTACTTTTCAAGGTGAACTGTAATCAGAGGGGAATGAAGGGCAGCAGTTTGCACCAAGCCCAGGTTCGCAATGGTCTCATGTAATCGACTCACTGTTTCAACATCACCTCGCATGGCAGCGGCATTAAGAATGCGGAGAAAAGATGCAACTGTTCTGCCTGAGATAGGAACATCCTTCTCTTTCATCTCCGTTAGAATGTTAATAGCATCTACAATGAAACAACACAAAAGACCCTTAGGTAATTTCATGTAGGGAAAACAAACTGCTATTAAAACAGCATTTCATACCCAGCAGGAATGTAAATTCTGGTGTATAATGCCGATTTCAAGTTAATTACTACTTGCATTTCTAAACGAGACTACAATTATAAATCCACAATAGCATGGTTTTATCATTTTGCTGCAACTTTGACTACAAATTATAGATAGAAACTGTGTGCCCACTCTGCACCACATAACCCTGCACAGTCTGCCCTATAGCTGCAAGATTCTACTAAATGGATGCTTTTATCGTTCAATGCTAACATCTGCTAAATCACTCCATTGTTTCTTCAGCAGATGGCTTGTCACGAGGCCAGATAATAAAGATATGTTTACACTGTATATACAGCCAGACTAATGGTCTGATACCGATAGGGCCTGTTTGCTGTGTCGATACTAATTAGCCAAGGAGAGCCAATGAAAGCTTTCTAACAGACTGCATGTTAAAACATTAGGTTCATTAAGCTTCATTAGTAAGGCAGAAACAAACATTTTTGTATACGGAATAAGTGCATTTTTAGAATGTTCTTAATTATTGCATAGCCAGAATGTTTTGACCACTTTACATTTGGCTATATTTATGAATTATTTTGTTTTCTGAGGGACATTTATGCTCTTAAAAGCAAACTCATATTTTCAAACTGCTTAATGTAGAGGTAGACATGATCTGATTTTTTATGATTTGGACAAATCAGCTTTGTTTACTATTTTTCTAACAGTACGCTTAATAAGAGGCCAAGACAAATTTCAAAGGCAGATCTTACATGAAAAAAAACTCTATTAGCTTTTTTGTTTTATTTTACAGTGTTTTAAATAAAACCATTACATGGTTTGAGCCATGTTTTATTGTGTTAGTGTAGTTGTTACTCTGCAAAATCAGAGAACTCAATATTCAGAATCACCTTCTAAAGCTAATGACATAATGACTTTTTAAAGATCAACCAAATCATGTAAATCACAGAATTACATTAGACTAAATTACAAAAATGAAAGAGCTAACAGCTTAATGCAAACATCTAGAAATACGAAATAGGCAGTTGGCAGAACACTCATTAAAAAAGCCAAAATTTCCAGGCAGTTTACAGACTGAATATAAAATTCAATAGGAAACACAAAAAAGAATAGTAACAGAAAAATATATACTTTATGGAAAGTTAAATTATTTTTTTGCAGTACTTGGCTCTTATGAGGAGGTTATGTTTATAGGTTTTATGTTCAGCCTTCAGACCTTCTTAAGCAAAAACAAAGCCATTAGTCTAGGCACATACGCAATTTGTGCCATAAGTCATGATCTTCAAACTCAATCCAAACAGCAATGCTAATAAAAACTAGCTGCAGAAATGCAAAAAGCACTGAGCTGTGCAAATGTAAATGACAAGCTTGCCAATCCATTAAAACTAATGGCCTGCACTGTCCAAGCATCTCTGGTTGAATTCACATGCAAATTTGTATGCAAAATGTTCAAGCACTTTTCAGGACATGATATACCATTAATATCAACTCACATTTTTATTCTTGAGGCAAGATACCTTTATTATATAGCAGAAACACACAACGAAAGCAAATGGATTACCTTCTAGTCTACCATGCTTTTCTAAGACTTCTACCAGCGCTATGTACTTTCCGCTGTCAAGAGCAACAGGTGAATTCTTAGGGAAGCTAGAAATTAAAGCATTAAGAATTTTATCAACAGAGGCTCACATTTTATAGCTTCAGCTTAAAGATATTTATTTTTAAAAGTATATAACAGCAACAGCCCTAAGAGCTAAAAATGATAGTAAGCCTTAAAGGAAAAATCTGATAGAATTTAAAAGACGCACCATTAGAACATGATTTAAAAATATTATCCACGCACCTTCCCACCCTCCAAAGCCAAAGGTTATGTTTTTGAGAAAGAGTCAGATGGTTTAATTAATAATTTGGTAGTTGTTGCATAAAATAGGGTATTTTTCAGAAGCCTGGGAAGAAAAAAGTGCAGGACTGGAACAGGGCTATATTTTTTTTGATAGAGAGACTGAAACTATTCACCTAAGTTAAAATCTACTATTTTGAAGTTTCTGCTATGTATTGCTTCTTTTCTCTGGAAGTACTAAAAGTTAATTCCTCCACTGCTGCCTTTTTTTATAACAATCCAAATACACACTTCTTTGCAATATGAGGCTACCTTGAGGCAGCTCAGTAAAAATGTGTTACTGCCGTGAAACTCCGGCAGAAGACTGAATTTCACTTCCTGCAAGCTCCCTCTGGGGACTGTGTGAGAACGGAAGTGCAGCCAAAGCCAAGACACAACCATTATTTGTAGGGTGGCAAAGTTCTCGACATTCACAGCTCAGTCACTTCACCTAATTTCAAACACTAGCAGGGTGTAACGAGCACCTGCCCACCAACCTACTGTAAAACCTGAGCAAGGATTTTGTGAGAGAGAGAACCTGAAAGTCACATATAGCTTGCTCTTGATTCACTACAGCATCAGACCAAAAGGAGCCTTTCAAGAGAAAAATGAAAGGGGTAAATATAAGGATCATCTGTAGGAATTTGCTCCAGGCTAAGTCATGCATAGCATGTTTTAGCTGGGAGCTAACTTTTACAGCCAAGGTACAAAGAACTGAATATAAAAATTTAAAGTAAAATGCTTGTTGACAGTCTTAAAATAACACTACTCAAACACTGCTATTCTAAAAACAATATAGGTGTCCTGCATACTGAACCCATTCTAGGTGCTTTCTAACACACAATACAGGTACCTATTTTTAACTGCAAATTAAGGCAAGCTTCAATTTAGACAGTATGTATGTTTAAAATAAAAATAAAACACATCTTATGTAGCAATCTGCCTTTTTCGAAATAAAAAAAAAAAAATTACTGACCACACGAAGTAACTGCTTCTAATGTTCAATTACACAAAGCAAATGTTTTGTTTCCAAAAACCACACCCATGACTGTTTTAAATGCACATACATTGTTGGGGAAAACTAATTAAAAATGGATGAGGGGGTTAATACTCAACCTACTTAATTCAACAAGGTCTGTGTATCAGCATAAATCTCTGTGACATGTTTCAGTGCCGGTGTACTTACACTTTTTCTTTCAGGTTCATTGCCTCGTCTACATTATCATGTCGACAGCACAAATTTATTAAGGCTGCATAGCCACCGACAACCATGTCCGGTTCGTATTTGGCTTTCACTTCAAGGGCTTTTTGCATATTCTAAAAAAGGAACAAAGCAAAGATGTGAACTAGAGGTAAAGTCAATCTGACATTTTGAATCTTATACATTCAGTGTACAGTTACATGACTGCTTTAGTGCTTTTAGTAGTGTAGGATCACATACGAAAACACAGTGCTGTAATGCTTTAGCAAATTTTAAGAGTGAAAGCTGTTCTGCAAACATTATTTTTGTAGAACACCTTTTACATTAATTTGAGAATAGACTTTGAAGTAAGTGTTCTTGCTTTGCATTTAATTTTCTTGCATTTTTTAATGTAAGAGACTTGTTGGTTTTTTTTTTTTTTTTTTTAATCCAGAGACCATGAACGTTATTAACCCATATTCTAAACCAGTTCTTACTTATTTGGAATTCATAACCATTTTCACCTGGTACACTGCCAAGCACATAACAAAACTACTTTCTAAAGAATAAGAAACTACTTAGTAATTCCATAGAAAGCTTATTTTTCTATAAATTCTTATTCATACATTTGACCACTTTGAACTTGCAATGGTGTTTGCATCTAGGCTTATTTCATATGCAAAATTGTAGAGATACACAGCTGAGATACACAACTCTTTCAAAATTGTGTTCGTAGCAACAGAGAATATTGTGCTATCATCTGCACAACTGTTACTGTTCCTATATATACAGCTTTATAGGCAGGATCATACTGAACAAGAAACTGAACAAAAGTGTGGTGATACCCCACAAATTACAGACACACACTAAATGAATGTAAACTACAGCTGGACGCCTGCCGAATGAAGGCAAGAGACCCTTTATCTCAGAAGAGCTTTCCTCCTGCAGGAAAATGGAATTTCAATCCCTGCATTAACAACCTAGTAATATTTGAATTGCAAATGACTAGTGCATGTATCAGTTGCTTGACAATCTAGATATAAGAGACCGGAGCCATGGCTTGAAAGGACATTTGGCATGTATGATAAACCTATCACAGCTGTTACTATCATTCACTTTGCAGATTATTGTAAACAAACTTCAGCAACCCCAAAACATGCCATTCAAGGTGTTGCTGAAATTAGTTAACCTTTTGATTTAATTGCTTTTTGCACTTATGTTTGATTTATAAGCATCAAACCATGAAACCTGAAGCACTGCACTTGTCTTTGCTTAACTATGTCTTTCCATAACACAGTCATTTATGTCCCTTTAAAAATATAGCTATGTGTTTCCAATTATCCCTGCATTGCTTAAGATACCTCTTCTTCACAAAGAGCATGTATGAGTTGTTTCAAGACATCTGTAATAGGCTGGTTTTCAGCTTTTCGCATTTCTAGTTTCTTCTCCAAAGCAGACACGTCAGATTTAGCACTCTAAATGGAGGTAACAGAAAGAATGTCAATTGCAAAAACACCGTTCCCTGAACAACTTGTCGGATCACTTTAATAAAAGACAGACAAAATAATCCTCTTCTTTCATACTCGAAGAAATTTTTTAATCATTTAAGGTGCTTTTATCTGTTTAAATAGTACATACTAATTGAAGACTTGAGCCAGAATACAGTGTAAAAAAAAAAACTCCAACATTAAGTCGCATACCTATAAAGGTCAACATTCCTATTGCTCTCGCACTCAGTTCTTTGTATTTAGGGAAGTAGGGAATAGAAGCCTGTTTCTTTTTCCATCTCCACTTTGCTCAGATCAAAAATGTAAAGACTTGACACTCAACCATTAGAAGCAGTATGGATTTATATGGTTCCTGCCACTCAAGTGGATCACTGTAATTTACAAGCATGAATTAAGCCTCAAACCACTACTGTTAACTAACTAGAACTTTCAAAAAATTATTTACCAGACAGGGAAACTGAGGCATGAAACCTCAGCCAACTCCAAGGTCAAGTATCAGGTCTATGTGAAAATCTGGATAGCCTTTACTCCTACTCTGGAAAGTAACCTCTGAACTTAAAATGGTAGATTTAAATAACGTTAATATACTTCCCTGATCTGAAAGCTAGTGATTACACTTCATCTAAACCCCATATCCAAACAGTATTATTACAGTAAGAACAAGCATAGCTATCTGTGAATTTACTTACTTCTGGAATGTTGTCTGTAGGCAGGGATTTTTTATGACACAGTAACCTTGCATCCTGAAATTCAGTAAGACAAAAATATCACTAATCCCCCCCAAAGTTCAATCTCTAAGTAAGCATATCATACTAAAAAGGTTTAAGGTAATTATATAATAGCAATGGTAAAAAAAGCTGTGTTCTGCAGCATTATTACGTTGACTTGAAACGGCACTTATTAAATGTATCCCTTTCACATTAGAAATGAAACCAGCTTCAACAGCGAAAAATCACAGAAAGGTTAAAAGGCTTACATATAATCACTGCATGAAGATATTGATGCGAAAATTTATTTTGCAGAGGAGAATATACTCAGAGATTTTTTAGATTCAAAGTAATTGCTATAGAACCACAGACCTTAATTAATTCAGGAACTTGAGAGGAGTCCAGCAGTCTGCAAATGCCGCTGTAGTGGGTTGCAGGGATAACTATATTCTGTACCAAGAGGTGGGGAAAAAAATTATATGAGTTTTGAAACACAACCAAACTGAAATTTGTCTAACAGAAATTATCTCAGACGTAATTCAAGTCTCCAGCTCTTGCATGTCATTGAGAAGTGGTCTGGTTTTACTTAAAAGCAGCAATTTCAAACCTAATAGATACATGTCAGGCAGGACAGGCATTATGTAGCAAAAAATGAAATGGTACCATCTTCTTCAGCTGATGGAAGTATTGTCTCAAACGCTCCTCCTTGGCCTGTACCTCTGAGTCACTCATGCTGTCAATCAAGTGATAAAGAAAATAGCCAACAGCTTCTGTGGAAAAAAACAAGAGAAAGCATTCCACTAAAATTACCGAGACTGTCATGTTATCAAGATTAATTTATAAGAAATCATTTTGGTGTGAGATGTCACCCTGATGAGAGGCTCTGAAATGGCAACAATGATCACTGAGGCATAGAGATTATGTGGTTTGGGAGCACATATCTAACTGGTGAGTGAAAGGAATATTAATTATTTTCAGACCTAGTGACAGCTTTTCAGTACAGAATCTTACTTCAATCTATTTTTTTCCACTACTGTGTGACAGAAGTGGTACTGCCCAAGGCCTCCCCCCCTTTCCTGCCTGCTACCCCAAATAGTTGCCACAAATATTTTGTCATTGCTCCAAAGGAAAAACAGATTTCTAACACTTTGCATATTTATTCTGTACATTTTACCCCTTATATTCCATTACCAAGCTACATTAAGTATTGTAATATTAATATAACAGCATACAAAAATATTTTAACCATTAGAGCAACTAACACTGAAGAAACTGCCTATTAGCCAATCAAAGTCAAGATGAACAGATTTTAGCAAATAGTGCTAAGTTTCTTATCTATGCAGTGCAAAAATATATGGGGTCCTGTAGCCCTTCCAAGAACAGGAAGAGCATCAAGTATTGTCTTCCCAAAGATTAACTGTCCCCATACCTCCTTGTCCCTCTGGCTCCAAAAGGAGGGGGGAAAAACCAAACCTTTATTTAAAAAAACCACACTGAACATAAAAGTATACTTATTTCAAGGTAGGAAATCTGAGATATGTTACCTTACAAAATCAGAAGAGCTACTAAAGGTAAAAGTAGGTTGAAAGACTGCCTCTTTTTTTTTTTTTAAGTATTTAAGCACTGATACTGTATTCCTTCTAAATCTCCATTTTGATCTATAAATTTAGAAAAGTAAATCATTATCAGCAAGATTTTCTTATAACTAAAAAAAAATCTTGTGGATCTCACAGAATATGCTCTGATTATTTGAATCAGGATTTTACCCAACATGTTTTCAAATTTCACTTTCAAAAAGAAGCAATCAGTGTTTACTGTTGTAATCCCTCAAACCCATCATTACACAGAAGAACGGATTTGTGGATAAGTTACAATCATAGAAATTGAAACTCTACCAGTTGGTCCTGGAGGCGTCAGGCAATAACGTTCATCCTTGTACAACAGTTCTGTTATCTGGTAAGACAGAATAATCGTACATTGCAGCCAAAAGAAGCAAGCAAGGACAAATAGTATCTGAAATTGAATTCTCAAAATAATAAAGCATCTCTCTGTTAAAGTATTATTCTTTACCACATCATAGTCATTCCCTAAGAAACACAAAGGGGTTTTTTGGTAAATAATAGGGTTTTCTTGAAAAAAATATTGCAAACAGAAATGCTTTCTGAGGTATAGCATTAAGACACAGAACGCTCTAGTATTCTGTTTATATATCATCCTACAGGAAGTTAGCTATCCTAAGACACTGCTTAAAGCAAGTATTAACCAGTGGCACTCCTGAAGGTGCTACAATTACGTTCCAATTTACCAAAAGGCTGAAACTGGCCTATAAAGCTTCTTTTTATTTATATTTTAAAGAAGCAGCTACCAAAACAAAGTAAAGGAACATCATTTATTATGCTCTGCTAGAATTAAGGTAACTAGTACAGCTAGTTGTAAATAAGCTGTTGTAAATAAGTGCAATTTTGAATGACAAAATATGCTTTCATAAAAATTAATTGCATTCAACTACATTTAGCACTCATTTTATCCATCATGCAAACCGAAGAAATATATATTTTTTACTTCCTTTGAAAGAAAAGAAGCATTTACCCAAAAGCCCCCACACCTTACCTACAAATACTTTAAGCTAAACGACATCACTTTAAAAATCATTTCACTGTTCTTAAGGAAATTGAATAATTTTTAAGATTTAAATCTTCAGTTAAAAACTGAAATTGTGTTTCAAGAATTTTTGTTTTATCTCCCATGATTCTAGAATGCAATCTCAAAGAAGTCAGAAGGAGATGCAGTCTCACTGCCAAAGTGCTGTGTTTCAAGTAATGACAAAAGAAAAGGAATCCTCACCTTCAATTGTTGATGAAAATGGGTAAGTAAAGCCAGAAAATACCAAATGTGCAACTGAATATCTTATCTATTATTTTTCATTCTACCAACACCATGAACACTGTTCACAGTAAAACTACAGCATTTTTCTGCCCTTTTCCCCTCATCTTCCTATGACAAATCAATACACACTGCAATAAAATCCAAGGAAGTCATTAACAGTTCTTTTGAATCAAATATCAGAATACTAAAAGGGATGAATTGTCCAAAAACATGTGTAAAGTTATTCGTGTCTATTTATTTCCCAAGTTAGCATTTCTTATTTTAGAAGTTCAATGCATGTATTTACTCTTAAATTTAGTGAAGACAACAGAATTTATTTTTCTTCCATTGTGATGAAGAGCAGAATTAACTCTACATATTAACTTCACAGACTACAATCACTTCAGCTCTCTAACTGTCCTTCAAAATTATTTTCATAATGGGACCAATAAGAGATCCCCTTTTTTCTTTCCCTGCTCTCCTTTTTTTTTTTATGCAAAAAAGGAAGGATAGAGGCAGCAGACAAAAACATCCTCTCACGAGAATCATCACGTAACAGTAAAAGGTAGTAAAATGCAAAAAATCCTGTACTGATTTTATGCAAATCAGTGATCAGTAACTTTCCAAATCCCAATTTCCATTTCATTCCAAGATTTCTTTGCAAAACCTAAAATGTACTTTTATTAGTCAGCAGTTACAGTACTGAAGAATAACAACAAAAAGCACAATGCATCCCTTCCCAAATCCTGAAACCACATCCAATGCAGCATCTGCCAACATCTCCTCTATTCTAATGCTGTGCAAAATCTACTGACCAAGTTATATTGCCGTGTCTTTCTAATGTAGCCCTAACGTAGGGTCGGCAACATGATCACTAATTTCCCTTTGATTTCATCCAGTTAATTTCTTTTATCTGGCTTTGACTTCGATGCTTTAAGTCCTATAACAGGAACTTTGAAAAACTAAGTCTGCCTTACTATTTTATTAGCACTCACGTGAGGATAGGAAGAAAGTTTAGGGAGGGCAGGAAAGTGAATTGATGTCAGATGGCACAACCCTGGCAGACTTTGTTCCAGAAGCTACAGCCATCTTCAGCTGTAATTGCATTGATCTAGAAACTGCAGTAGCATAAGCTACATGACATGGTAACACACTTGATTTTTCACAATTTCACTTAACTGTCCAGTTTGAAAACTCAATACACTTGGTACAGTCTGCCACTGACAGAAGTCTTGCTCAAATTAATCAGGTCTACAATTTTCAGTCTCAGAATTCAGATTTACAATAATACACCATAAACATGCAATGCCTAGAGAATCTTGATTTTATTTACAGTTTTATCTCCACTTACCTTGCTCCATAGATGTACATCATCTGAGCTGAAGAGGGCAGCAAAGGATAACAAATTAAAAGCAATAGAATTATTTTACTCTTGTAGCTTTCTTTAAAACAACACAGAACATTAACACTGAGGATCTTATTTAGGTAAAATTAAAATACAATAATTGCTACATACTGTTTAAACTAATTTTGTACAGAGTAAGTTTAGGAATTTTTACGACACTCGATATGGTCATAATTTCAGCTAAAAAACTTAAAATAATGCAACATTCCAAATAGATCACTTACGACTAGAAAGTGTTTTAGTTTTGGTCTTAGTTCAATTTTTTAACATATCCTAATTGTATTTTTTTGGTTTATATTTCTCTATTTAGCATTTCAAGAAAATAAGCTTCACTCAAATAAGCTGCACTTTACATAGAAATTACTTGAGACATGGAATTTGCTAGAAAAAAAATCTAAGTCTCCTGTGCATTAGACTTTTAATTCACCAAGATAACTATGGGCAGCTATTGATGTATTTATACTAATTATAAAAAAAGAAATGAATCAAATCTCTTAAGGTATAATGTTCACTATAGTGAGAAAAACACGTAATATTTTAAAAAGTAGAAAACAAAACATAGAATTTCTTCCCTCATAGATTGGAACAGAACTTGGGGAAGAACACTTCTCTGTACATCATGAGGTTACATCCAAAAATCACATCAACCAGTTCACTAAAGTATAAAACCCCTGACATCTTAATGTAAACCAGCTGTCTCAAGTATTAAAAACCTGATGTCTTCCTGTAATTCATAGAACTTCAAAATTCTCGTTAGAAGCTATAACTTTTCAAGAACTGTAACTTTCCAACAACTATAAAACAGCATTAACATAGGCAAGGGTAAGAGAACAAAAACTTATGATATTATTTTATCTTCCTGTAATTCTCATTAGAGGAAAATAAGATGTCAGTGTGAACAGACGCACAAAAACTTGAAAGCATTCACAGAAGTTTTGGATTTTATTTAGGAGGTTCAAGCCTATGAAACATTTTTTCTTTCTGTGCAACTGCCACTTGTATTTGAAAATGAGTCAAATGCAGGTCCACACAGAGGAAAAAGAAAATGCCATCTGTGAGGTTAGTTAAGCTTTGTTGGGTGAACTCACTCCACCACTGACAGGATGACAATGAACTGCAGATATCAAATGCATCAATTTCCTAAAGTACTTGACTCTGAAATAGTAATGGCACATCAGGCAAATAGAATGGGAATACTTTGAAGCAGTTACTAGAGAAGAGCAGTTTCAACAGAAATCCATAAACTAGTCTGCCACAGACATTGTTCATGCATCCCTGGCATCCCTACCTTGTACTTTTGTACTCCAATCCTGAACTTTGTTCATTTGAACACTCAAGACCTGCATTTAGCCATAAAATTTTGCTGTGGTCTTTACAAAACCTACAAATAGTCTTTCTTCTCTCCTATCATATCCTCATGTTTCATGCTCAGGCTGTTCTAGCCACTAAGTTTAAAACAGAAAAGGAAACATGAGTGGGCATGCTTTCAGAAATAATGTAAGGGTAAAATCTGGGCGCAGGCAACCTTGTACACAGTGTCTGAAACCAGGTAGCAAGAAAAGCAAACAAAAGAGTAATATAAACAGATAAACAAAACTTATGCCACACTTAAATGTGGCAAGGACGGCTGAAATAAAAAGAGGAAAAAAACACCACCTCACCCCCCAAAAAAATCACACCAAAAGACCTCTAACCTTAATTTCCATCAGAATTCTGAGTTTTTAGCCCAGATGTCCAATAACAGTAGGAACTGTTCTCACTAAGAGGGGAGTAACTGTTTCACTTGAGGAGACTATGATTTTTAGCAACTAGTTTGCTAGCAAGATGATGACATTTTAAAGATACTTTAAATCACATTCTGCACACCTGCACAGTTTGCCAGTAGCAGGGATATTTCAGGCTAGCATTTGTTGTGTGTGGTAAATATTGGCAAGGTTTGCTTTCCAGTGAAAGTCCTACTTCAGCTGGACATTTATCGATACTTAAAGAGAGAAAACATGTTTAGAAAATCTCTTACTTTAATTAATACATATGAAACAGATAATTCTGGGACTGACTATTCAAAGGAATAGCAATATACTCTTACTGGATCTAAAACAGTATTTCACTTATCCCTTGGATGCCAAGGCCAGCCAGGGCCTAGCTAACCAATTTCAACCCTGGCTTTCTTTTTCTCCTCCTTTTCCCATGATACAACGGGACCAGCTAGATAGACAGAACATGCAATTTACTAGGGAATTATTTTGGTCATATTTACCTGTTAGGTTTTACTAATATCCAACCCAAACACAGTTCGAACTCACACTCATTACAAAACTCCAGGAAATTACAAAATCAGCCTTCAAACCCTGGTCCTGAGTGTATATTAATATTAAGTGGCAATATTAAGTGACTTCTCTTGTTCCCTGTGGTGGAGGCATGCTGAAAACAAAACCTCATTCCCAGTGCTAAATGTTTGACTGGGGCAAGCAGTGCATGATAGAACTGCTAGCTAATTCACATATACTTGCATAAGCTTGAGACAACCTTGCAAGTTCACAAGGAACCTGCCTTGCAGAACGGAGCCATATGGCTGTGAATACAAAGCCCTGGCAATGTAGCTCAGAACTAGGTGTTACATGTGAGTGCTCAGGAGCCTTATTAACCCAGAGGGCACAGAAAGATAGCAGATGTAGCAAAATATGCCAGGCTCCTACTGGTATTTCATCTTCATCAAGCACCCTATTACTTTACAGGTTAATAGTAATAATCTTCAGTGAAATTTTACATTAGCATAGCTGTTGATAAAAAAAAGTGAATAAAGATAAATTCCCCAAATGTTTACTACCCTAAGTTTATATACTGGCAAATACCACAGAACAAAGAATACTGAATTTTTTTTTAATCTACTATATATAATGCTTCAAGCGAATAGCAGAGGCAAGGAAAATGAGAAAAGCAGGGAGGAACTACAGTATCCCCTAACTGACTTGGAATGCTACTTCTAAAACACAGAGCAGGGGGCAAAAAACTGTACAAACTCCTGCTCAACAAGACAAGAAGGAGAGGAAAATTTGGTACAGAGGAAAAAAAAGGTATTCATATAACAACCTTACCTTTTAAAACCCAAAATGAGGCTGTTTCTAAACAGACGACAATCAATAGCAGGTGTGTTTGCTGAAGACACTGTAAATGAAAGCAATGTTTCTCAATAGTCATTGTCAAAAAAAACCCTGAACGGCAACAACTAAGTAGATCATGTAAACAGACCAGCATTAGAAAAGCTATTTTGATAGTTTTCTAAATGCTGACAAACACTTATAAATCAAAATTTAAAATATCAAAGTATTTGAAATGGTCCTGGTTTTATCTAAATCTGATCCATTTCAAAAGCAATCAAATATTCAGAGAGAGAGAAGTTTTCCTTCTACATTGCCTTTCACGGCAAGAGTTAATACATTAGCTTTTTATACAAATTATTAATTGCATAAAGCATCTTTGTCTGTAAGAAAGTACAAGACTAATTCCAAAAAGCAAAACAAACCTCAAACAATCCTAATCACGAAAAGCTGAGATGTTAGTACTGGAACCAAAATAGATCCACTGAAGGCAAATGGTTTGCTAATTGTTTTAGACTGAATGCCTGCCTTAAAATAGGTTTTAAAATTTTGCCCCTTTTTTTTTTGAAATAATAATAAAAATAAAATTTTAAAAATCCAAGCAAAAAATCAGTGGCACAACACTTTCTTAGGTGTTTGCTTCTGCTAGTGTAAATTCCTGACAAGAAAGAAAAAGTAGTTCCATCTAAAGTGCTACCCACTGAATTAAATTAAATCTAAAGGGGGGGGGGGGGAGGGGAAGAGACAAATATGCAGTTCTACATGTTTTTTAGTATTATTATTTACAATAATATTTCAACACAAAGGAAAACTGCAAAATCACTTAAAATCAGATGTCCCTGAGAGATCATTTACAGTTATGCTTCATGTCCTAATCTTTACATAATTTCTTGGCTAAATATTCCGTATCATTCTACCTTCTTCCTGGAGAATTGCTGTCTCTCATTCCAGCACAGTAGACCAGCAAAGAAAAAAATACAGTAGTGGGTGCATTTATGTCCTGTATGAAGTTATCATCATCTCACTTCAGCATCACAATGGAATTAACTGCTGTAAAAACCTGACTGCACAGGGCCCTTTCAGCAAGGGCTGCAATATGGTAGAAGATAACCAAAATAAAAACACCAGCTCTAAAGGAACCCAGGAAGTCAAAGGCAAGAACATGCTAAAAGCACTTCCTTAGTCTAACTCCAGTTTTAAATGCTGGAACACTTCTTTTTGTTTGAAAATCTCAGGTAAAGTTGGCTTCAAGACACCCTCAATACAAATTCCCCTCCAGCAGTATATTAAACTTTTTGCTCATAAAAAGACAAGCAGAAAAGCATCTTAGTATGCTCAGCTGCTGCTGACAATCGGCAACCTGGTTTCCTTAGCAACAAACAAGTCTGAGAAAATCAAGGGGCTGACAATGAAGTGGAATGGAACGGCATGATAAAGGGAAAAAGCGGCTCTCATGTACGCTGCCTTATGTGCCCAGATTCCTCAGCTGATGCTTCGGAGTTTTCATCTTGTCAGTAGCAGAAATCTATACATTTATAAGGCATGAGAAGCTGAATCAATACACCTAGATAGCAGCCAGCATTAATAACCAACCTTTGCCTCCTCTGACTACACTGATGAGACAATCTCAAACTATTTTCCATACTGCGTCTATTTTTCCCTCTTTGTAATACTGCAAAAGGAGACAAGTCAAAAAAAAAAAAATCAGCTGTTTAATATCCGTGCCTTATCATCACACAGGTGCTAATTAGATTTACTAGCATTCATTTCAGCTTGGTAAACTATTTACGGAGTAGCTTCCTTTAAAGCTCAAGTTCAAAGAAATTTGATATGTCTCCATGAATTATTAACCCTAGTCTTTGTAAACAGGAATACCACTACAAGATTTAAATTCAACTCACCAACAATGGCTAAATAATATGTGATACGAATTTCATGGCAGTAAGACAGAACTCAACCTACTATCTGTGCCTGTGTCATACTTTTGATATCATATACATTCACCATATACCAGGCATACATGTATTTGGGTCTTACAACAGATTAAAACCAGCCTATTTCAGTTAACCAGAATGAGTGGAGGGGCCTACATTTTCATGGAGGGGGAAAAAAACAAAAAAAACCAACTATTTCACATTCCAGCAGAAATGTCATTGCTCTTAATAAACAGTTCTCCTTTGAAAAAAATTTCAAAGTTATTTTAGGTACTTCATTTTTTTAGGGTCAATGGTTGGGTTTATGGTCTTTTTTTTTTTTTTTTGGGTAATAAAACTAAACAAAATAGTGGGAAAATATAAGGTGAATCTTGAAGATTCACTAATGGGTAACTCTCCAATACCAAAATCAAATCACTGATTAGTAACTACCCAATTTCCTTATATGCAACACAACAGCTTCCCAGAGTTATGGTATATACACTACTTATTTCTGTATTTGTTAAATAAAACAGTTAATGACAACTGCAGCAAACAACTGCTTAAGCTTCTCCATAAGCTTTGGACACATAAAACTGTTGTTTACAAAGAGATCTTTCTGTATCAAGTTTAGGTGTTTTATTAACAGCTCAGTATACTAGGAAAATAAAAACTATTTTTTTTTTTTAATAAAAAATTTTGAAGAGACTCACATATTCCTACTTAACCAAGCAAATTATCCCATCCCATACACTTAGTCAATGATGTAAATTAATTTTTGCAAGCACTGATCATCAGAACAGTCTTTGGAGAAAACTCTTAAACATGCTACAATTCAATGCCTAATTAACCAATCACATTTATACACGACTTCCATGACCAAGAGATCAGCAGAACACCCTCAGGTTAATGTCAGTGCCCACCAGTTCTTTAAAGTTGGTTCTTTCATTAGTAACTCTGTAGTACTTCAGAGCTGTATCGTTCCTCACATTCTGTAGTCACTGATGCTGCAAACAACCACCTCACAGGCCTTGTGAAAAACAAACTCTTTGCTTAAGCTCTCTAAGTAGAGAGTGTCACATTCCTGTCACAATCACAGTAAAGCTGTTATTTGCAAATATGTAAATCTTATGGCCAGGTTCAATACCAAAGAAGAATTAAACTGTGATTTATGGTTCAGAATTGGTAGTTTCAATCTGCCAAGTCATCATAGAAGACCTCCCATGATAAGCACTTTGCTCAAGTTCCCCACATATCTTGAAACCTCACATTTGAATACAAATAAATCTCTTAAGCTACAGCCAATCAACACTACCACCAAGTATGTAGTAACATGCAACATGAAAAATACTCACTTATAGAAAGAACGTTGTCCAGTCTCCCCTGCAGTGCTTCACTTCTCAGTTCTGCTATGTAGAGCCCAGCACTTTCAAACAGGCAGCCATTTTCCTAGAGAAAAAGCAATCAGCAATCAATCATGGCACTACACACAGAGAAGACCTTCTGAAACTTCATATTTTTAAACACTTCCTTCCCAAAGGTAGCTTGTAGCTGCTGAGAACATAGAAAGTGCTCTACAGAAGTCTATATGGCAGCCAAATGAGTTGCTACTGATCAAAATTTTTTTGTATTGAAATCAACTGCAAGAGACAAAGTTACAAAAGGCAGAAAGACTGGGACAGTTAAATTTGGTCTCCAATTCTCAATTCTTTAGCAAGCAAAAAAAAATATTCACCAGAAACAATTGTAGTACTTCCAATCCCCAGTAAAAAAAAAGGGCATTATTCATTAATTTACTTTTCTACTTCAGGAAACAGAAAGCCACTAGGTCTGGAGCAAAATATTTTGGTTAGCTCTGAAGAAGAAAAAGAAAAGCAGCAGGAAAAAGACATGATAAACCATCAGTGCAACAACTGTTTGAAAAGTATTCTAAATATTCTGAAAAGGCTTCATCATACCAGGTTCATGTTTGGAGCACTACTGGGATCTAAAGCCTTCACAGAGAACATAATAAAAGAAGCCATGTAATAGTAATTTTAAAAAATTTTATGTGTAAACTCACCTTCAGCTGGGCATGGGCAGTTTTAGTATCAGCAAAGTTTTTAAAAACATAGTCTGTATATGTTTCTGCATCAAGGTCCACCCCCAATTTGTGCATCACTTTGAGAACCTCAAAGATACCTATCAAGGCAAAATTAATAAGGCTAAGCATACAGAAAAATGAAAAACTTGAGAATCAACATTTTAAAATAAACATTGCTTTACAAAAAAAGGAATTGTGTTCTCAATTTCCCTCCTTGAAATTGCCATGAAAAATCCTGCATTTCTATTTTAGGTGTTAATAGAATTCTTACCTGTGAAACTTAAAATAGATTTACAAAACTTCCTGGTTTGTGCTGTACTATAAAAACCATGAAAGTTCAGTTTGGAAATTGCTATTATACGAAGTAATTTTCTAACACAGCAAATATATGAGTTAGTCATGTTTGCAGAATGCCTTACAGAGCTATGTATCAAAATGCCCATTATATTGTGCATAAAAAACAAATCTGAAATTTGATGTAATGTATATAATCATACTCAAGATACAAACACATTATTCAATACATGATACATTCTTAGTTTTGTTCCCAGTATCCAACCCTGATTAGCATTAGCGTTCAGGATTTGTCTTCTGGATTTGTTTAAAACTAGTAACATGCTTGTAATTTAAGTGGTTCATTACTCTAGAGCACATCAGCTTCAAATAGGAAATTGAGAAAAAGGCTGGAGTCTCCCAAGCCCAGTGAAGTTACCTTGTAACTTTTACTGGGTTCACACCATTTCACACAATTGGACTGTGTATCAGTTCTGTAGATTCCAATTGAAGACACCGGATACCAAACATTAATAGTCCAGCAACTAGAGTGTAGTTTAAGAGGATATGTCATTCTTTTTAACTGCTCACACTCTTCTGATTTGCAGAACTTCTTGCAGTAACCTTAGCTACCAAACTCTGAACCCCTGTCAAAACCAATACAGGTATAATCATTTTTTGCTGGTCTAAAAATGATTTGTCAGTTGCTGCAGGACACCAGTACCAAACAGCATATGTTTTTTTCAATTTGCATTTCATACTTATTACTTTAAAAATGTCCAAAGTCCCTGTCTTTGCCCTGGAGTGCCACCTATGGAAAAGTGACACTTCCATGAATATTTTATGCAGTGCACTATGGTGCAAATAATCAAATGTGAATTCCCTTTGAGCACTTGAAAATACATGCAGGCAAGTCACACTAGATTAAAGTCGCATCATCTGTTCGAGTTTGCCTTAAACAAAACTCTGATTTTGGACCAGAATCTGCAAAAATATGAATAAAGAATTAATTACACTAAATCTTTCTTCATACCTTTCGAATGTTGACAGCTAGTTTCTATTTCCTCTTTTCAACATCCTAGAAATTACATTAAGTCCTCCTGTGCTGAAATAATTTCAAAAGTAACTCTAACAAGTAGTTTGAAGACCAAGAACTAGATCCCACAGTTAATAAGGTGTGGTGCACTCAGGAGGTCTGAGCTCAAAGTTGTAGCCAGAAGAGTGCAGAAAACAGGCTTGTTAAGCATCCCCACTCCCTAGCAGACAGATCAGGGGACACTTCCTGAGCAGGAAAACGCAGGTGTGAGAAACAGAACACCAGCACAACAGCAAGATGCAGATACCACAACCACACTGCACCAAAGAAATTGCATAGCCAAAGAACTTAAAATGAAGAGATGTGTGGCAGCTTTTTTTTTTTTTAAGATGGCTGATGTACAGTTTTTGGGGGGACAGAAGATTAATGAAACCAACACAGAATCCTACAGTTTTGCATACATTTTCTACCTCACCAAGAGTAGAACTACTTTATAGTCAAATAAACAACTTCCGCAATACTAAGCAATGAAACATTTCCATTTCAATTAAAAGGATTTGAGCATTATGTAGGTGGACTTTTATAAATTCTTTGCTTTTCATACTGGAAAATGCACTAACCTCTTCTCTCTCTCCCAACCAAAAAACAGGCTAAAAGAGACATGAAAGTGCAGTCATGTTCATGTAGAACCTGGTCTCACAAACCTTTTTGAGAACACCCCCCCACCAAACATACATGTATATTGATGTAGAAATTTTACACATGTATAGAACTCTACTGAGTTGTGGGCATTATCAAACACACACAAAAATAGAAAGCCAAAAAGGATAAAATATTTATTTGCTAAACAGCCCACTCACAACCCAATGGATTGCCTTGCACACTTTGGAGACCACTGATCCAGAAGACTGGGCATGACTAAAACCCCCAGTAAAGTCTTTTGGCCATCTCCCTGCTTGATCAAGAACAGGCTTTTTGAGATCTTGGGCTGACATATGTAAGTACACAGGAGTTGAGTATACAAAATCCAATAATTCAGTGGAAAGAAGACAGAAATAGGAAACAAAGTTAAACAGCACTCAAACACTCCAACAGAACAGATTCCAACCTCAAATTAGTATACTGAAGAACAAATACAGAAGAGATGAACTATGAGGCGGTCATAATATTTATGTGGTAGAGCAGCTTTTCAAAAACTGAAAAATGAAGCTTGCATTTCAGTCTACCATTCATTTCCTGAGGTTCTCACAGTTAGGTCATGCCTTCTCCCTTCAGCAGTCCCATGAGAACAGGAGGAATTTCTAAGGCAGTTATGTACAGTTCTACATGTGCAAGGGAAGTAAAATTTGGCTTTAAGCAGTTTTCTGAGGAAACAAAAAAACAAAACTTCAGCTCAAAAAGTAAGGTCACATTCAGGAAAGCATAGTATTTAACATATTTTTGCCGTGCTGGTAATTCCAGATCCACTCAGAATGTTCTTTGCCAGAAAAGTCTGTTTGTAAAACAGGATTTCAAGCAGTAACTTTGTGAAATCACCACTCTTACTCTCCTCTGGACCCAGACTCCTATTTTCCAAAATAAAAACTGAATTACCATTCACTAACCATGGGTTTTGTATATAACAATAGTTATACAACAGTTTAACAACTGTAGATCCCAAAAGCAAAATACACACTTGTAAGAAGTGTTTTTAAAAATAATTTGATCATTCAAAGGCAAAGGGGAGCTATAAAATATTCAGGAGCAAGCTAAGTCGGACATTTCTGCTTATTTACACTAGGCCCTCCTGATTTTAGTGCATAACCTGATACAAAATGACTCAGTGCCAATAACAGTTTCAGATCCACTGCATATTGATCTTTTAAACCCTGCAAGTACTTTTCATTCCTAAAAGCCTAATAATTACTAAGGAAGTAAGTATTTATCAACTTATATAATGGATGCACATAAAGGCAATGCCCCACCTGAAATTACTTGCCTGTGTAAAACGACTGAAAAGAACTGTTTGCCATTTCAGAGTGGTTAAGGTGTATTTAAAAATAGCCTTGTTTAGTTTCATGTCTCCTAGCCACCACTTCACTGCTACCTTTCTTTCAAACACATTTCCATAAAACAGAAATTACAGAATTTTCTTTGATATTCAGTGTCAGATTTTGCTGTAATAAACATTAGAAAAATATTAATTAAACACTGCTATAATTGTTTGGGTCACACCATATGTACTGATTCAGACATTTGCACACTGCAGTTCGAGATAGGTTGTTGCTTTTATTCTGTTTGTTGTGATTATTTAGTCCAATCTACATGCTATCATATTTTTAATAGTTTTTTCCTCAAAGTTCTTTTCCTTTTCCAGCCTTGCCTATATCAAGACACAAAATCACACACATTAGGCTGGGCATTACTACTTTGTTGAGAAATTAATTACCTTATTTTTGGTATGATATGTGGTACTGTGTCTATACTTCTGTTCAGATTATTTTTTTACTCCTAGAAAGCACCACTCTGTTCATTTACTACCTGCTGTCACCCTTAGGTTCTCACTGCAGCCTTACTGTTTGCTCTACTATTTCTATGAAACAATTCCAGGGTGGATGAGGCTTTTTCCCCCTATTTACCTTTCTTCAAGTGTATTGGTTGTATTATTAGATAGCAGAACTAATTTATTCTTTTTTTTGTTATTAACTTGGAAAAAACTGAATGCAAGCTTACACGAAGACAACTTGTTCTATTCAGCAAGAATAGTTACACTGATCCTTCACTGTAGAAGCAACTGATCAGGTACCTTCTTACCTAATGTATTTTAGGAATTGCAAAATCACTGACTTGTGTAGGGAAGTACAGAGTCGTAGTGGAAGCACACAGTGCTTCCACTTGACAATACAAACTTGGACAGGCTACAAAAATGAGTTTGCAAACTCACAGCATTATCTTACAGCCATACAGAAGTACGTGTATGCAATGCCTCTGCAGACAGAAAAACAAAGGCTCTATGGAAAATGGCTACAAATGCTAGAATTGAAGGATCCTTCATCAGTTTTCTTCTCACTTCACTTACATGACTTCCAGCAGCAAGTACTAGCCAAAGCACAGCTGAATTCTACAGTAGGGAGTCCAAATAAGGGCCACCTCTGATCTTGACAAAGACCAAAAGAAGTATGAACACCTCACTTTCTCTTGACACTCAAATACAGGTTCAGTTTTGGGAGCCAAGTCTAAATATAAAAATAATTCCAACGTCTCTTAGAACTGTGTTAGTGAGGTGAAATTTTCCATGGAGTAAAAGAAAGCAGCTTTTTTCAGTAGGCAGGCAGCATCCACACCGAGAAGCATGACACTGATTTCAATTTACTTATTTTTGGCAACACTGTGCTTCAAGTAAGTCACAAAGGACCCAGCTAAAACAACAATGCCAGACTTTTAAAATATCATAGAACTTTCAAGGATTTGAAGACCTAGGAGAAGATAAACTTGGGCAGTAGTCTAGCAGGAACAGAGCCTAAGGAGTTAATAAAAACTGAATATTGTTTTCACAAAGGCTTTTTGAAAAAGACTTGAGACATTTTTATAGCCAGAAACAATTAGGGAATACTTGTTTCAGCATTTCTTCCGAACTGGAATGTGACTGTATATTTAAGATAAAATTGCGATATGAAGAGTCTGCTAAAAGCACTTTTTTTTTGTTTGTGCATTTTGTTTGTCACCCAGTGTCACACTAACAACTCTGCATCTCATTCTAAAGCACATTATACTGTGAGATAAGATGAAAAAGACAGTTT
This sequence comes from Corvus cornix cornix, assembly GCF_000738735.6. Classification (NCBI taxonomy): domain Eukaryota; kingdom Metazoa; phylum Chordata; class Aves; order Passeriformes; family Corvidae; genus Corvus; species Corvus cornix. The sequence continues at coordinate 25,852,518 of NC_047056.1, forward strand.
TTTGTTTCCCCAAGGGGGAAGTACTTCTGTTAAAAGCATCTTTTTACAATACCATTCTTTCTGAATTACCAATAACGCAAACCAAAGAATTAGATACTGTACTCTAAAATTTAATATTTGTTCACTTCTTATTCATATCCTGTAGACATCCCCATGTGTAACAGGGGAAAGTATGCTAAATGCTTAAACCTACTTAAGAATCCCAAAGATTGAGCATTTTTGTCCTTCAATCAGTATGCTGTCAGGCCAGACTCACACATTCAGCAATATAAGTTCTCCTGCAGTTTTTATGACTGTAACAAAACTCATGTTTGGTTCATCAGGCAAATAATAAGAAGCTGGCTTGAAAAAAGGACTGGGTTTGCAGTCCAAGAGAGCTATAATGACATAACCTTACTTTTAAATTCTTCACTTGGATTTCAGTTTCTTCAAGAGTAAAATGTAATGAGCAGCATAAAGAACATGGAAGGCAGAAAGAATGTGAAGAGTTCAAAAGATAACTAAACACTCACATCTTTCTATGTCAAGGGAGACTTGAAATTTGTAAAACTGTATCACAATCAAGTAAGAAAGGATGTTTTGAAAAAGTCTTTCTGAAGGAAAAATTGCTTGAAATGAGGACAGACATAGCTAGGGCTTTGTTTCATCTCTGATGAATCTCATAGCAGTAAGATTTGTGTACTAGGTTTGCAATAATGCTACAGGAGCATTTATCAGACAACTCACCTTTAAGATTATTCTCTTTCTGGTATGCAACTAGCAGCGGCCAGCAATAGTGAGGTCTGAGTGGCAAGCCTTCCTCTTTCATCATCTTCATCACATCAATGGCCAAGGCTGAAAACATTCACAAAACAATTAAACAGTGACCAAGTACTCTAAATGAGCACAGGCAAAATAACTAAATAAGCAGAGTACCTGATCTGTTGGCCTCCAAAGCGCAACGCAAGATAAATTGTAATGGTGCCGAGTGCATCTTTGCTTCTTTTAACTCGTTACAGTACTGCTTCAGCTTGTTCAGAGGCTGCAAACAATTCCAAAAATTAATTTAATGTATTTATCAATCTCTCAAATTGTTAAAAACGTCAGATTCTTCTAATGTTTAGAAAATGGATATTACACAAGCCAAACAGGATTCCTTCGTGAATTTCAATTTACTATGCAAGTTGATACAAAAAAATAAAATTCATCTTTTGCTCTTGAAGGACTGTGCAACAACTCACCATTTTCAATCTTCACAGTTGCATTAAACTAAATAAATATACTGTTACTATTAGATTAAGAAAAAAAGTATTGCTGTTCTGCTTACCAGATCTCTATTTACACAGTGTTGCAAGAAGAAGCTACCTTGGTCCAAATCATCACGTGATAAATGACTTAAAGACTTCAAAATGCTGAAGCTGATATCTTCAAAGCCATGAGTTATCAGAGTCAAACACAAGTTCATTACATCTAGCAATTGAAAAACAGAGAACAACAGTATTAATAAAGTGCATCCAACTTTTTCACCTTAAGCTACTAAAATGAGTGAAAGCTAGGAAAGTAAGTGTTTTACAAGTACAATTAAGATACTTTATAACAAGATTAACAGCACAAATTTGAGACTACCTTTTCCAGGATTATTTCTATTTAGCAATGAAATTCACTTTTCCTGTACGAAGACTAGGCCAAAAATTACAGAAGTATCACCACTGCAGCATGACAGAAGGATAAGAAAAAGAGAAACTCATTTCTAGACACATCATAAAAGAAAAAATGGATGAAGGATAATTAACAGTTATCAGTCAGATTAAACATCCAGAAGTGACTTTACAGGTATGTAATAAAAAACCATGTTCAGTTTTTAGTATCCCTTTTTTAAGGCAGTCACGAAGAGCTCTCACAACAGGAATCTTAGCAGTGGTGTTTGAAGAAAGGACTCCACACGTGCTGCTTTCTTATAAAAGCTTAATGAATTTTAGAATTTTTTTTTAAATGATAGATCAATTTTTGTATGCAAATTATTAAAGCTGTTTCATATTTAGATTTTATAAAACACAATCTAAAACACACAAACACACATATGAATCCACAAATTATTGGCAAAACTATTAAACTATTCCTTTCCCTCAGTATTCAAGGGAAAACTACAAAATTACCTATTTTTGGAAAAAGAAGGAAAAACAAAACAAAACAAAACAAAACAAAAAACCAACAAAAAAACCCCCAAAACAAAACAAACAAAAAATGTTCTCTCTCCACCCTGCTGCAGGAACCAAGGACATACCTGGAATTAATTCCCTTTCAAATCTTATGCGTCCCTTAATATCCTCAATGTGCTGTGGATACCCAGCCTTGGCAAGGCTAAAAATCACCTGCATCAAAATCCTATCCATAAGGTACCCTTCAGTCTTCTCAACCTGTTCTAGCACCTGTAAAACCAAAACAAATTTAACTTCAATCAACTCCAAAGCGACTCAAAACAGAATACTTTTTTAATTCAAAACAAACACAAAAGGCTGGGCTTTTTTCTTTTTTAAAACCCACAGGTTTAGACAATGGAACATGGTAGAGAGAAAGAATATGCAAGAAGTAGTGAGAGGGACTCAAACACGTTCAGACTGTAAAAAGAAAAAGGGACAGCTAAAACAGATATAACATATAGTTTCTTTCTCATATCTAAACACCATATATGAAAGCACCAGAGGTTTTCTCATTGTGAGATGACTTTCAAAAGAAATTACTTTCTAAAGAGAAGAATGACTGATCAAACATTTTGTAATTGTTTGGAAGAATACTGGTTGATGACTATTTGTTTAAGTCACAGAAGAAAATTATGTTTCCAATACCCTCTTCCTTGATTTGGTCTTCTACATCTGATTAAACTCCTGATACAACTTAAGAAAATTTGTTTGATCTTTTCTCATTGCTTTATGAGTATTTCTTTAATTTAAAAAAATAGTAAGAGAGAATACTTGAAAAAAATCAGCTACAGAAAGGGCTCCAAGGAAGCCTCTCTTACGAGTATCTAATTTGTTGGTATGAACTCTCAAAAAAGAAAATTCATCTTCACTGGAAAGATCCTGTGGCTTCAATGGCCAAAGGATGGCTCAATGGCAACAGAATAATCGAGGTTTACTTTTTATTTTCATAAATAGATACATAGATATCTCACATGCACTGTTTAAAAAAAACCCTGAATTATTAAATCACTCAGTGACAAATCTATCTTCCCAGAGTGAAATGCCACTATCAAAAGACAAGTATTTTTCAAAAGTTATGACATTGCTTCCAGTTAACCAGCTATTCAATTGCAAAAAAAAAAAAAAAAAAATTGTTAATTACTTCAAAGTGGGAGGAAACCAATTATAAAATTCTTCTTATTCCTCCTGCATGGACAGAAAGCATTCCAAAGTTATACTGAACAAAAGATCTAACAAGTTGTATTTAAATTCAAATTTGCAATACCTTTTTGATGCTATCAGCATCACCCTTTTCAGCATACACATTCAGCAGTGATAAATAGGTGTCTGCACCTGGTTCAACACCAGCCCTCCTCATCACTGAAAGGATGTTTTCTGCACTCTTCATATCTCTAAAAGAGTTCAAAGGAAGATCCTCAGTAGATTTTATCATAATGATGTTTATTGCGACTTCCATATTTCCTCATTAAATTAATTAGAATTGGAAACAAAGACTGCACAAGCTTAGAGAAACTTATTTTAACTAAGCAAATCCTGAAAAGTGAAAGTGCAAATCTTTTTAATAATTGTATTACTTAAAATACTCTTTCAACTTTAACAGATTATAAAGTTCAGAACTAAGTGCAGCAAATTTCTTCTCAAATACTACAGAAGTACAGTAATTTATCTTGAAATACAAGATTTTCAGACACAAGAAAAAAATCTACTTCCTTTGTTAAATAGCTTTTTTGCTTCATAAATGTAGAGACAGTCTTCTACATATTATTATTCAAAACCATCACACTCTTTTGCAGCATGTAATTTTTTCTGTACAGTATCACTTTATATTTTAGTAAAGCTAAGAGTAAACAAAAGGAATAAAAGGTATGAAACATTACCCTGATCTTGCATGTCCTTTCACAAGGCTACTGAATACTGCCTCAGTGATGGGGAGATCTTTGCTCTTCATAAATCCAAGAATCTTACTGCAAAATATAAGACAATTTGTATTTGCCACTTTGGAATATGCAGACACTAGGGTGGGGCTGGTTTTTTTTAAATTTTTATCTTCCTTTTACTTATTTCTCATGCCCCTCAATCACATTGTTACAACTTAACCTTGCTAAAATAGTTGAAGAGATACCTGGCAAGCCCTGTGTAATGACAACAAACAGAATTATTACTATTTGCTCCTTAGCCCACTTTATTCTCAAATGCCTTTCCCAGTAGCCATTTTCTTACAAAAACAGTAAGCCTTCCTAACCTCACAGTTTTTCATGATGGCTCTAGAAATGACAAAACAAGTTATTTTCTGAGCAGTGTGAATACAACTTGATTTCAACACACTGTTCTATCACTTATTTTTATTTTGTTTGTGTAGGTTTCAGCAGTATCCACGAAATTGCTCTGCATTGCTTGGTTAAAATATATAAAACCCTTCTTTGCTCTGCTCAATTTCTATGAATTACACAGAAATCAGTTTTAACACTAGTGGTAGGGAATATGAGAAACAGATTTTGTGGAAATCCCTTTAAACATAAATGCAAAAGAATACCTTGCTCCTTCAATGTCACCCTCATTGCAATAAGCAGCAATCAATCTTTGGTATGTAACCTACAGAAAACAAAAAGGGGAAGTTAGCTATTTCCATTCAATAAATGGAGACTATTATTAAGAATGAAGATCCTGTAAAAGGGTACCTACTCGATTGGGCTGCACATTTGCTTCCTCCATCCTGGCCAAGAATTCTGTCGGAGAAAATTTGTGCTCATTCTGAATGTAGACTTTAAGTAAAGCATTGTAATGGCTTGTATCATACACAGCACCTAAGGAAATATTTCAGCCATAGTCAGTGAATGTAGATTCTCTAAATTCAACATTGCTTCATAGCTTTCTCAGGTAATTAATTTCATGTCAATTTTACTCTGTATAAACTTAGGAGGCTGCTTCATTTTATTCACCTTTGAAGTATCAGACATTTACTTAACAGCTCACGTGTTTATAAAAGGCTAAAACATAACGAGCACAGTAACAGCACTGCTCATGTGCAAGCAATCTCTACAGCTGTATTTATTTTACAGATTCAGCAATTCACCTATGCATTATCTATAGATAAATGACTCACTCACAATAAAAATATCATCTGATAAAATAGTTGGTACCACTAGGAATACTCGGCCCACCAGATATAAAGGTAACATCTAACAGAAAAGTAAATTCAATAATGAAAAACAAGCAAAAGTCCAATTTAAGCATCTTTAAAAAAAAAATCTTTAGATTTTAGAATTTTAGATTAACACCCCTAGATGTCACTATAACCCCCAGAATTAGAAACAGGTCTTTCACCTGAATAATAAAATCTACTCTTCATTCGGTAGTAAGTACAACCTGTTATAACCTAACATTTAAACACTATTAAAATACAGTCTCTTTCATTACAAAGAGAGTAATTAAAGCACAGAGCTGTTCTTGCAAGAAGGGCTAACAGACCCAACGTACCAAGTTCTTTCATCTTGTCCCATATCATATGGGCCAGTTCTGTTCTTTCAGGTGACAATACCTCTGGTAAGACAGCACCGCAACTTTGTAACAAAAGCAAGGTCTGGTTACTCCCTGGACACCCTGCAAGTGGAACAAAAACACAAATTTCTTCATAAGTAATTATGCATTTGATATTAGAAAGAAGATTTGAGACTGACCTACTGAAATATTTAAACATTTTCTATAGAATATAGAATTTTCTCCAAGACTGAAGATTTCTCATGAACAGGATACCCAAATGATTAAACAAGGACATTACTGTGCGCTATCCTAAGAAGATTCATGACAAAACATGCCATTTAGCACAATAATGAGCTTAGCCGAGCAGAAATTTTTAAAAGTACAACACACAATTCCTAAACTTAGACTATCTAATGCTTTCAACTTTCCAGCTCAAGATCCTGAGATCATTTCATCCTAACATGGACATAACTTTCCGGTAAGTTTCTAAAATGTCAAAATACTTCATACCAATTCAATACAATTCCAGAACTGCTAGTCAGAAACATTTCCACATCTAAACTTCCACTTCCAGTTTATGCCTATGTTTAATACATAACAAATGAGAAAATTTACATCTAGAGAATAGTGAAGGAAACGGTAATATTATCTGCCTTTTCTTACTTCTGTACTAGTCACAGATTGTCAAAAAAGTTAACTATAAACTCATCTCTTTCTTGCACTTCACTACTATTCCTGAGGGAAAGGCAGAACTGCAGAATCTACCACAGATGACCCAATCAGCTGAAGACAATTTTTATTCTATCCCATGTTTAGATGCAAACCCAGCAATTTCAAATAAAAATGAGTTTTTTTAGAAATAACATACTGTCAAGTATGACCATCAGTTCATAAATGACCAACTTTTAAATCCCTGCACACAATTACTTCATGCAATGAAAATGCCAACACATCTTCAGTTTCAGAATGCCAGTGCTGCAACTACTAGTAACTTAATACCTTGAAAGCGAAAAGAAAATCAAAAACTTCTGGCAGTCTGAGCATGGAGAGATGCACAACAAGATCTACTGCAAACACCTTTATCAGGGTTTTTTTGTGTTGTAATTAGAAATGGAAAAACGATACAAACAGGCAGAAATCAACACTAAGCTCCCACACTTTTGCTAAATTTGTTTCTTTATTAATTAATAAACAAGGACTAAAGTTTCATATGGTAATATTTGCCATTTACTCTAACAGCACCTTAGTTAAATCATTTGTGAGGTTCTATGCTTTTATTTCTAAATACAATTACAAAGTCAAAGGAAAACCCTATAAGTAATTAACATTTTTGTTAATATGACTTAAAAACTGTGGAACTAGTCAAGGTTCATGAAGAACTACTTGCAGAGAGGTTCAGAGACACAAAATTCTTGCCAACCCACATTTGCGAATTAGAGGTTTACATCTAAAAAAAGACAAAGCAGTCAGAATCAGAAAGGATATCCCAAGCAAAAAAGAAAAAACTAAGTTCAACAGAAAGAGCATGAACTGAAGGCTTAGCCTTTAAACAATAAAATGCAAAACTTTTAAAAGCACAATGCCAGCTAGACAAGCCATTACAGTCCAGAGCAATACACAGCAAAGTTTAAAACTTAAGCAAAACAATACATGCTGCCATTGATAAATATTGGCAGTAGTACTTAGCAAGTATATTCTTTAAATATCTCCACTGACTCATTCTAACTTGTACCAAACCTCATCAATTGTGGCAGCTGGTTTGCAAAAATGTAGTCTACATATCTCAGCCAAAGAGGTATCGAATCGGTCAGAATGGACAATGCTTCAGCTATTTGGTTTTATTTTATTCAAAAAAATAAAGCTTTCTAGTCATGAATAACCACAGCTACCTGGGAACGTGGAAACTTGTGGATCACCTCCACATTTCCCTGTTGTAGTTCCACTTTAAAACAAATAACATCCTAAGGGCAGCATGGTTCATTACAGACACTGTAAAAATATACTGTGCAAAGGAGACAGGTATGATCCCTGCTCAGAGGGCATGACACAGTTCTATGACAAAGTGCATTACCAGATTAAAAATCCACAGTAAGCAAGGCACTAAAACATACCTTAAAAGTACACTTTTATGAGACTTATAAATTCTTAAAGACAAAAATAAACCTTGAAAAAGCTAACATGAGCATTCAAAGCAAAATAATATCTCTAAAGCATTTAAAGCCTAGCCATCAACATATACAGCAGATCAAACAACACTCAAAGACAAAATACAGATCAGAATACTCAATTCACTTCTTTGGCTTGATTAATTCCTTTCCTTGGTTATATACCAGCCTGAAATTTAGCTTTATTTTGTTTTAATTGGAAGCAACTTACCTGCTTTGCTTATTTCCTGGAAGATTTTTAGTAGAAGAGCTTTAGGGATGCGGCCAGTTTTTCTGACAGAGTTATCCACTTTATTTAATGCCCAGTCAAACTGCCAGGTTGTTCTGGTTCGAACTTCTGAAACTGGTTCTTCTTTAACACTTCCTTCCTCTTGAGGTGCAAGTGTAAGGAACCTTATTTGGTTCAAAATGCTTCTGCTTGAACAGAAACAAACAGAAAAATAAAGATTACAATTCTGTGAGTCATTTTGGATCTAGACTAGTCACCTAATGTCAAAAAGATAATGCACTTCTTGCTGATGAATAGTCTCAAAAACATTCCATTTTAAAATAAACAAATATAAGTGATTCGTTTCAGTGTCTTTCTACTTGAGAAGTCAGTCGTACATTTTCTCACAGTGATACGTTTCTCTGAGATTTAGTTACTTTCACCTGATGAATTAAATGGTTCAAATACTATTCCCACAAAAATAAACATTAAGTCATCCAAGTGCTATAAAAGTCTGTTGTCCCATTACAGCTACTCACTAAAGCTCTCATAAGGTTTTGAAAAATCTCAAGAACAGTCACACAGACAGATCTTCCAGAACACAGCAAATCAAGAGAGCAAATCATACCTTCCTTGTCAATTAAAATGCACAAGAACTAATGCAGAGGCCAGTGTGACAAACAACAGCTTAAACACCAACAGGATAGGATCACTCCACATTTTGCAGGATTTACAATAACCAACACGAAGCATCCGTCCATTCTGCCATGTAAACCAAACATCAACAGCAAATTTGTTTAAATATTTATTTTCTCAAAAAAAAAAAAAAAAAAAAAAAAAAAAAAACAAACAAGAAGCATAATGAGAAAGTGTTCTTATTTCCAACAACGCAATAAAAAAAAAAAAGGCTTGCCTTTTTTTTTTTTTAAGAAGAATAAGTTGATCTACCGAAGAATAAGAAAACTGTATGTGTGCCACAGCAAGGTTATGAACAGCCTGTGCAGGTGAAATTATCATTACACACAAGCATTTTAGGAAGTCTGTTCTCAGCTGTGATTACGACCGCATAAGATAAACCAGATTATCCTCCTCCAGAATCCTATACAAAAAAAGTAATACTTGCTGGGTGGCAAAAACAAGATGTAGCAACTTCCAAAATTGCCCTCCCTCATCTTTGACTCTTCAGACAGCTCTTCAGCTAAATTTTTGTAAGCTTTCTAGACTACTTTAAAAAAAACCCAAAACCCCTAGTTTGTACTCCCTGCTGTTAGAGGTGCTCCAGGAGTCCTATACAGTAATGGCTCCACATTTTGTGAAACAGCAGCCTAAAAGCCAAGAGTGCTGACATTCTCGACAAAACAATTTCCTGCCCCTGAAGCTTTTTCACAGGTCTATCTGCTGGCTGGTTTCTCACCAAACAGTGGTAGTTTAAGGCTCGAGGAGAGGAAGTCCAGTGGAGGAGAAAAGCTTGCTCCTGGCAATTGCGTGTTTCAGAAGCACTGGCAGCAAGCTGCTAAATTGCAGAGAAATCATCACTGGGGTACAAAAAACAGACCAGTGGTTTACCATGTAGTTGCCTCTTGTGAGCATAAAGTAGCCCAAAGACCAACTTTTTCCTTGCTGTTTGAAATCTTGATTTAGTAACTCAGCAGGCCATAAATTCTAGAAGTAGCCTGAAGCAGAATCTCTTTCCTAATGGAGCCATGACAACAGTTTAATAGATTATATTTGATTTTTTTAAAGTATTTTTTAAAAATCCTTTAATAATGAAGAACATCACTACGATTTGGCATTACCTTTTTCAAGAACACAGTTTTTACACTGCCCTATCTCTTAAAGTTTACTCCTGAAGAATATTCCAGAGCCCAGCAAATAATCTGCATGGTATTTCACTAGGGAAAGGATAAGGAAGAAAGAATTGAAGGGAAGAAAGACTGACAAAAAAGGACAGACCCCCTCTTTCAGCCTCCGTTCTACTTCTTGCTAGATACAAGTTCCCACTGATCCCTTTGGGCCAGCTCTCATTCTACTCAGATCTGTGAGTTTATTTCACTCACTAACCTAGCACAATGCCAGTTCACCTACTTCTACAAAAAAGTAAAGTTACTGTTCCATCAGGTTAGAGTGGAAACAGCTCACAATGTCCACAAGCCACCAAAATTAACCAGAAAAAAAAGAAATTGAGAAAGAAAAGGTACCCAAAATCAGAGAAACTAGAAATAAAACAAGAAAAAAAAAGAAAAAAAGCTCTGAAACACTACTTTTCAGGGTAAGCAGCTTGTCAGATTAACATCAAACTTTTCTGTTGCTACTAGTAATGCCACCTCTTACTAAAAGTATTCCCAAGGGTGTCATTTTCCCTGATCTTTCCCTCCTTTTCCTCTTCTCCTTCTACGGCCTCCTATAACCAGAAACAGGGTACTTTTGGAAAACAGAAGTCATTAGACTAATTAGCATAAAATCCAGTAGCACAAGGTAAGAATAACAGTCAGATAATAAATTTTAACTCTTCCAGGGTTTAATAAACAAGTGAGATGCCTAGAACTTAAATAACTCCTTAATAACACAAACAGCAATACTCAGCTTCGAGCTAGCCAGTTGATAGCTACAAGAATGAAATTGTAGTGATTGCAAGTTATTTTTTTATTAAAGATAGAAATAAAAAAAGAAAATTGTATCATCCACTCCTATATACCCATTAAAAGAGCTACTTGAAAGCTTTTCAGAATACTTCCAGAAAGGTTACAAAAATGCACTGGAAGCTGCGGCAACACAGGGCTGTCTTTGTAACACAGAAATTTATATTTTGATTTCCATTAACAATCAAAGCACAAGTCGACAAAACTCTTGTGCTTCAGATTAAAATTGAAATTCATTTCCCTATGAAAACATGCTAATGTTTTATAGTATTTTTCAAATAATTCAAATTATTATTTTTTGACATACTATACTTCTAACTATAAACAAATTGGTATCTAACAGTTCTTAGGTCCTGCATTGTTTTAAGAAAGCCATCCTTGTATGATTCTCCACATGTCAGAAGTCACAAATATTTTAAAGTACTTGCCCAGCTCCATCAGATGAAGTGTAAAGATAAAAACAGCATGTGCATGCTCAACATAAGCTGGTTAACAGCATGAGAAGACTCTAAAGTTTCATTTGCTACTTAACTCTCCTACTTAGCATTTAGCATGATGCTATTTATAACATTAAGTTTAGAATATTACAGCATATCAATTGCCACAGCTGCACACTGTAAAACACTATAGACTTATATACAGTAACTTCACCTTCTGAAAGCTGAGCAGAATTGGGCATTTCTATTTACACCCCTCCACAATATTGCCAAATATTGTTGGTACTGGTGCTTCTGTTAATTTATACTGATTAAAGACATTTTAAGGAATGGCAATATGGGAGTCTGAGTTTCAGTTTGAGACAGACAGGTGAAAACTGTATGAGATTATAAAACAACCTGAGGAACTCAAACTTTCACTGGCATCCACCTGAACGATCATCATCAATCTGAAATATGTTTAGTGTAAGATTCAGGTGTACCTCATTATATGTAGGCCTTCAGCATTTGGATCAATTACACTCTCAGCACTGTTTACAGTGCTGTGTAATGTTAAGCCAATCCCATAAATAAGAATTTTTAAAGAGTAACTGTGGCTTCAAAAGCTGAGTGAAGCTGCAGCATCTACTGTCTTGAATCTGGTATGTATCACAACAAATCAACTAAGAACTCAAAACTTTAAAAAACCCAGAAAGACCAAAAAAACCCCAAGAGTTCACTATTCTGTAAGATGAAAGATTGAGCAGACCAGAAAGTCAGCTTTCAAAAAAGATACAAACTTAAAAAATTAAGGGACACAGCATTAGGTTTGATTTCAGGCAACCAGGCAAAGGACAGGAGAACACAGTAGACATGGTGAAAGTTTATACTAATGGCACAACCTCTCTATGAAACACAAAAGGAAGCTGACAAAATGAGGCAGTTATCCATGCATCAGGAAATCTTTAAATTTCCGAAGTTGAAAAACAACACACAATTAAGGAGAATAGAAAAAAAGCAAGGATAAAAATCAAGAAGGCCACATTAACCATTTCAGTCAGGAAGTCCCCTAAAAAGGCAACAAGAAAGGTTTCTAAATTTAATAAATATGATTTTAGAAATTACCTTTTCATAGGGAAAAAATTACAGCTTATACACTGTTTGGCTTTCAAGAAATGTTAATTGCAACCATCCTCTGTAAATTTTAACTATCACTACTAATTTTAACAAGGAGATGGGGGTGTAGGTGAGAATACAGAAGAATGACTCAAATCATTTCTGAAAACATTAAGATATATTAAATACAAATTAATGGATCTTACTCAAACTCCAGTCCTTTCGAATTACTTTGAAAAACTCATAGAAGTTATGGAAAAAACAGAAGCATAGTAAAAAAAATACGGACTGATGTACAAGCTTTTGGCACCACTTTACCTGACAACCTCATAAGCAAAACAAGGAGATACAATGTACTTCTAGCTAGAAAATATGGGTGCAGCAGTTGTGTAAACAAAAATTTTAAATATATATACAAAATTAAAATGTGGTTTATTGAGGAACTGGGAATATTGTGGGAGAGTCTAAGTGAAGCTATCTCCTGACCCAACTAGGAAACAATCCATGGGCAATAATAGCTTCAATACAGACCACAAGTTGTATGTTTTGGACAAAACACAAATACAGAAACTTAAGATGGGGTACAGCTGGCTAGACAACAAAGTGCAGCCGACAAAGTACTGAAAATGAGGCACTGCTTGCTAAGCATGAAATGTCACACAGCAAAAAACCTTCAAATTCTCAAGTCCTAAAAAAAGGAACATAGCTAAAATACAGATAATGATCTCTTTGTCATGGTGTGTTTATTCAGGAAGAAAACAAGTATAAAACACTCAAAGGACTCATCTATCCCATCCCACTCTCCAACCAGAGAAGCAACTGAACCAAATCCATCAGGCATCACACAACCACTACTAATGGTTCTAATATTAATTGTAATGAAATACTTGAACAGGATACTTCAGTCAAGCTTTCTCATTTGGAAGCTTATAAAGTAAGATTAGGAGCAAGGGAAAAAAAAAAAATCTATCATGCATGACCTTGATACTTCTGATCCTGCCTCAGTTCAAGATGTTAGATTACATAGTTTTATGATGTAATCATATTTTCTCAATTATTTTAATTAACTTTTTTCAGACTTAAATGCTATGCTACACAACAAAACACATACTTCCCCAAGAGCTGAAATGAATGCCAAGTACTTACTTTCATCAATTACCTTCAGATAGCATTTTAAGATTTTCTCTATGTGAAACACTTCATCTGTAAGCACGTAAAGCTGCACAATAAATTTCATATCTGTTTGAATGAGCAATCTGGTTCTTCCCCAAAATGTGTAATTTCTCTCTACTATGCTTCAGAACTGGGAAAAGCTCAAAAGGATATATTGAGCCCTGTGAAGTGATCTCTCTCCAACTCCCACAATCACAAGATTAGAAGTAGCCTTCAGATACTGGAGCCTTTACACGATTTTCAGCTTTGTCTCCACAACGGCAGACCTCGCCCACACAGGAAAGGTTAACTGTGCATTTGTAATGCCAAAACAAGTGGTAACTGCACCTCCAGTTTAACTTACAGCATTGGGAAAGTAGCTGAAGATAAACTCACAGAAAATCTTATGCAGAGATGAAGTGTGTGTGGAGGAATTTATACAAAGTGAATTAGTAAAATTCTTCTGTTTACAAAGGTTTCAGTGAGAATCCCAGTGCTGTACCCACATACTTATGTCTTCCACATTGCTAGAGCAGACTAAAGGCAGTACCTTTAATTTCCTATAGGAACATATCTTACACACCAGCTTGAGTAAATAAAGTTCCATCTTTCCCAAAACTCAAAAAGTAGGTGATGCTCATGTTTTCCCTTGCAGCAGCAGAAAGTTTATTTTCTGTAACACTTGACCAATTCCAAATATTCAAAAAAATAATTCTATTTATATATTCATCTATATATTTATTCATGTATTGTTTATTTATTTGCATAAGTATATGAAGATAACCACGTTTAATTATAAATATGGATATTTGCCTCCCTTTATCAGAGCCGCAATAAGGTAACTGCTGTGCTTTTTCTACAAAAAGTACTGAATATTTTGTTCTTTCTAACTAAATATGCAAAAACTGCATTAAATAGTTCTCAAAATAAAGCCATGTTCGAAGTAGAATAATGGCAAACTTAAGTGAGTTAGAATTCATTAGTGTACATAAAAGCACTCCAGATCTAACACTAAATTTAGTAAACATAAGACTAAATATAGCACCTGAGATCCCAGCACAATTCACACAACTGTTAGAACAGTATTTTTACTGTTAGCCATGATCAGCTAGCTATACGAAAAGGCCACAATGTTCAGGCCATTGTACACTTGTTTAAGGAGATATAGCAGGATCTTACAACAGAGAAAAATTAATGTTTTTTCATGTAGACTGAGAAAGCTCATGTTTCTTGGAGAATATCTAGAAAACTTGCCTAAGTGATTCACAAGAAGCAGAACAGAAAACCTTTCCTTTGTACTACACTTAGGATCTTAGGAAAAAACTCTTCACTGAAGAAGGTGTCAAACATTGGAACAGGCTGCCCAGGGAAGTGGTGGTCACCCTCCCTGCAAGCGTTCAAAGGACAGGTAGATGTGGCACTTGGGGACATGGTTTAGTGGTGAAGATGGGAGTGTCAGTTAACAGCTGGACTCAATAATCTTAGAGATTTTTTCCAACCTTAACACCTCTATGATTATGTTTTCTTGGGAAGTATCTTGGCATTTTATATCCAACAGTAAAACACATAAAACAACTATAACAGCAGTGAAGCTTGTGCAACTTTATTACAACAGAGTATTATGAAAAGCAAGTCTACTGTATGTCTCCTCTCCATTTGAAGACCCTTCCTTCTATCATTTTGCTAATGTAATTAGGCATTCAGTACTATGCTTTTATTAAGCATTCAGTCTTACATTTTTGTCCACTGGTAATGGATTGCTGAGTATGATCGTGAACAGCCAAAAAGAACTTGTTTGCAGCTAATCTAAAAAAAAAAAACAAAACCAAAAAAAAACCCCAAAATTAAAATACACCATTCACCATGCCATGAATCATTTGGGTTTTTAACTTATGACTTAAGCAAACCCATCCCTCCAGCAATCTGAAACCTTTTTTAAAAGGATATTCCCTCTCCCATCTTACCAACATACTTGAAACACATCACAAAGGATCAAAAGGCAAGAGTCCTTACAAGCACAAGTTGTAATAAGGGCATAGCATCTTCCATGCTTGGGTTAATTTTCTTCAAAGTAGCAAGTATGGGGCTGTCTTTTGGATTTATGCTGAATACTGTTTTGACAACATAGAGACAAGCTCGTGAAGGAGCAGGATCCTGGCAGGACCTGTGGGCTGTACAGAGAGGAGCCAACATTGGAGTGGGTTTGCTGGCTTGGTTTCTTTTTGTTATTGTATTGATTCTCCTTGATTTTCCTCCTCAGCTAAACATGATCTATGCTTTAGGAGCCTAACTGTTCTCCTTCCCTGATTTAGAGCAAGACAAGGTGGCCAGCAACAGGGTGGACAGTGCGGGAAGAATGGAGCCAATATGCTTTTTCTAAGCACTAACTTTCCCACAGCAGAAAGCTGTAACATCAAACCATAACATCATCACCTACAGTATGTAGAATAAAGGCCCCCCCAAAGTAACCTCATGTTAACTCAAAAATCTACTTTAAACACTTGTCAATGGAGAGGTTTTTTACAGCATTCTTGACAGTCAGATACTAACAGCAAATTCAGGCATTTTTTCCCTTAGTGAAGCTTCTGTGAGCAAAGTCCCAGTAAATAATTCGTACCACGTAAGTTAGCACACTGCTGAAGTTTGCTGCTGTAGATCTGAAGTTTGTCGTATTGCTCTACCATAGTTTAATAAAATCGCATGGCAGGAGAGTGACAACATGTAGCTCAACATTTTCACATTTCAGAGGTGGCCAAGTGAAAGAGTAAATTCGTCTTAAATCTGACTTGTCATGAAATGCTTCTCAACCATTAGTATATGCATCTACTATCCTAACTCATTTTTCGAAGAAGTTTAGATTAAAAATCAAAGCAATAATGATGCTTTGATAAAACCTCAGCATGAATGTGAAGCTTGCTCTTTCACATCTCTCACATTTGCAACTTTTCTGTAACCATTTTTGTAATGATAGTCACAGACTTGCCTCTGAACTGACTTTATCATGTTCAGTGCTAAAGTGACTATACCAAGCACATGTAAACATACAGTTATTTGCAGTTTTCTTGCAAAATGCTAGATTATTCCTATTTATTTATTTAATCTTGAAACTGGGTGTGTCTTCCCCTACTATTCCAAGTAGACTGCATTTCATTCTCAAAATAATCTTGAGACCTGAACAGCAAGTATAGCAAGCCCAAATGTTGTCCATATGCCAGTCTAGTTCTTCAAAGGAGGTCCAGTTCCAGAAATTAAGGCTTAAGTAAAAAAAAAAAAAAATCAGTGAATAGTTACTTAAGGTAAAAAAATTAAATTAGATCATATGCTTAATACATGAAATTTCAGTTTGTAAGTATTACGTTTGCTTTACACTTCAGCTCTAGATCATCACTTGTGCACTAGGATGCCTAAATACATACGGTAGTGTGACATGGAGATTTTAAGTGAAAACTTATCTTAGGAACGAAATTACTGGACAGGAAGAACGTACAAAAAGCTTCAAAAGAGTTTACAGCATTATCACTGAACTATCCCACATATGACCCGATTTATACCTGAAATTAAGTATAATTTGGTGTAAGAAAAAAGTATTGGGAGGGAAACAACCAAAAAACCAAACCCCAGCTGTAAGAATCAAAATATCATCACATAAAGCACTTCTAAAGTTCTTTCTAGAAATGGAGTTCTAAGGGCAAAAAACCAGTTAGTCCTTCACCAAGTCACACATGAATTTTGGTGAATATTATTTTTCGCAACAAATTAATTTAGGGAATTAGGCTTCCAGCTGAGTAAAACAAAAATTAGTTGCTAGAAATAAGAAAGGTTTATTCTTAATTTGCAGCTAAATAAACGTGTGGTTCTGTTACCAACCATAAATCAGATATTCCTGGTTCCTGGCTCTTCCTGAGCTGGTTTACTCCATCCTTCACACTGACTTTAGTATTTGATGGCATCTTCAATTATTAAAGCCCACAGAAAACTACATATCTTTTTTAGGTAAGATTTTGGCCAGGCTACCAATAAAACAGCCCCAAAGTAAGACTAATATACAATTAAGGTAGGGAAATTAGCAACAATGTCCTTATTTTGACAATGAGACTTCCCTCTAGGAGTTCTCCATTCTTGATTCTTGTCTTTTCCCATCCCTTCTTCTGAACAAACTCTGGAACTCACCAAGTCCTCTGCTGACCATAGTTACCTATTTAGAATGGCAGAAAACTGTTCCCGTTTTCTACCAGAAATTAAGCTACATTGACTTAGAGGGAGCATCAGAGATATAACACGAGACAAGAGACAGAACAACCTTCTCCCTTGGGTAGCACTAAGCCCTTAGATCAGCTCATGAATCTGTATGTGTCTAGAGTTGTGTTAATGAAGGTTTGTGTCTCTAAGCTTCCTGCAGGGCACCAACCACACGTAACTGTGGTCAAAACCACAACCGGGATGCACACAGGTGGGTAGGACAGGGTAAGTGTTCCACCCTACCTGCATGATGAAAGGAAGAGAGTACTCTAGCAAAGAAATCAAGACGTCCCTCTTGACAAGACACACAGCAGAGTATGAGGGCACGAAGAGAAAGCCCAGATTCCAACTGTGCAGGTACTCAGAGTCAGTCACAGAATCACGGACTCATTTAGGTTGCAAAAGACCTCCAAGATCATCGAGTCCGATCTGTGACCGATCACCACCTTGTCAGCTATAGCCAGAACTCCAAGTCCCCCGTCCAGTCGTTTCTTGAATGCCTCCGAGAAAAGTAACTCCATTCCATCACTGCTTATCTCCCCTGGTCTCCCCCTCCTCCTCGACGCCCCCTCCACACGGCGTGTCCCCCCACAGCAATGTCCCCCAGAGGTCAGGGCTCTGGTCTGGTCTGAGCCCAGCGTGGAGGAAGGCGCGGGCAGCCCAGGCCGCCCAGCCTGAGGGCAGCGGGGTTCCCGCGCGGCCTTTGCCCTACGCTCACCCCGAGGCCGCGCACACGCGGCGAGGCCGCCAGGCCGGCCTAGGGTGAGCTCTGCCTCGGAGCCCCTGGGCCAGCCCCGGCGGGCAGCACCGCAGGGCCCGGCGGCACGCTCGGCAGTGCCCTTGGGCGTGCGGAGCGCCGCCTCAGCCGGCCCCGCCAACCCTACCAGGCAGCGCGGCAGCGCGGGATCTCACCTGGCGGGGCCGGGCGGTGGGGCGGGAGCGGCGGGGGGGCGGAGGAGCGGCGGGAGCAGCGGCGGGAGGCGCGGGCGCAGCGCCCGGAGGCGCCCGGCGGAGCTCAGCAGCGCGGCCATGACCGCCCTCAGCACGTGAGCCGCGCGCCGGCGCTGCGCCGCCGCCGGCCCCATGTGACGGGGGCGAACCATTCCCCGCAGGGGGGAGGCGCTGAACCCGGCTTCGAAACGCGCCCGCTCAGGCGCCAGCGCGCTGCTAATTCCCACCCCGCGCCGCCGATGGGCCGTTCCACGCAGGCCCGGGTTGGGCTGCCCGGCAGCCAACCGGGAGCGGCCCCGGCGGAAGGCGGGCGGGCGGGAGGAAGCGGCGGGAAGCGGTGGCTTCCCCTGCGGGTACTCCCCGGAGCTCTTCCGTGCTGTTCCGTGGGACGTGCTGGCTCTGCCCGCCTGGCTCTCCCGGTATGCCCATCCAAGTACTGCTTCCCTGCAGCCCGGCGGCGGCCGCCGCTTCCTCGTTGCCCCTGAGGTGTTCCAGACCCCACCGAAAGCGTGGCGGGTGGCGCGCACGCGCGCCAAAAGTTAAAAAAAAAAAAAAAAAAAGTCCCTTAGCCGGCTGTATCCGATTAATGGGAATAAACCGCGTCTTGCCCTCGCCTCTGGCTGGCGTGTACGCCGGGGAAGCCGTAGGGAGCTGGGCTGGGAAAGCTGCTGGTCGCTATTAGCCTTTCTGCCGAAATCTTGCCATCGCCTGGGAGTGACGGGCAGAGGGAAGAACTTTATTAAACCGAGTATCAGTAGTAAATCTCTGCCTGAGCTTGCTTGCATATAATTACTAAGATGCCACCTGAATTGATGCTTCGTTTTAGCATCCAAGTTAACCTGGTTGCTATGACATAAACCATTAACTAAGGCATTTAGAAATTAAATTTATATTTTCATGCAAAAACCATATCATTATTTTTGCTCTAACTTGCAAATACTCTAAGGGGCAGATTGTTTTCCATCAAATCGACTACGACCAGCCATTTCCAATTACACTTCACTTGGAAAGGCTTGTCTGACCATCAAGATGCGAAAGACTCAGTTTTTAAAGTCATGTACACTCATTTTTGTTATTTATCGGAGTCCTGGATGTTCAACACTGCTCACTGAGGAATGAGATACAGCTTGTAAGACAATATTTGCAATGCTACTCTTATCATGTCTTCTGCTGTATCACTGTTAAGAGCATTTCACGGAATACAGAGTTCAGTCTTGGGAGGAAAGCTAATGTCTTTACAAACAATTTGATGGGTGAAGGTATGGGTGTTAAAATCTTTGAAATGGGTGTTAATGTTTCTATTAACTTTGGGCAGCAGGTTTGTTGCAGAGCCCAGACAGCTTGGCTCCTGAAACAGACAGGGGTCTGCACAAGCCGTTGAAGCCAACAAGCCCTGAATTTTGGGGTAATATAGCAGGTTCAAGGGGGAAATTTGTGGTAGGCGGTTCGGGAAGGCTGTACCTTCCTAGTACCTCCGCCAGTGGGGAAAAGAAGAGGGCAACGTGTGGCCGGGAGCTTAGGATAAAAGGAGGCTGCGCCCTCCGAAACCTCGAGAGAGAAAATCCTGTGGGCGTGTGCCCTGGTGGACTCTCTCCCTTTATTCGAATAAAGTTGCAGGACTCCTCTGTCTCCTCTTTGGACATAAACCTCTGGCGTTTGTGGATTTTCCTGAGTCTTAATGAGGAAGAGCAATGTTTCTTTACCCAAGTACAAATGTAATGCTCACTATTAGGCTGGGTTAGGCATGTGCCCACCAACCTTGATGATGGAGTAGAGCCCCTGAGAGCTCACTTTAGTGCCACAATATAAAAATATCGACATTGTTTACAATAAAGACCAGAAATGATACAGCGAAGGACTGTGTCTAGGTTTGAAAGACAGGTGTCTGCTAAGGAAGGCGAGAACCTCTCTTGGAATGTAGAATATGACCCCCTTTCCTCTGAATTATTATAATTTTGAAATTAAGGGGCTTTCAGGCAAAGATATGGGAAAAGGAATAACAGTTCTTTACTAGTATGGGTAAGTATAACAAGGCAAATGAACAACAACAACGGAAACAACAACAAACAAAACAAAACCAGAGAACCCAATGAAGTCTCGCAGCGCCCTTTGAGCGCTTTCCCCTCGGGTGCAGTTCCGCTCACGGCCGGCAGGGGCGCTGGCGGCTCCCGGCCGCGCAGGGCAGGGGCGCTGGCTCCCCGCGCCTGCAGGGGGCGCTGTGGCGCGAGTTCTGGCGTGTCTCCCTCACGCGGTAATGGCAGGCGGGCTGGGTGGCGAAACAGGGCTGCAGCCGGAACCTCGGAGCAGTGGCCGGAACAGCAGGGCAGGCTCACCCCGGGTAGCAAGCAAGAGGTAGCAGAAACCCGGCAGCTGTGGCAAGAGCTGCAGGGTGTCCCGGCAGGCAGGGGGTGCGTGCCTACAGTGTAGCAAAAAATCCAGAGCCATGGCAGAGAAACAGCGGGGCTAGGCAGCGGCAGCCCAGCTCCCAAACACAGCCAGGAGAGGCTCCCTTGGAGGGGGAAGGGGCTCGGGGATCCCGGGGTTTCCCCTGAGGCACCCAAGCAGATGGTGAAAGGGTCCTTTTTTAGTGAGGTAGGGCGTTAATAAGGTTCCAGTGCAACAGCCGCTACCACAAGCAGAGCTTCACTCACGGTGGAAGAAGGCAGCAAGAGACAGAACCCAGCAGTGGTGGCAAAATCTCCCCACAGCAATCACAACCTGTTTCCCCTCCAAATGCCAAGAGAGCAAGAGCGCTAGAAGCTGCATCCAGCCCCTTTCCTCCCAGCCCAAATCCGTGGTATCTCTGCCCCTCCAAGGGAAACCCCCTCAGCTAAGAGAGTAGCCAGCCGCAACCTTCCCGTGGCAACTTCTTTTGTCTTTCTTAAGTATCAGTTGTTATTGTCTCTTAACAATCTATGGGAGTAAATTCCCTAAAAGGAAGAAAGAAAAGGAAAAACCCTAAACCCCAACAGACTGGAAGATAAAAAGAAAAAAATGAGGTGACATTGGGTAGCATAATAAATAGTAAGTTCTCACTACTGAGACTTCACTGCTGCTGAATCAGTAAAGAACAGTTTAAGAAGTGTTTTAGAAGATCGCTGGGACAAATGCTGACCAGGAATTCCTCCAAAGGACAAAGAAAAAGCAAATTCTTTGATGATCCAGTTGGTGGATAACTGGATCTGAAACTAAGGGCTGCTCAGAGAAGTCCTGTCTTTTCAGTGCTGACTGAGAAGTCGTAGACATGATTCTGCTTCACAGGTAAAGATAACTATTTGCTTGATGAGAAAAGGAAAAGAGCTCCTGAGAAATTAATTCAAAATGTGATACAGCTGAAACAGTAGACTTAGGAAATTATATTTCCTGAAGTTCTCTGGATGAGAGGGTCTAGATCACATTTATCAAGATCTGAAAAAGAGAAAAACTTTAATGAGTAAATTGGGACATAATGTTTATGGAGTCTAGGTGAGAGTTTTAGTTCTTTGGATGAAGAAGATGACTTGTGTATTAGAGATGTTATTTGTGGAGAAAAAATATTAGCCTTTTTATGCAAGAATCTAGAGAAAGGACTGTGTCACTAGCAGTAGCTGAGAAGCAGATTTTCCCCACAGACACGTACCATAGACCACATATGCTAAAAGTCTTCGCCTGATTCACTTTGCTCAGGGAGTTTATTCCCATCATTAAGATAATTACACCTGGGGATAATAATTAATCAATGCCAGGTTATATTCTTGAGCTCTGGAACTATGTCTCTGGTATTGAATTCCTATTCTCTACAATTGTTTCAGCCTATGCCAGGCAATTGCCTGGCATAGTTTGAGGAATTAACATTAATCAGCTTGGGACTTGCCAGTAGGTTTGGAGATGGCGATGCTATGCTGGAGAGTGGGAGGATTTAAAAGCAAGGATTCTGGCCAAATTCTTTCAGTCATCTGCATACTACTTCTGCTGGAACTTGTAAGCTCTCCTAAGGTTTCTGCTAATTCCATTGAGAATTTACCATAAACACTGATGATTAACTTTTAAAATTTAGTTGAAATGTGTCATAGAAATTTCCAAAACAAGAGTTATAATAACATGTGGTAATTAGAGTTTTCCTCATTGACTGTCCTGTCATTCAAATAAAACCCTGTATGTACAAAACATCCAAAAAAACGTGGAAAAGACTCCACTACTGGAATAAGGAGTAAAGTCGGTATGTTTATTCCAGCGCTGGGACGCATGGGGGGTAGCGCCTCCAAAGTCATGCGTGCCCACAGCTGCATTCAGCTTGGTATTTATTGGGTTACAAGTTCCATATCCATTGAGTTTCCCAATACACCTACGCATATTCATTACCCAGCCCCGCTTAGCCTCGCCTCGAATTACAATGAGCCCAAAAGTCATTTACATCCGCGTTGTGCTTGCGCAGTGTTGTTTGGTGGTCGTGGGGTCACCACCGGGGGTCTCCGGGGTGAAATAAGTCTTCCTCAGATGAAGTAAAGGGTCTTCCTCATGCTGAACTTATCACCTTGCTTCCCTGCACGTGCCCTTTATGTCCCTGGCCCAAGTCCAAACTTCCAAGACTGGTTTGAGTTAGTTTTAGGTTGAAAACAGGATCTTTGGTCAAGATTCCTTCCCTTTATCAATAGTCTCATATCTTCTCATCCTGCTTTGGTAGGCACAATAAGTGTCGGGCAAGCGGTATGCATTGCTTCTAACAAACAACTTCTTAGCAAATCATTTAACCTCTGCTTCCCCATCCCCCCTGATTCAATACCACAGTTGGCTTTGGAAACTTGGAAAATCCAAAGTTAAAATGACGCTATAAATGCATCGCCAGAATCTCAGTGTAAAACTTTTGGAGTGAATGATCCAAGTTGTGTCAAAGTGAAGGAAACGTAAGAGGACATGTAGAAGAGAATCAGTGTTGGCCTAGAACTATTGCCTTTAGGCAGTTTGGATGTGGCTGCTGTGCGTCTGAGGGTAGATGGTAGCAGGTATTGTGTCTGTTTAACTTCTCTCATATAGAAGGTTTGTGAGAGGTTGACCATTAAAAAAGTCAGACATAGGCTGTGCAGTGGGATGTGAGTGAATTTCTGGGGTCCTTCAGGGGTCTCAGATGTGTCCTCTACTGGTACATGAGCTATCCAGTGGGGCCATCAAGTCCCTACGGGAAAGGTGGGGCTCCTCTCTAGATGTTTCAAGGCAGGAAGTTTTAAGGTGAGGACAAAACATCTTGTGGTATGTAGGGAAGATGTTGTGCTCCTAACCTCTTGATACTTTTTCTTGTTGTATCCCATTCCCTAGATTAAAATGGCCTCATCTAGAGGCAGCTCTGTGCAGATGTTACCAGTGCAGTAAGACATCCATTCCCCACCAAGGTCCTAATTCAAGGTGGGGCACGATCCATGTTACACAACGGGGAGAGGGAGCATAGTGGAACACACTTCCCAGCACTCATTTTGTGGCTGCATTCCTCTCGAGAATCAGGAAGGTTTGCACGGAGAGGATAATTTGCAGCCTTTACCTGAGACTCTGAGGGAAGGTAGGCCATGGAATTGAGAAGGTGGTGAGATACGTACATATATATGTAATGTTAGTATCAATATTGGCTTTATTTTTGATGGCTGAGTAAGGATAATCTTAGATTTCAGACAATGTGTTATTTAAGAGGTTCTGGTATATATGCGTCCTTAATGTACCTTGAGGGAACATGACCTTTCCCTATGGCTTGTTCACTAAACCTGACTGAAAGTGTTGGCTTAAGCCTCTTGCCTAATCTCAGGCATGCACCTCTGGAAGACGTGACTCTCAAGCCAGCTCAAGATCAAAGGATGAATGTGGTTCTCTGTGATAGTTGATATATTTATATATAGATGTAGATAGCTCTATATTTAGATAGTACACAGATACTCTTGTGACAGCAAAGAAAATCTAAGCCGAAATTCATGCTTGCTGAGGTTTTTGTATGCTTTTAATATCTCATTTCCATTTTGCTCTAGGACAAAGTGGGAGCAGCTTAAAGTACTCACACAGTTATTTCAAACTCTCACTTTTTCCAGTTGAATTCCTAATAATTCTCAGATCTTGTGAAAATGCGTATTTCAGCTTCATTTGCAAAAAAAGGAAAAGTAAATTCAAAGCATAAACTGTGAATGTCTGATAAATTTAGAGAAAAAAATGTAAAAAGAGTGGTGTTTTTAAAACAAATGTGTGGTTTTTAGAGCTTGAGTTGATTAATGTTAGCAATAATGTGATTTCCTTGTTTGGGACATTTTTCAGGTTCCCAAATTGCCTCCAGCTTTTATCACTTCAGCGTCTTTCAGGTCTTGTAATGTATATATAGCAAAGCAGGTGCTCCATGAGTTGCAAATAAGATTGAAGTCACCAAGCTTTTTGCACTAGTCAGGTTTTATTTTGAGAGGATGAAAATGAAGTGAGATACTAAAGAGCTACAGAAGTGAGCTAGAGATGGTACAAGCATACATGTTTAGAAGAAAAGTGGAGCAATGTGACACAGAATAGTTTGACAGAAAGGAGGAAGAAATCTGAGATGGGAGTAACTGAGTAATTGGTAAGGTTGCTGAATGGAAAAGTGTGTTGGTTTTGGCTGGGACAGTTAATTTTCACTAGTATGGGACTGTGTTTTGGATTTGTTCAGGAAACAATGCTAATAATACAGGGATGCATTCAGCATTGATGAGCAGCTCTTACAGTCAAGGCCTTCTCTGCTCCTCACACTGCCCCAGCAGCAAGGAGGTTGGGGTTGCACAAGGAGCTGGGGAAGGGACAGAGCCAGGACAGCTGAACCCTATTGACCAAAGGGACATCCCCCACCATATGGCATCATCCTCAGCACTAAAACTATGGGGAAGGTTGGCTGCAGGACTGGTTGGGTGGTGATGAGCAATTGCTTTAATTTGCATCGCTTGCCTTTCTTGGGTTTTATTTCTCTGTGTTACTTTTCATTACAATGAAACCCCGTTAGTTCCCATGATTGTTCTCAGCCCATGAGTTTGCTCACATTTACCCTTCCAATTCTCTTCCCCCATCCTGCTGGGGGTAAAGCAAGCTGCCAAAAATGTGGTGCTTAGTTGGCAGCTGGGATTAGACCACTACAAAAAGGGATTGCTGTTCACATGCAGAAACAAGATGAAAGTAAGCACAGCTCACTTTCAGGAAGATAGTAAGAAGATCCTTTGTTTTTCTCCTGGACTTTTCAGCTTACAGTTTGCTGCTCAGATGCTTTTGGGGCCTGTTTATCTTTCAAGTGTCCATTGTTTCCACTCTTCCCCCAAACAAAGTAAGTTCCTCTATCCCTGCTGTAAGTTTGCTTAAATTTCCGCCAATCTCAGATTTTATGGAGATCTGACTGCACAGCTTTGGTGGTATGGCATACTGGTTTGGCATATTGGTTTGCTGTGCTTGGAGTCTGGCAGTCTGAGAAAATCAAACCAAGGAACTGGAACAGGAACAAGCAGTAACAAGTAAAAATCAAAGCCATGTTTTAGGGTTTGTAGAATAATATCCAAGTGTCTTATTGAAATTACAAGCAAGGAGGCAAACCTGAGAAGTGGAGAAAGATGAATAATAGACAATTTGAAAGGAAAATTGCTTCTTCAGAGTTCTCCTGATTTCTATATAAAGAATGCTTGGTTTTCATGTAAAACAATTCCTTTCCAATGGGCAATGGTGACCTAATCCCTAACAAAATGCTAAATTTATGTTTTATTGTATATATCTGTTAGAATGTTTCTGCAGGCAAAAGTATGCCTTTCCTCGTTTGATCCAACTCAAAATCTTTGATGAGCTCTTTTAGAGCTGTACTGCACTGTAAAATAATTATTTCCACTGAAAATGCAAAAGAATTTATCTCCCTTGGCTCCTCAGCTATGTTAGTTTTGCAAGGTTAGTAGAAATTTTAATAAGTAGTAGTGCCTTTATTTTTGTAACCCAGTCAGCAGATCTTATCCTGACTATCTACAGGGAGTAGATCTGATGAGTAAGAAGGTGCTTTTTTTATATAGTTACTTTTCAGAGGATCACAGTTTGAAAATGGTTGTGACATAACTGGGTCACATCTGAAATTTGTCTATAAGCTGCATAAAGTGAGAAGTTGAGGTAGCTGCTTTTGTCAGAAGGTATATTCTTCGAGCTGTAGTGAATCACACAGCTCAGAGATTTGCATATCCTACTGTTACTGAAAACTGCAAACCAGTCATGAATCTGTAACCAATTACTAGCCCTTCAGTATCTTAAATCTTCTGCATTTAAATAATAACTAAGTAAGAATATATATATTCTTACACACATATATATATATATACACACACATATATATAGATACACATAAGTGTCACACACTGTATTTCTTCTGCCGTTGCCTTTGTTTTACATGTTTAACTGGGGGTATGCTGTACTACAAAGAATATCATGTCCCAGGGTTTGGCTGCTATGAGTATTGCAGAGGAAATAGTTGGAGGAAACAGTACAACAAGTTTCAGGAATGGTAAAACTGAATTTTAGCTGCCTGTAGCTCTAGTATGTAATAAAATATTTTCAGATTTTGATGCATAGTTTAACTTCTGGTTGGAAGCAGAAGTGGAATGATTTGGAGATTATACAGATTACTAGCTGGACTGGGAAATTATAATAAAACATTATTAAGCTTTCAGGTTTTACTTTATATAAGAATTCCAATGCTGTTTTTATATTGCTGGGCACACTGGCTGAGTCTCTATCAAATCTCCTCCTATCCCAAAAAAAGAAAAAAATTAATAATTAATAAAAGACAGATGAAGCAAAGAGCATCTAAACTCTAGACATCTGCTTTAGTTTTAAGTATTTGAGGTTTTCTCACAATTGTTCTGATTTATCTTTACGGTTACTGAATATAGTTTAGGAATTGGGCAGTTAATCATCCAGGATGTAGAAGGGTTAATTCAAAGGCCACTTACACTCTGAAAAACCTGATCCACTAACATTAAAAGAAATGTTAAGTCACATAAAGTATGTGTGTCCCTCACACATGTTGCCTCACTGGCACACACACCAGGGACAGATACAGCATGCTGCATATTTGTGTGGCTCATTTACCTGAGTAACAATTTAGTTTCATTCAGGTCCTTCAGATATGAGGTGGCTGTCTAAAATGGTACTTGGATTGTTCTCTTTATGAACAATAATCAGATTAGCTTTCACTGTGTTGAAAACTTCCATTTATCTGTTTATTTCTCTTCCCTTGTAGGTCCACAACCCTGAGTGACCAAGAAATATCCAGAGAGGTGTAAACAAGCATTTTGGAGGGCAGAGACCAAGAGTCTCTTAAAACAGATCAGTCACTGCTGGAAAAAGTTTTAATTTTTTTGGCAGCTGATCTGCTTTGAGAGATCTTTTATTTTCTTGCTAATTTTTCCATCATCCCTGCTGGTTAAGTCAAATGCCAAATCAAATTTTGTATGGCTGTGCTCTAACTGAGGAAGAGTATTTCCAATTGAGAATGCAGGGTAGAAAAAATTATTTTTTACCTTTTTTTTTCAGTGCAAATACTGACCATCTTACAAAACAAAACTTTGAACTCAAGTGTCAGTTGTGTAGAAAATTTATTTTGTTTCCCTGGCTTTCATTTTTTTTTTTCTGAAAGTGTTTCCTTCTGAACTCCAGAGTTTAAAAAATTTTAAATCCAAACAGATATACTTACCATAAACACTATCAGTGGTGGTCTTTTCCATGTTGCTTTAGGCCCTTGAATGGGTTTTATACTTTTTTCATGTTGTATCATAAAAACAAAATATGGTGGGATTTTCCCTCAAGAAGTGCACATTTGTAGGGGAGCATCTTTCTAGCTAGACATTTGTATGCACCCAGTGGGCTGGGGACAAAATGTCAGCTCAACTGAAATAAAATTTCAATTAATGAAAGTCAAATTCAAGAGTGAATTCCAAATTTGCTAAACAAACAGCTTCAATTCCGTTGTGGTTTGTGAGTACTTTATATTTTTCCAACTAATTAGCTTTTATATGGCTCAAAATAAACATGTATCATTAAATACTGCAAACTATCAAACTTTTTAAATTTTTTTATAAACTTCAGTGAGGATGACTGGAATGGGTATCCTTTAACTGAAGAGAGTGAAGGGAGTAACCTGTTTCAGCAGCATGCATTGTGTGTCTGATGTTTTCCCATTGCTGCAACGTGTGAAAGCTGGAAAGTTCAAATATTTCCCTTGGGGCAGATACTGTCAGGATAAATTAAGATAAAATAGCACTTGAATATATTGGGCTATCCAAGGTGCAGTACAAATGATCTCTGTGAAGGAAGAAGAAATTATTTACATTTTAAACAGATCTCCGATAAAAAAACAGTTTTAGTTTTACCTAATTTGTATAATTACTTATTTTAAATATATGCCTTTGCGGCATAAAGGTATTTGTGTATTTCTGTAAACTCATGTTTTAAAGGCATTAATCAAAGACATGCAAAAGAGATGGTATTTTTAGCAGTGCAGAAAGAAATATTTCAAATGTGGATTCACTCCACAAAATCCTCTGCTTATTATTGGAAAATATATGTTCTGATGAAGCCATAAAACACTTTCTGATTATTTTCCTAAATCAGTGACTCGGACAAGAATTTCGTGCTCCACTAAGTCTGATTTTATACACTGAATATTGGCTTAAAATGAAATTTAAAGAACAGCTTTGTCCCCATTCATTTTGTTTCTTGATTGTTGCTGTTCTTTGGAAAGTACCAGTAAGAGCTGCTTATTTTCAGAAGGAAGAGCATATTGCATCTTTCACAGTTAGTTTCTTCCCATGTATTTGTCATATTTGAGCTGAATAAATGTTAGCAAGGGAGAAAACCCAACACACCGAAACACCCCAGTTCTTAAATGGCATGGTTAGGTTTAGAAACTTGCAGGACTAACTGAGATTGAAGGATTCTTCCTTCTCTTCTGCTTTATGCAAAGGAGCTTCTGGCTACATCTGATGCCTGGAAAACTTCTCTTCCATCCCGGAGACCAGATGTCTCTCCAACATGCGCTGTGCTAGGCTTGCAGCATCAGTGAAAATCACACTATGTTGTCTTGAGTCCTGTTAAAGCTTAGGCACTCTATAATCTTCAGATATTCAGAATTTCTTGGTGCCCCCATACCTGATATGATTCCCTGTTGTTATGCAGGTACTCTGTAGTCAATATTTGCAAACAAAAAGCAAGGAAGAAATAGATATTAGGGAGAAATTCTTTACTGTGAGGGTAGTAAGGCACTAAAATAGGTTGCCCAGAGATGAGGTGGATGCCCCATCCTTGAATGTGTTCAAGGCTGGGTTGGATGAGGCCCTAAGAAACCTGGTCTAGTGGAAGATGTCTCTATCCACAGCAGGAGGATTGGAAGCAGGTGGTCTTTAAGGTCCCTTCCAACCCAAACCATTGTCTATGATTTTTATGTAAGTAGGTTGGAACAGGTCATCCCAAGAGATTCTTAACAAATCTGTCTGTACCAAGGTGTTGATTTTAAATGAAAATCTGAGAAATTCCAGAGAATCAGGAGTATGATCTGCTACTGCTGTACCAGGCGAGACATAGGATTTGGGAAATGTAGTATGACAGCTATTTAGGCACAGAGCCTCAAGAAAGTAACAGGTCAACTGATAATTGACTTCAACAGAGATTTAAATGCTGAGAATGCAACTCAGCATTTAAATTAGGTTAACCAACATGATTTCATAAAAATTAGGTCTTGTCAAATGAGATTGTTACTGTTCTGAAGGACTACAAGTCTGGTTGATACAGGTGACAGCTGTGCTGGCACACTTAGAAAGCATTTGACTTAGTGACATCAATTAAAAAATTACTGCTCTTCAACAATGGTAGATTCAGAATGGGTTAACTACTAACACACAAATGGTATTTGCTAGGAATAGTTAGCAAAATAAGTTATAATCTAGTGAAGTTGTATGGAGATAGTCCTTAGCTTAGCATTTTACTTAAAACCTAAACGAAAAGTCACTATTTGAATTAGTGAGAAAAGTCATGGAGCAGTAAGTGATGGAAATGGTTCACTTACACAAAATTATTTGGATCAAGTTGTCAGCTGATACAGATGAACAATAACCAAGTTATTTCAGCACATGTCAGTTCAGATGTGCTAGAACGAGTGGTCAGTGCTCAAGAGGACTTTATTGGAAAGGGAAACTCCCTGGAGATGCATCATTCATTGCCTGTGAATGTCTTCTGTGTGGGTCAGGGCAGCACTAGGGAAATATACAAAAGTTTGAAAGAATTTTGATTTTTCAAGTAAATAAGCTTAACCTGATCTTTATACAGTGCCAAGTAGTTGCTCTCTTTGAAGCAGTGGATTATGTGTCGAAGTGTGAGGCTGTTGTGTGAACACAGTCTGATGTCTGTGGGGAAATCAGTCTGTCACCAGGAGCTGAGAAGCACTCTGAGATAAGCAGCAAGAAGGATATACTAAAAATATTTCCTTCAACCTGTATTTTGCCTCTCAGTCCTCACCCACACCATCCTTTTGTGCTGGCAGCAAGTGTTCATAGAGTCTCTCGATGAACCACATGGATGTATCAGTCTGAATTAGTTTTAACCCAGATCACCTCCCTGGCCCTTTCCAATGCACAACCACACAAATCATAGAATAGTTTGTGTTAGAAGGGACCTCAAAAACCATCAAGATCCAACTCTCCATCCACTAGACCAAGTTGTTCAAAGCCCTGTCCAACCTGGCCTTGAACACTTCCAAGGATGGGGCATCCACAACTTCTCTGGGCAACTTTTTCCAGTGCCCCACAGTCAAGAATTTCTTCCTAATGTCTAATCTAAACCTACTCTCTGTCGGTTTAAAGCCTCTTATCTTGTCACTACATGCACTTCTCAAAATTCCCTCTTCAGCTCTCTTGTAGGCCCCCTGTAGGAACTGGTAGGCTTTTATAGGGTCTCCCTAGAGCGTTCTCTTCCACAGATCAACAAGTTTAAACTTTTATTGTAGTGGAAGAATTTTTGAAGTATATAAAAATTAAACTGGAGTGAAAACATGCCTAATACAGAATAAGTTAGGGTTCACAAAGGTTTAGTCAGTGATATATACAATGCTTTAAATTTACATTCTACCTTCCCCAAAAAAAAGATAAACATACAGAGAAATCTGTATAGTCCCAAAGTTGTGTTTCTAGTTCTTGTGGAACTTCAGTGTAAGGACTTCATCAAGAGCATTTTAGGATGTGCAAGGACTAATGGATAAGCTTAATAACAATTATATTAGTTTAAATCGCTTCACTTGCTCCAATTCAGTACTACTGCATATTTTTTCTGACCAGGTTGTTTGAATCTTCTATAATTTGCTTATTTTTAGCTTAAACACACTCACTTTCATGTAGATTCATTTACATTTAACTCTCATTATCTGATCTATCTTCCCAGAGTTTTTAGTAAAGGTTATTTGTACATGACAAAATTCAAGCTCAAACTTTAGAAAACATTTTTACAAGAACAAATGGAATCTTAACCCTATAAAGCCACTTTCAACACTTTTACATCAAAATCTGAATTTAGAAGATGCACAGTAAATTAATCGGAATGCATTAGGACTCCAATAGGAAGAGTTTGGCCTATTCACGAGATAGATCAAAAGAAGAAAGGTGGGTATCTCTTAAACAGAGGGTGTTGGCAAGTTCATTTCTTACATTTTTTCCCAATCTTAGCCTTCAGAATTTGACTATTTTCTTCTGGTTTTCAGTTGTGTGTATGTGTTGCTTTTATTTCCTCATTTTTGGGAGGAATTTAATTGCTTTTGTCTGGGTTTTCTTTTAATTTTTGCCTGTAAACTTCACAATTTCACATTTATCTTTTTAAGAATTCACTTGACAAGCCAGCCATTGGCCTAAATGTACTTAAGACATATCTTTACTGAGGGGTATGTGAGGAGAGAGATGTGCCTAAACAGTTGTGGGGTGCAGACCCAGAAGTTCATTGAGCAAACATATTTTCTTTACCAACACCAAAGTCTGCCACAAATATTTGATACATGGATGACCATACAAAGTTTTTCTTCTGTATCTTTTTTTCATTTTCACCTCTTATACAATTCTTCTTCCCTCAACTTTAACAAAGCATTCTCTTTTCAGGTTCATTCTAGTATAACAGTTATTTTAAATGTAATTTGAAAATAAAATAAAGCCTTTTACTTTAATTCTTCTGGTTTTAATAAAAATTTTAAAAGGAGATGTTTTGTTTAATTTTTGGAGGTAGCAGTAGGTCACCAAGGAAGCAATGTAACATTACTTTGAATTTTTTACCCTTAAGCAGAAGATGTATTTTCAGTTAGACAAAGTATAAATTACTTTCTCAGTTATTCAGGTTAAATGCAATCCATATAGCACAAAAATCTTACCCTGCTTGTTGTTTAGTCATCCATGGAATCTGTGAAGAAGAAAGTGCATGTGGCTCACATTTTTAATGTAAGCAAATAAAACCTGGAATTCTTTTCTTTTACATATTAAAGAGTATCAAAAATAATTAAATAAACCTTTTCCCAGTCCATTTAAAGTTTCTTGGGCTTGGGTCATCATTAGATTTCTACAGACATGAGTTTGGCTTCTGTATTTTTCGTATCCTACAGATATTTTCCCACTCAAGCTGGTTTGGTTTTTTACTTTTTATTCCAAATGTTTGCTTCTAAGCCTTTTCCTAGTCTTCTTCTTATTGTCAGCATCTGTTTTTCTTCCTTTCCTGTTACCTTTCCATTTCTTTGAGTAGAGCTCTTTAAACATTTACAGTTTCAGAAAGTTTCCAATGTGCCATTACTAGTAAGCTCTTCAAGGAACTCCTCATGTAGAAGTGTCTAAGTAGGACATTGCTGTTTCATCAAAAGATTTAATTTTTTTTTTAATTATGTGTCAATTTAAATTGTAAAGCTCTTGTAGAAATCCTTGTGTTTGGTGGTCGTTTCCTTAAATACATTTCAGTGAGAAAGGCAAGGGCTGTGAGTGTCAGCAAGACATGCCTTCAGACTGTTTAGGTTTGATTGCATTGCATTATAGAATGCTTCATTACTGGTTTAACCTCTCAGAGGTTTTCAGCTGCTGTTTTATTTAGCTATACCGACTACACTGCCTACAGCAACTCCAGGCAATGATTCCCCCAGTGGCATGCATGAGCTGCCCTGCTCTACTGCAAAAATACATTATGGCTGAATTTGCCCTCAGAGTTTGGAAAGATCTAAAGTCTTTGGAGACTAAAAATGTGGTTTTTTCTTTGTTTTAGCTGGCAGTATGAGCCTCTGGCATTTTAAAGTGCAAGTCATTAGCGTCCACAAGGGTGATGTTAATATGTCTGTGTTTCAATCTCAGGACATTTTCCAGTCGCTTCTGCCACAACAATCTCTGCCATCTCAGTGCTTTTTAAGCCCCTTGTGAATTCAACTAAGCTTTGCAATGCCAGTAAGAATCACTGTAGACTTTGGCTGAAACCAGTTGCTACCTGATTTATTCCTTTTGCAGTAGTTGGCAGTGAGGTTGAAAGTCTTTCAGAGCTGTTTAACTTGGGGGTAATGAAGAGAAAGAGGGATGTTAATGTTTAGAAACATTAAACACAATCAAAAGAAAAGCTAGAGGAATTTGGACATCCTCTTTTTTTAAAATTACTTATATTTTTTAAATTGAGGTGCTATGATTCAGAATAACAATAATACTCAGTTGCACATATAAAATCCCAGCCACAGTGATTACAATGGCATCCAGAAATAAAGGCAAACTAAAGGATCAATTGAAGTAGTCAAGAGCATAGCCTGAGGGATTAGATGACAGTCCTCGTGGATGAGAAGGGTCCAGTCTGTCAACAAAGGTAATGTCTTGCGGGAAATGCAATAAGGCAACACAGAGATCAAGGGCTGACCCTTTCACCCAGTGTGTAAGTGCTGCGTGTGGATGTACAGCGTGTTTGGTCAATTGCTGCTTGCTTTCACTGGGAGGAATGTCAGAAATATTCCCCCTTCCCTTTTAGACTGCTTCACTGTATTCCCTCCAGTTCCCAGCTCAGGCGTAATCCCAGCTCCCACAACTAAGAGGAATGTAATCTAATCAGAGGGATAGGGCAGAAGAAGAAAAGAGGTCTGAATGTGAAGACAACTGAGCGAACCTAAAAACATAAATGTTTTGGCAAGCCTTGACATTTTTAGGCATTTCATTTGTCTTGGGGAAAATGTAGTGTGCTGCCAAGCCAATACTGCCTGGGGTCAGATCTCAAGGTTGCACATCCCACATGGCCTGTCCTCACCATGTAAACATAAAAAAGGACTGGGGACAAAGAGAGAGTTTCTCTCTTAGTTTTCTTCTGATTCATTATTCATTTCTCCCTTGTTTAAATGAAGAACTCTGCTGGGGATTATTCTCTCATCTGCAAGCAGAGAGGGTCTCTCTGGCATGGCTGGGCTCCTGCCCATTCCTGCCACCTGCACAGAGCACAGGTTGGTTAGAAAAGAGCGGGAAGAGACATCTGTGCATGTGTGCTCACCCACACGTGTTTACCATCTTGTACCCAGCCGGGTGAAGGCTTAGCGTGAGAGCTTGAACGGAAGGGATAATCCTGGATCACATTATAATTGCTACATCCCAGCGGATTTGGTGCTCTATAGAGTGGAATTTCTGGCTCATGAAATAATATGAAGAGTCCCAAAAGAGTTGTGGTTTGGACAAAGCTGATCCAGGTCTTCAGAGATGCAGGTAGTGAGATGATGGTGTATCAGTAAAAAAATATCTCTTCAGTTCACCAGTTTATTTTTACATTATTTATTACATTTATTGATAAATGTAAGGCCATTCAGATTTTTCTAAACTCAGATTTCTTGAAAATGTCACAATTCCTTATTCTGGTCCTGAGTAACACACTTTCCTTTGATTAATAACTTTTATTCATAATATTGGGAGTGCGTATATTCATTCTGGCCATTTCCTTGGGCTCGTGTGTTACAGTAGCAATTAGCTCTGGTCCAGATAAGACCTTACAGAAACTCATATATTACTCTGAATGTTGGTAATATTTTATGTTGTCTGTTGGTCTGACCCACTTACACACTGGCCTACAAGGAACTGAAAACTTCAATATAAAATTTCAAGTTTGATCAAATTGTAGCCAT
Source organism: Corvus cornix cornix (assembly GCF_000738735.6). Classification (NCBI taxonomy): domain Eukaryota; kingdom Metazoa; phylum Chordata; class Aves; order Passeriformes; family Corvidae; genus Corvus; species Corvus cornix. Next base: position 25,888,195 of record NC_047056.1, read on the forward strand.
TCTGTGCAGAAGTGAAGTGGTAAGGATGGATGGTTCAAAAGCAGAACTCAGGTGTTGGCTAATTCACAGTAATTTCAATGTCAACATCTGAGGAGAGGGACAGACTCTTTTTTGTGTGGAAGGAGGTTAAATTGTCGTATGGGAATTGCAGCAGTAAATTGTCATGGGAATGAAAATTCAGAGTTTTGCGACTAAAGTTGAAAAGTTAATGGATAGCAGTGCTAAGCACAGATTTGGTTTGACTTCCAGTCCTGTATACCAGAGCACATCTTACCTGTGTTTATTTGGTTTGGATATGATGGGAATGAGCAAGTTATGCTCATTCTCTGAAAACTATGTTGAAATGCTCCTTTAAAAGTGTGAATTTGACAGGATTCACAGATAGGTACCAGAATTAAAAAACAGCAAGCAGTGTCTTGTATTTCTCCTTACTTGAAAGTAGCACATCAGAAGCAAACACACACTTAGGAAGCTTTGTACATGTTTTACTGACAAGAAGAGGCAAGGATGACTGGGGGCCTGTTTTGGGGTGACTTTATGATGTGTATCCCCTATGCCCAGAAGTTATTTCTGTGCCTCTCTGTGCCTTTAAACTGAGCCCAAGAGCAGGGAGAGAAAAAAACCGAGGGAACTTTTCAAAGTAGTTTTGTGTTCAAGGACACAGAGATAGCTGCTGCGGCTGCTGGAGAGCGGAGGAAGCACCCTCTTGCTGCTTTTCAGCCAGCTTTTGGCTCAGTTTTCTCCAGAGAGAGATGGAGAGGTAAATAACTTTTTTTCCTGGGACTTTGGTTTCTTCTTTTTCTCTTCTGGACTGTTCAACAATACCAGGAGACCCTACACCATTGACCCAGACAGGGGCCTACGCCAAACTCCAGCTCCAAAGAGGAGTGAGAGAGAGAGATACCACAGATGGGACTCTTAAGATCTTCCCAGCAAGAGGTTTTATTATTTAGTATTATTATTCTTTTCCCGTGTGTTTGTTAAATAAATAGGGTTTTTTTCCTTCACTTTCTTCAGAAGAAATTCTTTTTTTCCTGAACCTGGTGGGGGACAGGTGGTTGTAACCTGCCTTCTATAGGAAGATATTTTCCTCCAAATTTGTCTCAAACTGGCACAGGGCCTGTGTTCATGAAATACATGTCTGTATGACATAGATGCTCAGTGCGTCTTAGCAGAAGCTGAGTGGTCTGATGTATTTTCAATGTAATTTAGTATTGGTTATTTGCAAAAAAAAAAAGTGATGATTAATGGACAAGTTTTATTTATATTGTTCAAAAAATAGTATTCCATTTTATACAAATTCAACATACATTGAGAATAATTGTCTGAGAATAATCAGTATTCCTTTTATATAAATTCAACAGAAATTGTCTGAGAATATGTGGTGATCTGTTTACCCACTGCTTTTCTGATCCCCTATTTCCCCCCGCCCACCCGCCGCTTTCACTTGCTCCTAGCCCTGGCCACTCCCTCGGGTCCTCCCTATTGGTTCCCCAACTCTGCCCATGTACTGCCCCTGCGATCTAATAAAAGCCCCCTGTGCCCACATCACGAGGTCTCTCTGCCTCTGAGGGTCGCCGGGAAAAGATGTAACTCATAAAGGTCCTCTGAAGCCCTCATGGGGAGACCCTTCTCGCCTCCTTTGCCATCACTGTGTTGTAAGGCTGATAGCTGCTGGAGCAAAACCGCGGAGCCGTCCCAAATGGACTGCGGGAGGGCGACAATGGTCGCACTGCCCTAAGCAGCTCCGCTGAGCTCTCCGGGAAGGCTGCAGCTTGCTAAACTAAACCTAGCATTACAACAAGAATAATAGCTACAACAGGTCCTGTTTTGCATATCTATCATTCTTCCAGTTGGATGATCTAAAAGCATCTAACAAACAATAATAAATTTAGCTTTACAACACCCTGCTCGTGTGAATGAATATTATGAACATTTCTTAAAATAGGAAAACTGAGGCATAGAGATATTAAAGCAAATGCCTCAAGGGTAGCCACTGAAATTACTTTTGGGATGCTTCCATTCTCTCTCAGTGAAAGAAAATGACACTACATTGTCAAACAATACATTATCAAATTGGTGAAAGTGTGAGCAAAAAGTTTTGTGATGCTCTCATCCCTTCTGCACTATTTGTCCTTGGAAAATGTGCGGTAGTCTAGAAGAATGTTCATGATTGTAAAGAAAATCAGATTTTCTGGAAAGAAAGGCTGTTGTGAACACCGTCAGATCTTTTGCATAATGTAGTGCATTAAATACTGTGACCCTTACAACTTGTAATAATGTACAATTGTAGGTGAACATGACTTTTAGGTGGCTTACTAAAATAAATTATGAACACTTTATGTTTTGATAATAAATCCATCCCAGATTTTCTAGACATGCATTTAAAAATATTTATCTTAAATGGGCAGAGAAATATTTCAAAATGTCAATATTCTTATACCTCCAATGTGATATTACAAACAGAAAGGTGTAGAAAAATTCTCTCCATTGCTGCTGATATTGATATTCAGTTTTGCTTGTGCAATAGGTAAAGTCATTAAAAGCCAAGGAAGAGACATTGCATGAGATGTTAAAAGATCTTGCAGTCTTAATGAATAACACGCAGTTAGCACCACACACTGGACTCCATTATGACAGTAGCCCATAGGTGCATCTAGTATTTGATCTATACTCCACAAATATGAGCTAATCAAAACTGCTGGGTCTTTACAATAATGTAAAGTTCCTTTCATTTTAAACAGGATTGGTATATTTATAACTTAATGTTACTAACTGTCTTGATTTTTTTGGCTTCTGCTTTGATCAGCTATGGAAGAAAGTCTTGATGGAGTTTACTGACAGTACCACAAAGCTGCTGCAATTCTATGTACCAAAAGATCTGACATGAAGGTATAAGAATGGGTATCAAAACCAGTCAGGACTGAAAGCAACTCTTAGTGAAAGTATCTGTGGCATAGTTACATACCAGTGGAAAACTTACACCTTGTTTGTAAAAGGAACCCTGCCTTATGTCCTTATTTTAGAAAAATTCAAGTTTCATCACTTTGTGTTTATAGACTTGCATCTTTAGAATTCTGCTTGTGCTTCATGGGACACCCTCCTTTGCAAAAAATAACAAAGGAAAATTACATGTATAAGTTATTTATGAATTACTTCAAACTTGAGAAACTGTTCTTTACAAACATCATTCTTGTGCATAGTATGCTTATTTAATCATCTAAGTGTTTTTTCATAGTTTGTAATATGGTTATATGGTTAATCCTTTTTTCAGATACTTCGTTATTTTTTTCTGCGTAAGTTAAATAAATTACTTGGCAGTAGAATGATCACATATCAAACTCCAAAATGGGACCCTAGCTAATATCAAATGGCACTTAGGTACTTCCAAATGTAATTATCTTGGAAATCCTGACACAGGAAACAGGGTGAGCTTACTGTTCATTTTGCAGGACTTACTGTAGATATAAGTCAGAATGCTCGACCTGAAGTTGAGCATTTACTTTTGAGTTGAGCATTAGCTTGATATACTGTGTCTCAAGGAATTAACAGAATTAAGTAAGCAAATGAGTTAAAGAAAATATAAAGCAGAGGTCTGTGTACCAGTTCTGATTTATTTGAATCTTATCTCTATCAGTGTTCCTAACTGTAGCTCTGTGTCAATGTAATTAGTTGCTCTGTCAGCTTTTTAGGGTAGGAAATCTTAAATGCTAGCTTAAATATTAGATCTCTAAGGACTGTTTTATTGTTTTCTTACTGAGACCATGCCGTAATGCTATTGGGGCTTGCAGAACAGACGTTACCCACATGAAACAGTGATATCAGTTCTAGTGAATCCTGCTTCAGAACTTCAAGATGTAGAATAACAGCTGATTCATATTTGCTTCACAGAGAGACCACCTCAGTTCCTGAAAAATCAGAAAGTCTTTTTTCACCTGTATTCCTCTGATTGAAGAGTATCAAAATTTTCTTACTTTTCCCCACTTAACCAGAAAACTCCTTGTGGGTTTTTTTGTTGCAACAGCAGTGCTGGGTGGCAGGTGTTGCGACCTTCCGAAAGCATCCCCCTTTGGGCTGAGGACACTTCTCAGACACTGGCCTAAATTGTACTTTTGAGCATACCAGTGATAGAAACAGCGACCTCCGTGCAGCCCAAGATAACGTAAGCAGAGCCTGCTCTAGGTCTTCACACCAAACATGACCACATGTACCACATCACATAACTCTTTTTCTGACCTTGTCAAGAGTCATTGTCTGAGGAGCAGCCTTTATGCTTTCACTGATTGGATGACAAGCTGCTTTCCAGAAGCTCCACAGGAGCTTCCTGCAGCATCTCCTTGGCCCTCATGTCGACAGTCTGTCTGTTCTTATTTCTTGTATTTCTTAAGAGAAAATTTTATCTCTAATCAGCCACAACACTTCACTCTCTTCTCATCGCATCAGAGAGCGTCTTCTTGCAAAATCATTCCAGTTTGAGGAATTCTTTCCTGGACTAAGTGACGTTAAAGCTTCTTAGTAACATGTCACCTAAAGGGTCTTTCCAGCTGTGTTGTACATTGACATTAGTAGGTCTTCAACAGAAAAGTCTCATCTGGTACCGGTTTGGTATCATTTGCCTTTCGCGTGCTATCAGCAGATTGCCGTCTGCAACTCCTTCTGTCATCACTCATTACACTAGAATCTTGCTCCTTACCCAGCTGATGGATTCCCACCTTGCAACATAGATTTTGTTATTAGTCTCCAAATGCACCATCTTGTGTCATATGATAAACCATTTCTTCACAGGTTTATTATTCCAGTCATCAGGTCTTTCTCTGAGAAACACTGCCTCTCTGTGTACTGCTCTACCTCTTAGCTGAGGAGTGTCAGCTCATCCCATCAGCACACTGACATTTTTCTGTAAAGGTCACAGAGCTTTTGAAATAGTTTGGTTTTAAAATTATCCTGGAATATACCCACTAATAAATCTCTCAAACTTGTAGTGCTTATTTTCAGCATTATTAGCTGTTATATCCTCTTAGATCAGTCTGTTACGCACCATATTTTCCTTTATTAATTTCATCTTCAATTTTCACAGATAGCAATTTATCAGATTTTTCACTGGAAATCTGGCGGACATTTTACTCATTTCTTATAACTAGGAACCATTATTTACTTGAAGAAAAGAACAAGCTTAGACAACCATGAATTACTACTGAAAAAAAATCTTTTTGTCTGCTATTTTCCATTCTATTTATTAAGGAATTTCCATTAGTTTCCAGTCTTTCTTGCTGATTTGCTCAAAGTTATTCTTTGTTTGCCAGCATATTATTTATGTCTGATTAACAGGTTTTATCTCCTTCTCAACCTGTACAGTTTTCTTCCTGACTTTAAAGACTCCAGTCTTTAAAGACTCTGTTGTTCTCCAGTTCCCATTTAGAAAAGATGTTGTCTCGGTTTTGAAAGACAGGTGTCTGCTAAGGAAGGCAGAGGCCCCCCTTGAAGTGGCAGATATAACCCCTTTTCCCTCCAAGTTATTATATTTTGAAATCAAGGGCCTTTAGGCAAAGATGTGGGAAATAGGAATAACAGTTCTTTACTCTATATATATATGTATATAACCAGTCAAACAAAACAACAACAACTATGGCAGTAACAGCAATCACAAACCCAGTGCCAGCCTTCTCGGCTGTCAGGCCCTTTCCCCTCGGGTGCAGTTCCGCTCGCAGCCGGCAGGGGCGCTGGCGGCTCCCGGTGAGCAGGGCAGGTGCGATGGTTGGGATCCCGGGAAGGGATGGGACAAAGGCTTCACAAACCCCTGGGCAGTTGATCCCGGGCTCTCAGGAACAGCAGGCTGGAACGGCAGGGACGAACGCAAATCCCGGGTGGCAGACGAGATGTATCCAGATGGGAGAACCCCACGGAGGCCCAGGCAGGCAGGGTGAGCAGGGCTACAGCGTAGCGAAAGCTCGAAGCAGCAGCGGAGCAGGGCAGCCACAGCTCGGTCTCCAGCAGGGCAGGGAAAGCGGCTTTTGGGGTCCCGGCGTTGTTTCCAGCAGGAAGAAAGAACGGCCAAAAGAAAGCAGCAGCTCCTTTCTCTGCAGCTTCTCTCTCTGGACGCTCAGAGCGAACTGACCCCACACCCAGGTGTAGACAAAGGAGTAGCCAGGCCCGCCCCACTCCCCTTTTTGTCTTTCTTAAGTACAGCTATTTGTCCCCTAGCAACATGCATATGGGAGAAAATTCCTTTAACAGGAAAAAAAACTAAGACTAAACTAAAACCCCAACAGATGTTCAAGGACTTCAGTATGGGAAGTTTGAGTTGAATGACTATATAATCTCAAAGTGAGAAAAAAACAGCTGAACAATTGATTTTCTTGCCTCAGTTGTCAATTGGAAATTTTTAGCTCAGGAAGAATAGAAATTTAGCTGATAGAACCTAATACAAATTTTGTACTTATCGCCTTTCCCTATTTTTATGCCTTTTACATAAGTTCTAATGAAGGATTCACAAGGAAACCCAACTGGCAGTCACTTCCCTATACATTTTATCACATATCCCAATAGAGTGACATTTTTAGCATGCTTTTCCAAGTTGTTACATTAACAAATTTGCACTGATTTCTTTATCCTGTCATCTAAAGACCACCTTGTAGTAAGACAGTGAACTTTTACAGCATTCCATAGTTGATGCACTGTCTAATGTCACAAATGTCTGCTCAAATTACTTCACTAAGACTTGAGAAGAGTCTACATTGTGCCTTCCAGTTGAGCTTGATTTGACAGAATCAGTCCCTGTGCTAGCTCATGGCACTTATCAGTTAGTCAGCCTTCCTCAGGGAAGAGAATTTAGAGTGCACCATATTCAGTTTTCAGATCAGGCCCTGTCCCCTTAGGAAGCTCTGTACTGCATTATTAAACAAGGTGCCATCAGCCGTAGCACCATGCTTAAACATTCAGTCAAATAAAAGACGACATCATTAGGTTAACTCTTTTTTCACCAGTTCCATTTATTGTTCAGTCATCTAAAATAAAACACCAAGACAAAGGAAAATTTGTTACATCTTTCTTTTCATTTCTCCTGAAGACTTGTAAATGTGGGCAGGAAAACCTCTCTGATGTTACAAAATAATGATTAAACTTAGTGCTATATGAGGTGAGGTTTTGCAAATTAGATTTTTTTTTAGTTATTTAAGAGCAATTTATTGTTTATTTTGCCATTTTATATGTGGTTCTCATAGAGACTACTCTGTGTGCTTTGATTTGACTGTCATAGCTATGCATGACCAAATTCTGATGATTGCTGTGACTTAATTATATCAAAGACAGAATAGTTATATCAAGCTAATATACCTAAACGAGGGAAGAAATTTATCATAAATGTAGAAGTCCCTTTATAAAATGTACTACCTGATATACTATCAACACTGTACACTGTAAAATAAGTTTTAAATAGATTGTGATCAAATTATGCGTATATCATCAAGAATTATGGCTCCTCGAAAGTATTTTTTATAATTTCAATCAAACCGAAAGTCACGTAGAAGGGAGGTGTGCTCCCCCTTGAAAGTGAGTAGACCTAGGATATATATTTTAAGATTTGCATTTTAAATCTCCTTGGGTCTTCTCCTTATATTCAAAGTGAGTTTTTTTCATCTTTATTTATCTTGTCAGACCAGAAATTGTTAAGATTCTCTGAGAAAAGGAAAGATATCCTTTTTAAAGCTGCATGTTGATATAAATATGAAAATGGATTAAACTCTGCTTCCAATTTTCAAACATATGTACTTCAATGAATATTAAATGGTAGACCCGTATCATCATCATGACTTATTTACTTTGTAGAGTTTTTATCAAAAAAGGACTGGAGTTTGCTGTGGAGCGTGAAACTCCGCTGTAATTGAGTTTAGAGTGGTAAAACCACTAAAGAGGCCATGGCCCCAGAGAGTTCCCTGAAACCCACCTGTCAGCTGGTGTTACATCACTGATCCAACAAGCCGTGCCTTCCTCTTCCCGCTAAAGATTTCTGTGGAGAAAAAAAGGAAAAAAAAAGTAAAACAAAACACCCGAAGTTGCTCCTAGAAAAAAAAAACCTCTGCAACAGCTGCACAGTGTCAGCAGAAATAATGATCTGAAACTCAGCCTCCAAGGGATGCTAGTGTGGGTCCTAATTCTGTAAGGTGTCATTTCTTTCATTGCAATGCCATTAAGCATGAAAGTAATGGAGATGACATGAAGTATTCTTTCACCAAAATATAACAGGAGGGAGAAAGGGTACTTCAGGATATTGACAGGAAAAGGTGTCTTGTTTTGCTAGAAGGGTTCTCTTAAAGGATCCATGCATAAAAGTGGCCATTTAATTTTCACTATTTTATTATGCAAATTGCACATTCTATCATTGTAGCTTTTGAAATGTACGTTCATGTGAAAATTGAAGTTGTAGGCAGGTTTAGTTCTATAGTTTCTTTGGGTTAAAAGCTGGTTTTTGCAGGTAAATTGAATGACTACCAATACCAGGCTACTTTATACTCACTGATGAAATCAGTCCTCAGGTCAAGTGTTTTGCTTGCAGAACTCCATTTACTTCAGTGGTGTTTCACCTGTGCAGGATCTGGTTATAAACCAGTGGTGACCAGTGATATTTAACAAATGGTTCACTTGCCTGTTTTCTGTCTAGCAGACACTTGGATCTGTAGCAGTTCCCTACCACCACTATAATTTAAGCACCTGTGCTAGCCTTTTAGGCAGAGATAATGAGACAAACTACCTGGGAAATAGCTCCTCTGTGAAACTCAAGGTGATTCCTGCACCAAAATGTCAAGGCAAGCTGGCAGGGCTGTGTGAGCAGTTTTCTAAAATGGTGCATTTATTCTATTTTTGGCACGAAAAGAGGCTTTCATCTGCAGGCTGTCAGGTAGGTCCTGTGACAAAAATGAACACCTAGCTTCAAAGACAGTTAAATGCCCCAACCTTATTTAAGATCTTGCCTCCGCTGAAATCAGTGCCATTCTGACGTTGGATCAAAGTCTGTAAAAGCAAAGAGTCCAAATGTTTTCTTTTGAGAAGATGTAGCTGATCATATTGAATCCCTTTTTCAAGAAAGGGAAAGAAGCTGCTCTGTTAGACTTGGATTTGTTTCAAAGATTGTGCCTGACAGATGCATTGTTCTGAAAACTACTCCTGCCAGTTTTTTAATCTATTACACCTCCATTAATATTCAGTGCAAATGAGTCCTCAGTTTGCTCTTTGAATTACTACTGTGATCACTGGTGCTGAAATTGAGAAAGGAAATGATATTTCTCCTATATCTTTGCTGCACATCAAAGTCTGAAATAGTGCTTCCTACAGGAGATGTGCAGCTCTCAAGAGTTGTCCTGCTGTAACGTGCTTCAAAAATTGTTGCTGGGAGGAACATTGCGAATTGCTGTGCATTAGCTACTTGACCTTGGCATACAGACTCCCCACAATTAGTAACTCCAAACTGGATCACTGCTGGGAAAAGGATACATGGGAACTTCCAGCCTACTCAGTGAGTGATTTAGGCTTCCAGCCTACTCCTGAAGAAGAATTAGGGCTGTTGCTAGTGTGCATGCTCTCCTAGCTGTATAGAGGCATGTTTTCTTTAAATCAAAAAAGATGACTACAAACTCAGTATCTCCCAGTGTTTCTGCTTGCTTTCAGCTTCAGACTCTTGAATGATGATTTATGACCAACAGTGGACTGAAGAAAACATCTAATGGCTTTCACTGAAGAAATCTGCTAATTGCTCGTCTTTACAATTTTCCGTGAATTTTTACAATCAAGGAAACCTTTAGGCACATAATGAAATAAAAACTGCTGAGAAGAAAAACATGTTGATGTAAAGAAGAAAACTTTTTTTCTTCAAAGGATGCAGTTCAAACTTTTAAAAATATCACTCTGTACTATAAGTAATTATAATTTTAGTATCGATTCAGTCTGTAGTACTACTGTCTTGGGCATGGTTTCATTTGTTCTTAAGCCAGTTGAACTGTGGGCTGCTGCTAAAAGGGCTGATTTTCCTTGAAGGATCAGGCTGCTATTTCTGCCCCAGTATCTGCTGCAGGATATAATTTTTGGTGACTACCTGATAGAAAACTTTTTCCACCCCCAGTTAGTTTTCAGTTGGATCAACTCACTGACCTGGCAAAATCTGATGCTACAGAATGACTGGACCCAACGTGAGGAAAGTGGTGGGAGCACAGCACCACAGGAGGGCAAGTGACTTTTTTGGCATCAGTTTAAGTTACACAAGATAAAGGCGTGTGATAAAGCCACTTTGCAGTTAATAGCTGTTAAGAGCAGTGCTGGTTTATTACACTAAACAAACAGGGGAAATGTGACTCAATATCTCTGAATTACCCTCCTTTTCCTCCCGTACTCTGCCCACCTCTGTAGTGCCTGCATTCACATCAGCCTTAATTCTAGCAATTTATCAAGAAGATGGGAGATGCTTAAAATACATGTTTCCATAGACTTTAACAGGCAGTCTTTTCTTCATCTCTCTGACTGAAATACAACTTCTTGCCTCCAATCCTGCTCACCCCCAATGTTTTTGGCATTTCTGTTTGACTGGCCCAAAATGGAACAACTGAAGAAACAATGACACTTTACCCCAAAGAATTTACACTTTGGTATTTATGGGAATGCACCAAATTTCAGGTGTTCAGACTTGTCTTTTTTGTGTTATTATAGGTTTTAGCAATTGTTTAGGAGAACTCTATGGTAACATATGTTGGAAGTCTGTGCTCCTCGGTGGTAGCAGAATATTTGTGCTAAGAGAACTGCTGGAATGACAGTGGTGCTGTGGATTTGTCTGTTGCTATCTGTCTTGCTGCTCATACCTCATAACTGAATATGGAGTAGCTGACAAAAGCCAAAAGAACAAAAAATGGCAGCCTGCATATCTTCAACTTTCTTTACCCCTTTTTCTATTGTATGAGGGTGGTAATTGGGTCATTGTCCTCCTAACTGGAGTTTCAGGAAAAGTATGTTGTTACAATCTGTTTTACATCACACTGTGCTATCAGTTCCCGCAGTTTCCTGAAATAAGTGATCATCGAAATGGCCACAGTATATTCAAGGTATTTTATTGTAATGTTGTGCAGCTCTGTTTCACCAGAAGACTCGTTACTTTTTGGATGGGCTCATCCGATACTGATCAGCAGCTTTCAAATAAAAGGTGCTCACAAATTATTCATATGTACTTCCCAAATGTCACAGGGGTGAAAATTTGTTATTATTATTGTTGAGCCTTACATTTAATATCAGTAGCCTGTCCAGTAAGTGATGGAAGATACATTATGGGTATTGAGAACCTCGTGGAGATGAGCAGACACTTTCCCTTTGACAAACACTATCCAACACTAGATGGCACGCTTGGCCTCAGGATCAGAGCCACTTGAGCGTGTCCTTTCGTCACCCCAGCGCTTTCCCGCTTTGGTTTCTTTTCCATAGTTTTAGTAAGAGATGTCGGTGAAGTTACAGGGCACAGCTGGGCAACCCTAGTAGAGGAGTTTTGAATCCTCTGTCGTGTGTTCTTCCCCAAGATGCTTCTTTCTGCAGATTTTGAAAGAAACATTTTTAAATCACTGAATATGGAAAGAAAATAGGAGAAACTGGAGTGCAAATAGTAGAGTTTTTTAGTAATTCCTAAGAAAAAAAGAAGAAGGTGGATGCAAAACTATTTTCACCGTTTTTCTCCTCTGTTCCATCTCCATCATCTATTATTCTTATGCTGGCAGATTAAAAGTGGTTGCATAACCTAAAAATAAATTGCTTCATGTCAATCTGGTCCAAGACAAACTTTTACTTCATTTTATTATAATTCTTGATTTGATCACTGAATCAAAAATCCACATTTTCAGTGTCCCTAAGGCAAAGTGATACACTTAGTCTCTGCCTGAGTCAGGAGCTGCCTCTGCCTGTGTGGGACATAATGGGATTGGGATTAAAGAGAGAAGTGGATGAATCTATGGATCCAATGTTCACACAAAATGAGACTTGGGGAAGTTTCTTTGACTACCTCTAATCTGATCCTGTGGGCTGGATGCCCATACATCAGGTGAGGCCTTGGAGCTCTATCTCTGGTGTAATTGCATTGGCCTTGGTGATGGCAAAAGCCCAGCTAGAACTTAATTTGACTACTACTATGAAAGACAATAAAAAACATTTCTGTAAATACCTTGTCAACAGGAGGAGGGCTAAGGAGAATTTCCATCCTTTATTAGAGGTGGGGTAAAACATTGCCACAAAGGATGAGGAAAACACTGAGGTACTTTCTGCCTTCTCTGCCTTAGTCTTTAATAGTAAGACCAGCTGTTCTCCATGCACCCAGCCCCCTGAGCTGGAAAACAGTGATGGAAGTTTCTTCCAATGATGGAAGAAAGAAGCCCCTATATTCCAAGGCAAAATGGTCAGGGACCTGCTGTACCACTTAGACACACACAAATCTGTGCGGCCAGATGGGATCCACCCAAGGGTACTGAGGGAACTGGTGGAAGTGCTCACAAAGCCACTCTCCATAATTTCCCAGCAGTCCCAGCTAACCAAGGAGGTTACAGTTGACTGGAATTTAGCCAGTATGACATTTACAAGAAGGGTCAGAAGGCGGAGCCAGGGAACTACAGGTTTGTCAGTCTGACCTCAGTGCTGGGGAAGGTCATGGATCAGATCATCCTGAGTGCCATCACACACCATGTGCAGGACAACCAGGGGATCAGACTCAGCCAACATGGATTTATGAAAGGCAGGTCCTGCCTGACCAACTTGATCTTCTATGGCAAGGTGACCTGCTTAGTGGATGAGGAAAAGGCTGTGGGTGTTGTCTGTCTAGACATCAGTAAAGCCTTGGACACCATTCCTGACAGCACTCGCCTGGAGAAACTGGCTGCTCATGGCTTGGACAAGTGCACTCTTTTCTGGGTGAAAAACTGGCTGGATGGCCAGACCCAGAGAGTGGTGGTGAATGGAGTTATATCTGGTTGGCTGCTGATAAGTTCCCCAAGGCTCGGAATAGGGGTAGGTCCTGTTTAATGTTTTCATCAACAACCTGGGCGAGGTAATCAAGTGCCCCCTCAGTCAGTTTGGAGACAACACCAAGTTGGGTGGGAGTGTTGATCAGCTGGAGGGCCCTGGACAGGGTGGATAGATGGGCTGAGGACAATGGTAAGAGGTCCAACAAGGCTCAGTGCCGGGTCCTGCCCTTGTATCACAATCCCATGCAACACTTCAGGCTGGGGTGCTGGAGACATTGAGGTGCTGGAGACATTGAGGTGCTGGAGAGTATTCAGAAAAGGGCACACTTTTCTGAAAGAGAGCAGGTGGAGGGTCTGGGATACATCTTATGAGGAGCAGCTGAGGGAGCTGGGGGTGTTTAGTCTGGAGAAAAGGAGGCTCAGGGGAGACCTTATCGCTCTCTTCAACTACCTGAAAGGAGGGTGTAGCCAGGTGGGGGGATGAGAGGAAATGGTCTCAAGTTGTGCCAGGGGAGGTTTAGATTGGATATTAGGAAAAATTTCTTCATGGAAAGGGTTGTCAAGCACTGCCCTGGGAAGCAGTGGCGTCACCATCCCTGGACGTATTTAAAATATGTGTAGATGTGGTGCTTAGGGACATGGTTTAGTGATGGACTTAGCAATGCTGGGTTAATGGCTGGACTTGATGATCTTCAAGGTCTTTTCCACCCCAAACAATTCTATGATTCTGTGATCTCTTGAGACAGAGCTTTCTGTGGTATTACAAAATCTCCTTCAAAATCTGTTTTGGTTATACCTGAAAAACATATCCTGCCTTTTCCATGTATAGTTCTTAGAAGTTCTTAAGAATGAAAATACTGCTTTTGATGCCATCAGCACAGTGTGCAGGCACCTGAGTTTCTCTGTACTTCTCTCCATCACTGAGCTGTGGAAAAAGCATTTCACTTAGCTACTGGGAATAGAAACTTTCCTGAAGTCCTTGTCTCACTAAAGTATTTTTAGCTGTTCTTTACCTTAGTTTTATGTGAAAATGCATGCATGTCTACGGTATTTCTGCCTTATCCTTTTCCACTGTAGGTGGTCTGGACACAGTCCTGATGCTGCATAGCTGGTATCCAAGTAAGACCTCTGCTCTTCTGTTATGGATCTTCTCTACTCAGCTGGGATTATTATCGGAGTATGATCTCCCCAGTGAGATCCTGGGTTCAGATGTTTCTTTTTGCTGAAGGGCTGGAAACAGGGCACAAAGCATGGCTTTCTGTCAGAAGATGGGAGTCCTGACCTGGCAAATGCAGGCATTGATCAGAGTGCAGAAATATTTTTTGCACTCTGGTACCTCTTGGTACCAAGGTTTGCTCTAAATGTTTTAAAATAATTAGGCATCAATTACATCTAAATTTCTGCTTTTCCACCTCTGTAATTTAAATAATTTTAGCTGCATTATTAATGGTTTACATCAACCAAAGTGAGAAGGAAATCAAAGCATAGAAATCTTAGGATGTGAAAAAGAACCTTCTTTTACATGAGTAACAAATGCATTGATTTTAGTAGTTCAGCATCCTAATTTTTAGAAGCACTGAAATATCTCCCAGCTGGATAAAAAAATGCAGGAAAGCCAGCCCTGTCTAGCTGACACAATGCCAAAAACCTAATAAAGGGACTGCAGCATTGGAAAGTACAAAAGTCAACATGTCAACATAAATCAACTTTGTCAGAATGAAACAGATGTGTCCATTTGTTGGTAGATCAGATTAACGTAAATCAAGGCAGTATAAAGGTTACACATTATAGGGATTTGTGACTGGTAAACTTTCATAGTGGGATCAGAGATAGTAATCAGCTGGCAGTGGGAATAAAAAGTCGAAGTGAAGCTTAAATGCTGAATCAAAAATCAGTCCTGTTAATGTCTAACACACTGGGGTCAAAAATTCATAAGAGTCCAGCTGTGAAAATAAGATGGGAGCTGTATTCGTTTTCTCCAGTCTGTATCTCACATTTAAGTGTTGTCAGTTGATGAGGGTTTGTCCCTTGGGAATTGTCGTGGGGTACTTTAGTCCATGTAAAGTGAAAATTTTGCATCACATAGAGGATCTTGTGAAATTCTGTAAAGCATGAGGACAACATGCTGAGATTCATAATGGCGAGGAAGGAACAGTAGAAACAGTAATCTGCCACATGCCCTTATCTAAAAGTGGTTCTTGAGAAAGAAGGCAGCATGTTTGTAGTGCAAAAGCCAACAGCATCTGTGACACATTTTAACAGTCAGTGGTTATTAATGGATAAAAACTGGTAACTTTAGATGGATGTTGACATAGAGAACTGTTTAAAATAAATAGAAATCCCAATGGACCCATTCTTTTCACGCCTTTCAATACTATTTCTGTTTGTGGCACTGTGTGAAGTTTCATTACTGGGTCGAAAGTTTGATGTAAACAAGCAATAAGCTCTCTAGTGGGATTTATATACTGAGAAAATGTGAAATATAAAAACAAATCACAGGCAGCTTCTTTAAGGCACATGGTGCATAGTGTCAATGCAAAAATTTTACAAAGCTTTTTGTACTTTGTCCATTTCCCCCCTTTGTTTTCAAATTATAGGTTCATAATTCATTGTTTATAACTCCATAAATTTCTATATTTATGTAACATTTTAATATCATGGTTGTACTGCTTACTCAAGAGAAATCAAACAAAGAATAAACTTTAAAAGGAATTGATGCAGTCCGGCTTTTTTCCTAAAAATTATTTGCAATCCATGGCAAATTGTTTAACCCCTGTGATCCAAATTCAGGCCTACTTCAGAAGCACTTTGCTCTGTATTTGGCTCCACTCTCTTACTTTTAGTCAGTGATGCGTTCCAAAGAGCAAGATGCTAATGAGCACATGAATACATCACATCTATCTGTGAGGGATGTATCATGTCTTTACACAGAATTGTTTATTTAAGGTATAACGCACTGTATGTTGTATGCAAAGAATTTTCCAGTGTGTATTTGTCTAGTATATTTAGCCTCATTTTCTAGATGGGGCACCGAGTGAAATAAAAGCTGTGGGCAGATGATGCCACTACCTAACTTTTCTTGTGATGGTCTAAATGTAACCAAAGAAAGGTTGTGAAGATGTTGGCTGACGCTGATGTGCCCCTGAGTCTGTTTGTTTCCCCAACTTTATGACTACCCATTTGTGAGTAATTGAAGCTCTAAAACAGGGAAGTCACAGTCTTAAATGATGATTTGTTCAAGATGACAGTGACAACTGTGGCAAAATCATGATCATATTACCCAAATAACCCAATTCTCATTTTACCACCCTGGTTATGAGATCATGTTACTTCCTGGCCTATAACTATAGTGAAAACAACATTTCAACAATAAAAATAAACTTCTCATGCATCTATTTATCCTCTGAAAATACAGGCTGAGAATAATGTCTGTAACTGGTGTAAGGTCATGGTATCAGAAGCACAGGTTCTATGACTCTTATTTAAATATATTTAAATATATTTTATTCAATATTCCCATGACTCCATGTAGAAGACAGTAATACCTTTTGTGAATAAAGCTGGTATATGTTTTCCAAAATATCAACAATGGCTTTAAGTTTTAAGTAAAGGCCAACTGACTTGTCCACTACATTACAGGGAACACACTGAGTAGCACAAGTTTCCTTAATAAGTCATGAGTTTGACTTACTGTTCCTGTCTTACACTTCTCATTTGGGGGAAAATAACTAAAATCTTACAAGATAATAAGACAAACTCATTAGTGATGACGAGGTGGAAAGGTCATAACCAGGATCACAAAATGCAGAGATTAATATACAGAATGGTACAGAAAGACAATGAGTGACATAAAGACAGATGACATCACTTTATATGTTCTTATCTTGTGGTGACTTTACTGACCATACATTGTGTTGGGACAGTGCCCTTATCTAATAAAACATGAAGCTGGTTAAACAACTACTAACAATAAGAAGATCTATAGTTAAACTAATAGCTAAAGTAATTTACTTCCATTCAGAAGGGTCCTAATTTAATTTAACAACTACTTATGTCGAAATTATTTTATTTCCCACATAAATCTACCCAAAGTAGAAATGGACAGAAAGCTTTTAGCTGTTCAGAGCAACAGAACACAGAGTAACAGAAGTTAATGGCATAAAATGAGAAATAAAGTATGCTACTGTAATAAGGGTGTGTATAGTAAACACAATGAAATGCCAATCTCCTGTGAGGGAGGCAGTCATCGATAATTGGAACCTGATCCTGTGGCATTACTGTGGTAGACCTAGAGAAGAAGGAAGTCTGAGCTAGGAGCTCTCAGTGACCCTTATCCATGAAGGGAAAAATACAGTTTTGGCAGAAAGATCTGCAGACAGGCAGTAAAGGCAACCATATACTTGTAGGGCAGCTGAAAAATGGAAGATCCCACTGAAGTAATTGTTGTTGTTTTAGAGTGCACTCAAGCTGAGTTTCACTTCAGACATGAAGTCTGTCAACACTGAAGATAAATCACCAGTGTTGGTTCAGTGATGTCAGGTACTGACTGAGACTGAAAAATACAGCATGGGTGGAAAAGTACTCCTTCCTGCAAACATTTGAGTTTTCTTGGAAGTTTCCTGTCTGAACTGACCTGGCCTGACCCTATTTAGTTTGTGAGATCTGATGAGATCAGAGCCTGAGGTTATGGCACTAAACTAAGAAAAGTGATAACAAAACAAAAATGGCATGATTGACAGGGTAGTAGGCTGAACACAATAAACCTAAGGAGAACTATGTGTATGTATTCCACTTCTTAATATCCTCTTTGTAGATAAGAAAAATAAGCCTCACCCTGGAGCTAAAATAGTAATGGGATGAGGGCTGCCTGCCTTACTTGAGGCCATAAACAATAAGTATATTATACAAAGATGGATTACTGAAATGGAAAGTGGGTACTCATGAGATGCTACCTTGAGGCAGGACTGAACCAGGAGCTACCCTGGCCCCCTGCACTGTCTACTGTTATCTCCTTTCGGTGGCCCCACGTTTCCCAGTAAGCTGTGATACGACCCCGTGTAGTCCAGCTTTAGTGCTTTTCACTGTCGGGTTCATTGAGGCTATAGAAGACTATTTTGCTTGCAGAAAAAAAACAGATATGTGAACTAGTGACTGAAAGCATTTATGGATAAAAGAAGAAGCCAGCAGAAAGCTGTCTAAAGAGGTTTCTTTTGTAGTGCACCAAGGAAAAGAAGCTCCTTACAACAATAGAAAAAATGGCAAGAGAAGAGTTACATAAGAAAGCTCAGGTTTATTTTTTGTGCCCGTATTTTTCACTAATCTTGAAAATTATTGAGACACATGCTATTAAGGTTGTGATGTAATGATATTGAACTCATTTAACAGAACTCTAATGACCGATTTTTCCCTCTGTAATGAGTACTGGAAGTAACTTCAGAAATTAGGCCAAGTTCTGATGTTACTTTGTAGTGTAATAAATAGAATCTCGATTAATATCAAAGGAATTGTTTTAGATTGTTACCAAATACTGATATCTGGTCAATGCTCAGAGCCTCTGTATTACAGTTTCTCAGAAAACTAGCATGTTTTCTAAACATCTTTAATTTCTACAGACTCTTTTATATGCAAGCTGAAGGCTCATATAGATCTTCTCTTTGCTTGGAACAAGCTAGGACAGATCAAATGTCCCCAAAGCTTTCTCCTCTCGTATTCCAGTTCAAGATAGAAATGCAAATACATTTAATGACAAATTACTCAGAAGGCTTCCTATTTTAGAGACTCAGAACTGGTTTGTGATTTCTGGATGTGAATTAGAGCTGGTGGGAATTTCTCTGCTGAAATAATGAATGGAGAATTGGATTTCTGAAGAAGCACAAAATTCCACAGAAGAAAGAATTAATAGTTTTAAAATTATAAATAAGTAGAAATTACAGATTTAATGGATTTTAGACTACTTCTGGTAAGAATCTCATAGATCTTCTGGACCTGTTAAATTGAATATAAAGGCCACAAATGTTTGGGTTATAATTTTTAGTGAAACCTGGAATTTACCTCTTTACTAAAAAATCTAAAGTTATTGGGTTTTGTGCTTTCAGAGGATATGAATTAGCTTGGAGAGCAAGAGATCATTTTCATGGTGACTCTTCCAAGCACAATTTTTATTTTCTTGTGAGGCATACTTGTGAGTGTTATTGTTTTACATTCTGTGTAAAAGTCAAATGCAATAAAATATATAAAATTATTTCAGTACTGTCATTTCAGTTACTGCAAAGAGCAGTCTTCAGACAAATTTGTAGGCATAGTTTTGCAAGTACGCAGAAGTTACTTGCTCCCTGAGAATAAAATCACTAGGTCAGGGACACCTAAAATCTAGAATACAAATGATTTTATAAAGGTGAAGTGATCCAACCTGAAGTCTTTGTTACTAAACTCATGCATATGTTTTTTAGGTATCTGAGGCTACTTCTTGGGAAAGACAGTATTCGACAAATCCATGGTTAGAGCTTTTGTAATGTTAACCATCCCTACTGCCTGGAATTGTTTACAGACATTTGGTGAAAGTCAATTTGAATGGTAAGTCACTAAGTCATATTCTCGTTTTCACACACCATTCAGATTCCTACTGTCCTTCTGCTCATTCTTTTCTCTTTTCTCACAGCAGTATGCACAGCATGTCCCCACCATTGTTCTGCACAGTTTAAGATGGCATTTAGATAGAAAGATTGATGTAAACACAAGGAGGAAGTTGCCAGTGAAATGTCTAGGCTTCTCCAATGCACACAGAGCAGCAGCTTCCTAATGTCCCCTGAAGAAAATGGAGAAATTAGCACTATTTTACTAATGAGGCAAACTAATTGTTGTAGGAGGTTGAAGCACAGTTCTGCAAGTCACTGGGCATTCTTATTATACCAGTGAGGTTAAGGGAACAGAGTATATTCAGCAGCTGTATCTCTTAAATTTGACCACTTAACCAAAGAAACTCAGTTTCCTGCTGTGTAGAATACTTGGGGTTGAAAACCAACCTGAAGATTAGAATCGAGCCAAAACAGTACCTAGACCTCAACTCTAAAGCTACATCAAATTTATCTTTCTAACAATTTCCATGTATGAACATGGTGAAGCATGAACTTTGCCAAATTGTGATATGTCTTGATATGCTTTTTACCAAGAGAAGCATCATAGGAAGGCTCAAATCTAAACTGATCTTCATCCACTACTTCAAATTCAATGGTTTTCTCTTTCTTTTGGGGCTCTTACTGCCATACAACATCACAACTGGCTTCTCATACTGATGTTTATGTCACTCAGATGCCCAACACTGGGGTTATTTGATTTTGTTTGAAATGATTGGCTGAACTGCATGACAGCACTTAAACATAGCTACCCATAGCCACAGTTCTAACAGCTTTGAGGTCTTTTTGTGACAGTAAAGCTGTATGCTGAGAGCTGGGAAAAACACCGGTAGTTGACAGTGCAGAACTAGTCAGAGGTATCTAGCCAGAGTCTGAAACTGCAAAGTGTATTTCTCAGTACTTGTGAGGAGCATCAGTATGGCACAATGCAGCTCTGAGACAAGTATGAGCTGCTAAAATGGCAGTATGATAGCACAGAGCTTTTCTCTGACTTAAGGGCCCATGTTTCTTGTAGAATCAGTGTTTGGCCATGTAAGCTACCTGCCACAGTTTAAAAAACACCAGTACAGGCACAAAAATACAAGGTGGTAGGATGCAGCAAGACACGGGGCAAGGCAGGAGCATGGAAGTTTCATCTCAGAACACCTTGGGCTAATTAATATGAAACTGCTCTCAGGCCAACAGCTGCTTTTCGGAGCTGAAAACCTCATTGACAACTTCACTGTGCAGGCATGATAATCCCATAGGTCTGCTCATGCTCTCACCGCATCCACCATTAGTATTTCAGCTGAAATAGGCAGTTCTGTCACAAAGTCTGGGAGCAGAGGCATTGTGAGAATCTCCAAAACACCTCAGAGAAGTGATATCTTCAGAAACTGTATCTCTGCAAGAGGTGAAAATGCAGAGATTTCACAAACTGCATGTCAGTGATCTATACAGATAAGGTGGAAGGACCCTCTGGTTTGTGTTCTTACACAACACCGAAGAGAATTTCCCCAGTTATCTGGGGTTTATTGCATACATCAAACAGTCAATGCATAGAATGAGAGGAAGACTTACACATAATCTACTTCCTATGTGATGCCCAGCAAAGGCCAGATTTTCCCAGGAAGTGGGACTCTGTATTTGCTGTCTTTTACAAGCATATTCAAAAGGTCTGAACAATCACTTCCATCAAATGAACCTACCTTTTACAAATGTATTCCAGTCTTGGAAAGGTTTTTACATCTGCTTTGTGGTCTGGAGGGTGCACATCATAATTTCTTCACTGCTTCTGTGTCAGGCAGTGTTCTCTAGCATTCCTTTTTTACAGTAAATAATTCTGTGCATAAATAAAATGCTAAAAATCATTTGCCTTTGATAAATATTTTAGTGAATATTCCTGCTTGCACAGGGCTCTCTTCAGTTCCCCTGAAGCCAGATCTGGCCCACATACAGTGAAAATGAGGCTGTCTGCTCAACATGCAAAACTCCTTATGTTCTAGCTAACAGTGAGCATCAAGTAAAAGGAAAAGGGACTTTTTCTTCCTTTGTCTTCCAGCAATGTTATCTTAGACAGCCACCAGCACATGATCATTTACATAAGGAGGGAACCGCAGAGCCGCTGCCAACTGCCCATAGTGCCTGCCAAAAACAGATGTTAGATGTTACTGTTAGAATAATGTCTTCTTCAGCTTGACATGTGAGTGCTGCAATCTTTATTTAAAAGGAAGAGGAAAAAATATGGTTGAATTAATGAAATGGAGCACACAACATACGGTCTGAAAAAATTATAATCTAAGGGAAAGTGCTAGTTGTCCAATTGCCTAAGACTGCTAAACTCAGCTGGGTGAATTTGTCACAGAGAACTGTTTTGGTCTGGCACATAGATGGATTTGGTGACCTAACAGATATGTTGTATTTTTATATTTTTATTCCCATGCCTTCACATCAATTTTTATATAGCTTCCAAGAGGCAGCAAGTAAAATTTACTGTAAAACTCAATATAATTGCATAGCTTATATTGACTAGCATGGTGCTAAATCCAGCATTCTTTTTTCCCAAAAATCCTCATGTTAAGTAGGAGGTAGCATTACCACAAAAGCTGTGATTTACACATGGATTTTGCTATAATTTTGCATGAATCCTGGGGTCTCTATAAAAACACAATTGAGAGAAAACCTTTGTATTTTATCTGTGAGGCATTTTATTCATATATCTTTTGACCAAGAAAGAACATGTCTGCAAAGATGCAAAATATAATTTTTTACTTTGCTGTCCTGTTTTCCTTTAAGCAGGCAACTAAACTGCTTGGTCTATAGAGCTGAAAAGCTGACTTATATTGCAGTTAGCCTTATATAGTCAGCCTCTATCAAGTCTTATACTCATTATGGTTCTGTGGGGTCAGTAGAACCAATAAATCCTTGATTTTACACTTGTATGTTGAGGTTGAGCTTTCATGTGGCCTCACCCAGAAAATTAGTTCTCTCCAGCCCTTCCTTTAGTTAATAGCCACACTGTCTCTTCCTGCTAGCCAGAGGAACTTAAGATCCCTGAGACCTCTGCCCCTTGTCCACATGTCGTTGGAAGTGATTAAAAAACTACTAAGAAATACAGATAGATGTACAGGCACACAAACTGCGTGATGTCACCAGCATTGTTCTGCCAGAACAGGCTAAAACAGGTTTGGATTCCCTGCTTTTATGTGCTGGCTTCATTGCTGGTCCTGTAGTTAAATTAATCTGCACCTGCAAGGTGTCTGTCCTCAGATGAGTAGGAGACAAGGCAAAGTATATTTCTCTCCCACTGCAAGAGAGTTTCAATACACACTTCCTCACAGGGTATGTTCCTGAAGCTTTTAGGACTCCAACTTCAAGCTGTTGTGTGGAAAAAGCAGCTGCCTAATTACACAGCTGCCTGCTCTGTGAGGGTGTGCAAAGTGCTGCCATCTGCTTCTGAAGATAGATGGGACAAGAAAGCATGTGAGTGCTTTTTGTCCTCCCTGCCCTCCTTTTCTTTCTCTTTTGCTGAGAAATGAGGTTGTCTGTGGGTGTTAGACTCTGCTGGACAGGTCTGGAGGAGGTGAGCTCTGTGGACAGGCCATGGCTGGCAGTAGGGGAAACCCTTGTCCCCTTCTCCTCACACTGGCCATGTCTGTGGCAAACTTTGGTGCTCCTTTGCTCCTGTAGTAGGCTGTTTTAACTGATTGCTATGGGTTTTAGGTGGGTTTTGAAAATTTTATGGTTTTGGTGGATGGAGTTCTGAGTCAGCTCAGTAAGTAGCTTCCTCCAAAGAAGAGAAAGAGGGAACAGGATTGCACACTTTGGTAGCACTGCTGTACTGTATATAGGGTTGGCTCAGCCATCTTGCTTAAAAACACCAAAAGACTGTGTTGAGATGTTGTCACCACAGGAGGGTTACGCAGATGTTACACTTTGTGATATGCTTTCAAAACTGCAATAATCTTGGCTTTTGGTCCTTCTGGTTCTTTCAGCATTGTCAATCCCTTTCCTCTTTCAAATTACAGACTCTTTCTCCAGCCATTTGCAAAGGGACTGGGGGAGGACACAATAGAGGAACGTGTGTTGTTGCAGCTCCCTGTGTTTGGCAGTTAAGCCCATTTTCTTTGCATCCTCCTATCCAAAGAAGTATTTACATGAAATGTCAGTCACCCTGGGGAATTATATGAGAATTAATTATCTGTGGAGAATGATTTTGTCCTATTAATTATGGGTCTCACGTAAGAAAAAGAATGGGCTTAATGTGTCATACGGTTTTTTCAGCCTGTGAACTAGGAACTCATTGGCATCAAATATCAATAATGGTTTTGTTGAATACAGATTGATGACCTCTGACAGAAATTATAGGACAAACTTGTATCATTTTGTCTTATTATAGCTTACTAAGACCTTAGTCAAGATCGGGGTCTTATTTTCTTAGGCTGTCATGCAAGGGGTTAAAGCTGATGTTTATCAGATTATTGTTTGCAACCAGTCATGAATGAATAAGGCTTTAATGTACGTAGAGTCAGAAATAACTGATGTTAAAATGCAATCGCAAATCAAATACAGTATTTCATGGAGACAGTTAAAACATTATGTCTAATTAAGTCTTCATTTAAACATGTGTGTAATTTTGTTGTTCAGAATTATGTACAGCCATATAGACCGTTCCCTGCAGTGAACCACAGTGCCTGTTTGTATCTTGCTATTTGGTAAAAGAAATCTTGAATTTTAAGTGTTGCAGATATAGTCAGATATAAACAAAATTCTAGGGATTTTTCTGAATTATTCAAAATCTTTGTATTTCACTAAGAAAACCTGAGTTTTTTATCATACTGTATTTTTAAAATACACTCTCAGTATTTTATTGCTCATAAGTTTTCTCCCTTCCTTCTCCCATTGTTCAGCAACTTTTCTGAATGGCTGCAAAGCACCATACTGGCACAGTAAATTTGCTGGAATAGGATCCTTTCTAGGGGAAATAGCTTCTTCACTGAAAGTCATACTTAAACAAGAACAAAATAACTATCACCACCACATATATATAGCATAAATATATGAGTAAGATGAAATGATAATCTGTTGCGGGTTGGGGTTTTTTCAGGGACTTGGAGAGTCCTGCTAGTTAAAATAAAATTTGAAAGAAGGCTGGGATTTGTTCTTCTCATGGGCCATGCCTCAAGTTCTACAGGAAACCTGTAGAAGAGTGCAAACCTTCACATTCAGTAGGATAGATCCATCAAGAAAAGTTTTTCCTACATTTACTCACTACTGCAGAACAATTTTCCCAGGAATACAGTGCAAGCTTAATTTTTGTTCAGCTGTTTTACTGATGCAATAATACAATTCCTGTGCTTGAAACAGTAAACCTGTGAACAGAATTTGCTTTTGGGAAACAGTGCTCAAATACGAGCAACTAACACGGTGAAGCAGATGGTTCTCAGTTTTCAGGCAGAGATGTTGGACTGTAGGTCAGGGAAACACATTGGCACTTTCATCCTTCACCCCACTCCTTTGAGGGTAAACATTTAAAATTAAAAATAAATGGCAAGAGAAGCATCAAGGGAACTGCCGGCAACTGGGACTTTGTGTTCTATACTTTGGAAAAATCATTTCATTTACTAACTTGGATGGTGAGGTTAAGAAATACAGTTAAATGAAACTGCCAAATGGAAAATCAGTTATTTGGAAGCAGAACAGAAAGAAAATTCTAAAGAAAACTAAGATGACATAAATACTTTGTAGGTATCAATGCTGTAGCAGTCTGTTTGGATAGCAGATAATGGGAAGTGTGGTGAGGAATACCCATAAAAACACTTAAGGGAAGAAAAGCTCCTTCTTTTTTCTGTGTATTTTTCTTAAAAGAATTTTTGTTGCATTCATGCAATCTCCACCGTCCAAGCTTTTTTTTTTTTTTTTTTTTGGTGGTAATTTGTATGGAAAGATTAAGTAAAAAATGTAAATTTTCACATATTTTCAAGACAGCCTTCCCTTAAGTTTCCTCCTTTCATGTGTATGTGAGTATGTATATACTTAAACCTTCTTCACCAGGGCAGGATTAGGTAGAGTTTTTAGTTATGATGAGGACCAGGTGAAAAAGTAACATTACATCATAACTTGAGTAATTGTTTATCTGCATCCTGTATTGATGGAAATGATTTTTAATTCCACAGGAAAAAAAAAAGAGTCAAGCATTACTTCAAACCTAGCAAAAATGTTATTACCTATTCATTCCATAATGATTGGATACATCTATGCAATCCTCACATACCAAGGTATTTTTCACTGTCCTTTTCACAGTGAGGAAAATTAGATTTATTAATAAATTCAGAAAATAGGGAAAATATTTCTCAATGAATAATTTACTTATTTCTAATAAGCACTAGCATTTTTATTTCTTTCATTAAATTTCAGTTTCACACTGTTATAGTAATATTGATTTGAAAATTTAACTTCAGACACTAGAATGACTAACAATAAGGTATAAAAGACAATGAAGCCAGAAGACAGGCCCTCACCTTCGTAATTGGCTGTAGTTCAGAGGCTACCAATTTGATTTCATTCCTAAGAATCTGACTCAGGGTGAAGAGCACAAAGGATGAAAGACATGAGAAAGAAGCAAAAGAAAAAAAAAAAGAAGGAAGGCATGTACTGATACCCTGGGCCTGCAAAGTCAATCTATAGTTCCCATTTAAGCAAAAATACATATTTTCTGCATATCTTTCAAGCAAATGTATTCTTCTTCAGCACTTTTTCAGGAATTGAATCAAGGAGATTTATGAAAAATTGTTTTCTCTGTCTTTGTTATTTTTCAGCTGATTAACAGTTTGCTTGCAGAATCACAGAATCATTTCAATTGGAAAAGACCTCTAAGATCACTGAATCCAACCTTTGACCAATCACCACCATGTCAACTAGACCATAGCACTAAGTACCATGTCCAGTCATTTCTTGAGCACCTCCAGGGATGGTGACTCCACCACTGCCCGCCTTGGGCAGTCCATTACAATGCTTAATGACCCTTTCCGTGAAAAAATTCCTCCTGATGTCCAACCTATCCTCCTCTGGCACAGCTTAAGACTGTGTCCTCTTGTCCTTCACTGATTGCCTGGCAGAAGAGGATGGCTCCCACAACCTCCTTTCAGGAGAGAGTGACAAGGTCACCCCTGAGCTTCCTTTTCTCCAGGCTAAACAACTCCAGTTTCTTCAGCCACTCTTCACAGGACTTGTGCTCCAGACCCTTCTCTGGTATTGCTCCAGCACCTCCATGTACTGGGGAGGCCCAAAACTGAACACAGGATTCGAGGTGTGGCCTCACCAGTGCCGAGTACAGAGGGACAATCACTGCTCTGGTCTGGCTGGCCATGCTATTCAACGTCAGTATTTTACATGCTTAACATGAGAATGTGGATAAAGCATCATTGCATTTGGTATCATACAGGGACTGAGTACTCTGCCAACTCTGAAGAATTACTAGATACCAAAAAGTCACACCATGGTGTCTTAGCAGAACAATATGATGACATTTACCACAATTGTTATTCTTTATTGAAAGAGCCTCTTTTGTGAAATGAGTATCACACTAGTATACCAGGAAATCAGATTGCTCTGAAGTCATCTACACTTACATTCAAGGGGACGTTCACTTCTCCTTTTAATTTTCCTTGAAGAGAAGCTTGTCTTCTTTCCCTCTGCCTTCCTGCATCTTCCAACAACAGTCTTGGACTTGTCAGAGCTTCCTAAAGTCATCAAATGCCTGCAATACTCAGCAATAAATTAATGTGCTTGGGTCTTGTGAAAAGGTGACTTGAATTTCTGTGTTTAATTCCACCCGGAGGTCCCAGAGGAATTGTGTGTGGCTGTAAGATCACATACTGCATGCATTCACACTGGAGTGATGGTGATATTTACAGGAGCATCAAACTTCACAGCTGTCCATCCTTTCATAGATAATCAATAAATCATACATCATCTCTGGTCCTTGTGCATGTCAAATAACAAGTCATCAGCATCTAAGCGGATTTTTGTGGTGGAAATCTGCTCTCGCTAAAAGAAGGAAATAGGACTGGGGGGGGAGAAGTTGCATCATTTGCTGCCATTTCTGACTCTGGTCAGGAAATGCAGAAATGTTTATGCATAAGAACAGAGCCCTCACAAGTAAAAGCAAAAGAAAAATCTGCATGATCTCTAAACTGCCCTACTTGTCACCATCTGACAGATATGAAAAGTGAAAACCACTTTTGACATTTACTGATTTTATGCTACCAGATGGTGCATGGCACTTCCAGACCAATGTGACGGGGAAGATAGGAATGGATGGAAAACAAAGCAGATCGTAATTGTAAGCATCCTCTTTTATAATTCTGACCATTTGCCACTTCATAAATTAAACAATCTGATTTCCGATGTATGGTTATAATTCTACTGAAAGTCAGACTAGAATAAACAGATTGTGATCTGCATCCCACATGAAAATAAAAACTAAAAAAAATAAACAGAATGCTGTGAGACTCTGGCATCAACTCTTTGCTTGCACTAGTTACCTTCTGACACAAAGGTATTTATGGTCTAAATTAGTGTTAGAGTTTTGCAGGGCTTTATTCATATTACTAAGTGGGGTTTTTTGGTTTTGGTTTGGTTTGGTTTTTTTATTATTACTTTGCAATAAACAGCTAAAAGTGGAAAACATTACAATTCTATTTCCCAGACTGTAATTTTCTGCAGCAATAGAAATGCATTAGTCCTGGCTTTGACTTCTCTTCTGCTGACAAGGGCATGTTTTAATGCATGCCTGAATCTACTGTACCTCATCCTTCTGGGGTGGTTCATTGACTTATTTCCAACTAATAAAACACAGGCAAATGCTGATGATCTGTGATCTGGAATTATACATAACATCGAGGAGCTTCCCTCAAGATGGCACTACTGAACTGCTTCACACACCTCTGAACCCTTATGTAATCTTGTTTATACAGCATCGGGGTCATTTTAAAGCTAAGATCACACTATGCTGATTTGGCCAATGATTTTCATTTTCATTTTGGCAAAAGGCCTTCTTTATGTCTAAGCACAGATATTTAAAGGCAGTATTTTTTGCATGCTCTGTCAATAGACTTGTAGTCAGGAAATACTTGTTAAAAAATAGCCAGAATTATACTTTTTGATCTGCCTTAGAAACCATGGACCACTCTGAAATCTGCTACACAAGTTTGTGTACATGAAATTTACAGGCCTCTTTTCCTGTTGGTGGAGGCTCTGGATCTTTGCCTTAACACGTGAATTGATAAGGTTGGTACAAAGTAAGGATGAAATTGGGAAGGATTTCTTTTTCCAGAAGTTGCAGATAGAGGGAGTCTGCACACAGTTATCCATCTCCACCCTTAAGGAGGAAAACTTGCCTTTCCATCACCCTACTAGAGTCTCTTGAAAGTGTAGAAGTCAGAGGTCATACAGCATCTAGAGGTGAAAGGCATGGACCAATGTCATTGCTTCTCCTCTGATCATAAACTTTGCAAGAAATACACCCCAAACCTTCACCATGCTGTCCTGACCCTTGCATATGCACATAAACTTCCAGACTGGAAACTTCCTTTCAAACAAATTCTGGACTACAGTCAGCAGAGGCAGTTCACAGAAAACAGATGCCTTTCTTGGTGTTTCCTCATCTGGCTTTCCACAGTTGTCCTCAAAATCCTTCTCTCTGAGAGGACAGCTTTTCTTGATAATGTTGTATAGAAATACTTTTCTGTAGGGAGTTCTCCAGAGAATTTCTTCATGGTTTGGGAGAAGACATCAAGGAACACTTCCCTGATATATATCAATGAACCATAGAAAGAAACTGAGAATATCAATGAACTGTAGGAAGAAACTGAGATAATACTATTAGCATTAACAATCACTTTATAAACCACAGGAAAGAATCTGGTTATACTTCATTCAAGTGTTGTAGGAGATTAAATGAAATTATCCTCATTGCAGGACCAAAGAACCTTGCTATGCTATGCCAAAACTGTGCTCTGCCTTGAGTAATTGATTCATCATAGCTAAACCTCATCTATGTACCTATGAATAATGTGAAACAACCTGAGTAACACAGAACTAAGAAAAAGGTTCTACGCTGTGAAAGATGGGTAGCATCATAAACACATACTCAGTTCAAAATACCTTGTGTTTTGTAACTCGTAAATGTCTCCTCCATGTAGATGAAATCTAGATTTTTATGCTTAAAAAGATTATTAGTTTTTTTTTTTTTAAGCTGTAGCAATCTGCAAGAAATCTACAGATTTGTGTGTGCCCTCCCTGTTATGTGGCACTGACATAGCTTAGTCCATGCTTAGCACAAAATTTATTCTATCCATGTGAGACTGGAATCAGACCCTGTGGGACCAAAACCTGGTCTGCTTGATTTGATAAGATATATTACCTCTCCCTCAAAAATGTTGCCTTCCCGTAGGTGCAATTGCAGAGACCTCAAATTACTGTGAAAGGAGCTTCATGTCTGCATGTGACATTGCAGCAAGAGATGGCCAAAACTCTTCACTGCACATGAACAAGGGCCAATTTTGCCTAGCATACCCTGAGCAGAAAAGACCAATTTAAATAAATGTTCCTTAGACAACCCTGGATATTTTTGCAAATGGTGTCATGCTGTTAAATAATAATTTAGCATGAGCTGTGACGGAACAGTTGAAGGACGTAATACAAGACAGCATGTGGGACCTCTGCCTTGAACAATGATCCCTGAGGGAATCCATGAGAAGGGATTGCCACCCAGGATGCTGGTGGGTTAAGTTCTGTACTCACTGAGAATCACTGAGCATTACTACAAATCCCCAAATTAATACCATGGGTTTCACTCTCCACGTAATAGAAAATGGTATTTTCAGAACCTGATTTGTGAACAAGTGGGTATTATCCATTGTATGTTTAATGGAAAGTTTGATTGATTGGTACACATACCCAGCTTTTGGAAGATGGAGGAAGAAATGCATATTGAACTGCACTTGCTTTGTAACAAAAGCCCAGACTCCAATCACAATGTTAAAAATGTACATTATAATTCCTGGGGGTTTTTTGTAAAGGAAATTGCCTGAATAAATCCTTTTGTCTTCCTCCTTCTGTGAAAAATTTCCGTTGCTTACTGGGCCTTAATCCCAAAAGCCCATATACATGTGCTGCACTTCACAACTTGGACCTTCTGACTGATTTATGTAAGACAACTTTGTGGAAATGCTTTCAGAATTAAGATTCTACATCTACTGTGGATGAGCTGCCGGATATACTTTGCTGCTCAGTAGTAGAATTATTATTGATTACTTATGTTACTGGTGTGCTTACAGTGTCCTAAATGCTGTTCTTAGAAGGCACAGCACCTCCTACAAAGTGTAATGGTTGGAAAAAGTATGAAACAAGGGATGAAGGGTAGGGGAGGAAGGGGGATAAAATGAGAAATTAAAGCCTAACACACTTCCAGTCTTCCAATACCTGCTGTCCCTTTTGCTTTGGCAAACAGGGAAAGAACTGCAGAATGTTACTGACTGTATGAAAGAATAACACTTTCTAGGTATGCAAAAAGAAACTCAGAACCTCATCTTAAAAAATTACTTTCTGAAGGCATCATTACTATATTAGAATGGCAAAATTTCCACTCCCACTGATCTGTACCTATTTTACTTGTCTCCATTTCTTTCAGGTTTTCTACACTTTCTCTTCCCACTCCTCAGACTTCATTGCATGACTATGATTTAATAGCTTACTGAAGGGTTCCTCTACTATCCATACATTTGGTAAATATTACTTAAAATTATTCCCAGGTTTAAGGATAACAAAAAGTAAAAAAGCAGAGGAAAAAAAAAGGTCTAAGTAAATCTTTGCATCTCAGCCAACTCAGCCTCTAAAAATGACACACACAATATATTGAACAGTTCCCTTTGCTTAGAATATAATAGATGCCAGTGAAAGGTGCAAGAAAGTAAACTTCTAACTGCTAAATCTGTCATATCCAGTCATGTATGGAATGCCTTGACTTTCATACTCTGCAGCAGTGCAACGTGAAGTAACATGGTAGGAATTTCTGGTGAATGAACGGACTTGCAAGAATGGATGTGGGCAACTAGTAGATGTACGGTATGTCAGTTTGATTCCGATGAGAAAGCAATATTCTCATGTCCAAGCAGAAGTAAGAAAGGCACTACTAAGCTAGGCTTTCTCAGAGAAGCAGCTCCACTACTAGATGGAATCTAATCATTGCAAGCCTGCTTACGGGGAGGTTGGCATCAAAACACAACAGCTGAAGTGTAGCAGATGGCTAGATCTGAAGGAGATGTAAACAGAGGCTGAATAACTAGGCATTGCATTCTGCAGATGTCAAAGTTTCCAGGCTGTAAAAAGTTTAGTCTAAGTGCTCTCCTGAAAGCTCTTTTTGGTTTTGGCTACCTAAGTCCTGAACTCTACCCACGCTCTCTCCATGTGATATCTTAGAGGCATCTGAATTGTCTGGTTTTCCAGCATGTGGTTGATGAGAAGTTGTCCCTGGAAGGCTATAAAATGCAGAGATTATCATTCCCTGCTTCTTGTACATGGTTCCAGCCAACTCTGGGTGCTCTGGGGACTTCATTCTCAGTAGCAAAGAAATATTGTAAGGGTGAGGAGAACACTGATATCGATATGGATATCTTGACTGCAAGGATAGAGAAGTACAAAGATGGAGTGGTTAATTCCAATTTCCTGCAGATTAGGGAAGTAACAAAATACCATTTTCCTTCCCCTCACATTCCCAGCTTGTTCTATAGGGCTTGTGTATGAGGAAGGAGGTTTATGCTTACAGAATGGCAGAAAACCAAAAAGGAAGGCTGTGTGTAGCAATTGTCCGTGAGGCAAGTAGATTTCTAGTAGTCCTCCAAAGAAATACACAGACTTGAAAGCTGTATGAGTCAGTCCTGATCTGTTCCGTGCATTTTCTGCTGCCTACTTCTTTTGTCATCTTCTCCCACTTGTGACTTGCACTTCCTTTCATATCACACTTCTCCTGAGAACAGGCTGCTACTTTGCAGATTATAAGGACCGTTCATCTCTTTCAATCTTCCCTTAAAACACTCTGACATTGAGAAGAAAAATTGTGAGATCTCTTCACCAACAATAACTGGCCTGTGCATCATATTCTGCAAGTGAGATAGTGAGTTGTTCATGCTCAATGTGCTCTCCAAATGGTGTACTTGATGCTGTATACACAGCAGTATCTTCCAAAGTCGGGTAATTCAAACTGCTAGGGCAGGTGTTTTGACTAATCTTCAAGGAAAGGACAGCAAATGGCAGTGCTGAGGGGAATAACAGCTCACAGGCCCAGCCACTACCTGGAAGCGGATACTAAGAAAGGTC
Source organism: Corvus cornix cornix (assembly GCF_000738735.6). Lineage (NCBI taxonomy): Eukaryota > Metazoa > Chordata > Aves > Passeriformes > Corvidae > Corvus > Corvus cornix. The sequence continues at coordinate 25,921,160 of NC_047056.1, forward strand.
TGTGAAAACATTGTTTTCTTATGAGGAGTGGAGAATGAAGTTCAAGAGAAAAAAAAAAAAAAAAAAACTGTGAGAAAATTTACTAAAATTTAAAAGAATAAAGAATTAAAAAGAATATCTCTAGTCTCTTGCTCTCATCTTTGGTTAATTGCAATTGTTCTTAAAGGGTAAGTATATCATAAAGGATTTTTTGTCTCATTTCTACCTTGCTTTGTGGGAATTCCAACTTTATGCCCTCTTAACTTTGGGCTGCTGCCAGCAATGCAGCTTAATTAGTGTAATATGCCTGTGTCCAATCATCAGCAATGCAATTCTATGCCTTCTACTGCTGACTTTGTGAAAGGTCACCAAACAACACCGTACAGTTGTCCCTCCAGTTCCTGCTCAGCAGGAATCCTTCTCACCTCTGAAAAAAGGATTTTTAGGTCATTCTTTGGACTCTTTTGGCTGTCTCTGTGGCATAAAGACAAAGGGTATTAAAATTAGAATTGGATGCCCCTTGACACTGACTGAATAAAGGCTAATTTCAATAGTGACTTCAGCTGATTCAGATAATCTCAAACCATGCGAAGGATATTTATGGTACTGAAAGAGATGGACTTTACAGGAAGGACAAAAAATGACTGCTTCAGCAAGCATTCAGCTTGCAGTATTACCTAAGAGTGGGGCTTTTTTGCTTTGTCGACAAAGCTAGAGGTAATAAACTTCAATCTGAGAGAGAATGTCATGGTAGAAAGTAACCATGAATGACATTGGTCAGTGTGATGATTTTGGTGGTGAAATTACTGTTAAAGCTGACAATTCAGTTCTGGCATGTGGAAAACATTTTGCTGTAGTCTGGGCCACAGGCCACATGGGGAAATGAAAGTCTACATCTCTCTAGAAGTGTAATTACATGGTGTATACATAGACTATGGGTTCATGTCAGCTTTGGCATTAAATTCAGATGCATGGGAACATTCCCAACTGTAAAGGACTTTCTTCCAGATAAGTATTTTTAAATGCTAAAGTGATCAGATGTAAAATTCACATCCAAACTGAAATGAACACTTTTCAGTAAAATACATCTTCAAAATTAGGTGCAAGTTCACATTCACCTGTAGCTAAATGCCTTCTTTTCCCGAAAGGAGGAAGATAGTGAATTATATAATTAAAGAATTAATAGAGTTAAACAGAGACAGCCAATGACTGTGATTATCTTTGAAGTTCTGTCTGTTTTCACACAAGGTGCCTGAATGCTCTGGTCACTGTCAAACCCAGTGCTTTATCCTGAGCAACCCATTTCACCTCCCTTTCCCCAAACATACCATGTCACAGAGACCTTGTCAGTACCCAGAAGGCCCAGGCGCTGCACTGATGGACATCAGCAGATTTGAGAGATCAGTTTCTCAGACAACTCCAGGCTTAGTTTTGTCCTTTTGGACTCAACAATTCCTTGCTTCTCTCGCTGCATCTTCCACTGGATGCCTTTCATTGCAGACTTTCTGTGTCTTTTGGCTATGAATGAACACTTCAGTCTTCTGGTGCAAATTCAGTCCTTCTCAACTCCAAGGCACTTACTTAGGAGTGATGCTCTCTGGAGTGCTGTGCACTCTCAGCTGAGACCTGACGCAGGGGAGATGCTGTGCATGGGAGCTACCAATGGGAACCCTGTTTCTGTAGGAGTTTGTCAAAATTCCCCTTCCTTCTGCTGCTATGGGAGGAATTCAGCATCAGTCAATTGCTGTTTTTCCTTAGGAATCTCGTGCACTATTGCAGACAATGCTTTCTGTAGATATATATTTATGTACATATTGAGATATATATATATTTATATACGTAGTTATATATTTATGTGCATACACATCTGTATGTGTATGTAGAATTATATGTTCCAGCTTGTTCAGATTCTTTTGGAGTAAATGCTGCTAGCATACTGTTTTCTAAGCTTCAAATGTGGCTATTTGCCATATGCAAGGCAAATGTTATGACTTTGTTTAATAAAACAAGGAAGAATTTCCAAGCTGGTCCAAAATAATCTAGGATCTGATCCTGGCCAATATCAGATGCTTCAGAGAAAAATTTAAAGGATGCTGCAGTATGTATTTCTGGAACAAACTTGTTAATTATATAGAATAAACCAAACTCAGCTGCCACAGTTACTCAGTGAATATTAACCATCCATTGTAAGAAGACAAAACATTTTTGTCTTGAGTGGAGTCAGCTGTTACCACCCCAAGTGATGTATGGAGTGTGAGGAGGTCAACACAGTCTCCAGCTCACTCCAGACTTTCTACTTCTCACACAAACATCGTTTGCCTCAGTATGGCAGCAGGGACTGCACATCCTTGTCACTAATTAAACTGTGGGGTTGTTTGTCTCAGATGTTTACAACTGAAGCATTCATATATATTCTCATAAATCTTGTTCGACTGGTTGCTTACCCAATTCTTCTCTGTGGTGTTTCTCAAACACACCAGTTATAGCCTTTGCTTTCAGTTTCTGACGCTCTGCAGCAGGGGAGTTTCTATACACTGACAGTCAGATACCAGTATGTACAGTGTATAAAGAACTCCAAAACATCGGTGAACTTAGCCTCTGCTTGACAGCTTTCTTTGAATATCCTTTAAAGGAAAATTACTTGTGTGGGGTTCAGCTCAGAAAATGGGATTTCTTTCCCAGAGGATCAGAAATACCTTGGAGTCATATCCTTTCCCTGGTGTTTCATGCGAGTCTTTGGGACTTTCTGTGAGCCTACAGTTTCCCAACAGTGAGTGGGTTGTGCGAATCAAGCTTCAGTCTCTGCTTGTCAGATGTGCCACTGGACCTGACTGCCACCTAAAAGTGAATTGGCACAGTTCTGTCAGGGATCCACTCATCATGGCTGCTGACTTGCCCACAGTTATATCTCATCGTAACACAACTATATCATCAACTACTCAGAAAGGCAGCTCAAACACCAAGTGTGGGGTCACTGAAAAGGGTGGTGAGACTTGACTGCAAACATGCTTTGCTGGACCGTTCCCACTTCCCACACCTCCTGCACTATCAGGGAGGGAAGGATAGAGAGAAGATAACACAGATGTGTGCCTTTGATTTCCCTCTGGCCTGAAGTCACTTTCCTGATGAGTAGCTCCCGACACATGCCCTGAAGAGACAATACCTCCACGGCCATTGTGTTTGGGGTTGTATAATGCTGAGTTGCACAGCTTTTGCTGTGCGTGTTTCTGCTGGGGGCTGCCAGAACCAATGGCTCTGCATGTTGCTCCTCAAACATCTATGTTGCTGAACACACACCATGCTAGAAGAGCATTCTTTAGAATTAATATTTTGAATGAGTAACTGTGAATATTAATTTAATTTTGCTGAAGAAATTAAAAAAGCCAAATTAAAAGCGTGTGCCTCATTTAGAAAACAAAACCCGACAAAACCTCAAAAGCATCTTTGTGAGGTCTATTTAAATGTTTGGAGGCAATTCTGAGACAAGCATCTAAATATAGTCGAGTGATTCAAGAGTTACATTAGCCTACAAGATACCGGCACTAACTTCTGGCAGACAGCCAAAGCTGCAGAGCCAGATTGAAAGCTGCTGGAAGGAAGACTTACTTGTCTTAAGGAAAGCAATGCCTGTTGCTTTTATTCTTTTACATGTATATTATATGACTAAAATATGTAGAGAAAGAACATAGGATGTAACTAACACCAAATGGTCTTAGTTTCTGACTCACTGACATTCAAGTATTTTAAATGTTCTGCAAAAACCAATGTGTTTAGTAAAAAACTTCGCATAGTGCAAGTAGGATGCTTGCACAAATAAGTACTCTAGAGCACAGCAAAATTTCTCAGTACTGCAGGACCTCTCCTATGAAGACAGGCTGAGAGAGCTGGAGCTGTTCAGCCTGGAGAAGGCTCCAGGAAGACATTATAGCACCTTCCAGTACCTAAAGGGGGCTACAAGAGATGTGGAGAGGGCCTTTTTACATGGGCAGGTAGTGATAGGACAAGAGACAATGGCTCTAAACTGACAGAGGCAAGGTTGAGATTTGATATTTGGAAGAAATTCTTTACTGTGAGGATGGTAAGGCACTGGAACACCCTGCATAGAGAAGCTGCGGATGCCCCATTCCTGGAAGTGTTTAAGGTTGGATGGGACCTTGAGCAGCCTGGTCTAATATGTGTCCCTGCCCATGGCAGGGGGATTAGAAAAAGGTGATCTTTAAGGTCCCTTCCAACCCAAACTGTTGTATGCTTCTGTGATGCTGTGAATAAGTGAATGTATTTTTTATGAAATAGTGGAAGGGTATTCTGAGATCTTCAGTTTATTAGAAGCAAAGATCTCTCCAGAAATGTTTACTCACAATAGAAACTTCCTAAGTGACAATTCATTTAGGCCTTCCTTCTGACTTATTCTTCCTCCTTATAAGTTACTATCCTCTATGGAATTGTGGATGGCTGAAATAGATCTTTCTGATCAACAAAACATTCCTCACAACTGCAAGGCGTTTTGAAATCTTTCTCCATTTCATCTCAGCTGTAATCAGATTTTTCAGCCTTTCTGAGACACTGGGAGTCTCAGCTCAAATGTTAGGTCTAGTCTTGAATCACTAAATCCTGCCAACAGCAAAAGATTTCCCTTATCTCAACCTTACTCTTTTTGGTAAGATACATCACTGGGAAATGGCTGCAGCAGTCCTACTTCTGGCACTTCTGTAAAAGTGTTGGCAGTGCTGGGAAGACCTGGGCATGAGGTAGAGCTGGCTCCCAGGCTCTGAAGTGACTCAAGTGCAGGGTAGGCTCTGTGGCAGGCCACTGTGCCCACTGTTACACCCAGCCAGTTATCTGTGAGACAAGCCCTTAACACTTCTAATCCTGGGACACTTTATCTGAATGCTAGGCACCTTGCCTTACTACATTCTTAATTCCTGTCCCAGCTTTGGACACTTTCACATACCAGACTACACTGTTTTGTAATTGCTTTAATAAAAGTGCAGATGAAAATCAGTCAGAGCTGCACTACTGGCAGCAAATGAATTTCACTTAGAAGCTATTACAGCTACCAACCCCAAATTACCCTCATCCCAGCTGGAGTGGTGCCTCAGTCAGCAATTCACCTTTTTAAATGTTCTTTGTGTGAATAAGAGAAAAAAAGAACCTAATTGTCCTTTATTGTAATTTTTATTGGTGCATTTCCAGTGGATCTTTTTGCTTAACGTTACAACAGAGTAACTCGGCAGCTTTGTGTGAATCAAAGTAACCATTTGGATTAACATCACTACCATGGAAAATGGAGGCAAATCCTCAGGGTGGAGATTCAGCTCTTGGCTCATGCAGAATCTGACACAAGCACCAAGAAAAGGTGGTGTCTTTCCTAAAATTTTGACGGGTTTTCAGCTTAAACTAGGTCAGTTATGGCCACATCTCTGGTGTGGGATTCTGGATGCTGTGGTCCAGAAAAGCACTGGCAAGTGCTGTGAGACACCCTGAGCATGTGAACAGCAGTCCCAGAAGCACGTCATCCTCCTCACTCTGACAGAATGTTTTCCTCATTGCTGCACAATCCCTGTTCTGAGCTGGTCATGGAGGCTTTTGGTACAGGGAAAGCAATTTGGGTCTGAGGAAGCTCAGCAATGCCTTCCCCAGCCACCAGCAGTGTGGAAGGCAGTTCCATTCCTCCCTCTTCCCCATGGGTACAGTGAGGCATGGGTCTCAGTTCCCTATGGTGCTCACTGGTGCTGGCTGTAGAAATGCAGAGGGGCTTCAATTTCCAGTGAGTGCTCAGGATGTTCAGCACTTTAGGAGTTGTTAGAAACTTGAAGGTTTGGTTGCTAATACTGGACTTTTCAGTCCTTCTTTCGCTTGTAGAGGTGAGAATCACTTAAAGAGCAAGAAGAGGGAGAAGGCTGAGACTCAGGGACACCAACATCAGACTGAAAGGCTTCAGAGGTGCTTGGGGGTTGCAGGGTCTGTGTCACACTGAGATAGGGAATAGGAACAGGAAACAGGACATCACATTTTGTTGACTGCATGACTTCAGTGCAAGATACCTCATTCACAGAACAGGAGAGTTTTTTGAAGATGGGCAAAAATAGTGGCAAAAAGGCCCACTAGGTTGCACTTAACTAAGGAACCAACTAGTAAGCTTGCTTCTTTGGAAGGAACTGTGTATTCCTGCAAGACTTTCCACACGCAGGGTGAATGAAGCAGGTCATCAGTACCTCTGCTCTGTGCAGCAGTGACAGAAGAGGGGCTTGCAATGTAGAAGTTCAACTATCTTAAATGTCCAGGAAAAATCAGGGAGATTTAGCTTATTAGAGTCTGAACAAAGAGAGTTTGGGAGCAGATTCTAATTTCCCTGAAATGTGGTCATTTCACTGTAATTTTACTTCTTAAAGCTGTTACGTTCTTTTCAGCAGCTCCTTGTGTTTTTCAGTTTAGATCAGCTCTTACAGTGGGGTTATTCTCAAAATGATGGTGTTACAGGACCCATGGCTACTAATTTCCATATCTAATTATTCAGTTTGCAACTAAATAAATAGGCTTGCTTTCTGCATAGTCTTATAAATTTAATTATAATCAGCATTCTTGGCCTGTCTAATCTTTGGAACCCTTTGAGCTACAAGAGTTAAAATGTATCAACTTCTGTCACACCAGAGAGCCACGTGGCTAACATCTAATTTATCTGCTTTTAACTCTTCAGCCCAACTGCATGCTTACAGTTTTGAGAGGAGACACTCTTTTGGAACAATCTCAGTCATCCTTTTAACATACTAGCAACCCATTCTAACCACTCCACTACTGTACTCCTATGTTTTCCTGTTATCACTTAGCTTTATGTGGCATTTTAAAACCATACCCTTCTTATATGCCAACACCTTCTTTGTGAAATATTATTTTGGAAAATGTCCCATTGTTGGCAAGAGCTTGAAACTGAGATGCTTGTTTAGGATCTCAGCCTAAGGTATTGGCATTTGTCGTAGTACACAAAACTTTTGATGCTCTGTTTTACAGCTATTACCTGCATTTTTCTGTCACCTGTGACAGGACTGCATGTTACCCTGCCTAAATATGGGTATCAGGAGAAAGACTTTAGGAAGTGCATCTTCTTAGGTGCACTGACTCAGTCACTGGTGGCTAACCCTATGCAGACTTGAGGGTTACTGCTTACCCTTCTGATCAACTCAAACATTTGCCTACATCCAGGTGAGATGAATCGAGACCTAGGATATTATTCAGTTATGAAACATCCAAACTTAGCCCAGATTTCAAACTCAACACCTTTTCAACTCTTGTCCTGACAACAAAGTGGCAACAGAGACTGTCAAATCAGTCTTCAGCTGTGCCTGTCCACGGGTGGTTTTGGTCTTTGGTGAGACTCCACTGAGTCTACTGGCTAAATAAGGCTTCAGAAGCATAACTCTATCTATCTGTCTATCTGTCTGTCTGTCTTGGGGTGACTTTATGATGTGTATCCCACATCGCTGCCCTATGCCCAGAAATTAATTCTTGTGCCTTTCTATGCCTTTAAACTGAGCCTGAGAGGAGGAAGGAAAAACTGAGCAAAACTTTTTCAAAGCAGTTTGCAGCCTGTTCAAGGTCACACAGAGATAGTCCTAGAGATGAAGATGAGAAGGACCCTTTGCTCCCAGGGGAGGAGGAGGGCCTCTTTGCTCCCAGGGAAGGAGGAGGGCATCTGCACCCAGAGATGGGTGCAGAGAACTTTTGTTTCTGAACGGCTCAACCTTAAAATTGTACCCCAGTAATTCAAGAGTGGACCTTCAAAAGCAGTTGTGGGAAAAGCTGCCAAGTCGTGGGAGGGACTCACATGCGAGCAGAGAACTAACCCAGGCGGCTGTCTCGTTGTGATAATGTTTTCATAGCATGGGCAAGAGAGACTCCTCTTCCTAAATGGACTGAACAATATTTGGAAGTGGGCGGCTGTCTCGTTGTGATAATGTTTTCATAGCATGGGCAAGAGAGACTCCTCTTCCTAAATGGACTGAACAAGGTTATTATGGAAGTGGTAAACAGACTGAACATCTCAAGGGTTGTCTTTTTACATTGTCAGTGGGAGAAGGGAGAAAGGTGGGGGGAGGGAGGAGAAGAGTTCTGAAGGTGTGGTATGATTTTATTTTTTTTTCTTTTTCCCTCTTTTAGGTCTGTTAATAAACTTCTTTATATTCTTTCAAGTTTGGTGCCTGCTTTGCATTTCTCCTAGTTCTTATCTCACAGAAGGTAAACACTAATGAGTATTTTGGACCAAACCAAAACACTAAATTGGTGTTTCTGCCCGGTTACAAACCGAACCCGCTACACTATCTATCTATCATATATATATACATACATATATATATATATATCTATATATATATTAGTTATGCCCAGTGTAAGTAATAGATACATAATAATAATCCCCTTGGTGATACATGAGACGAAGCAGAACCCAATTAATTTCTCTTCTATTCTTGGCAGTTTTGCAGAGGTGCTTAAAAAGTAACAGGTGGTAACTTCTGTAATGAAGTTACATGTTTGTGAGATAGAAGACACAAATGAACAGGTCTGTTCCCAAAAGTGGTCACAGTGTTACAAAACAGTTTCGTGACAGGGTTACCCTTTGTTAGTCCAGTAGAAAATATTTTTTTTCAACACACTCTTCCTCTTAGGTTTCTGAAGCCAGCTGAGTTGCTTTGTCCTTGCCATTATCTCAAAGAGGATGAACACAATTAAATGTCATGGAATGAGAATAAAATTTGTTGTGTTTCCTTCTGATGTGCTAGTATTTGTATGAAAGTCTCCTAGTTCAGTGTTCAGTATAGTTCCACAATCTCTACATCTGTATTTGAAAGAATAACCAGAATGATGACATCCTGTTGTACTAAAATAGACCGGACTACCAAGGGGAGGTGCCATGAAACGACATTTGATAAAAATTACTCACTCTTCCACAATCCTGCTCCCTGCCGTGTTCATGTCCGTTATTGATCAGATCTTCACTGGATGCAGAAAGTCTCTCTTGAAGCCCATACTTTAACTGCAATAATAAAGTAGGTCATTGATTAACTGAAAGTATGACAGGCAGCTCCTCCAGTCAGGTCGTGACGTACTCTAAGTCTTGAGGGAGGAGAGCAAGCGATGAATCAGTAATGTGAAAAGAAATAAAGCCCACAGGTTTTAGTCTTTTGGGAGGACTTCTCTCAGCAGCATAGTTAGTAGCATTACCCTCAGCAACTTGACAGCTATGCAAATTTAGCAGAGAGGCTTTTCAGGTTTCCAAAAAAAGAAAAGAAGAAACAAACATCTAAGATGAAATTCTCTTACCCAACTGCAGTACCTAGGGAATTTTTTACTTTGCTGGCAACCAACTCATATGGGCTACTCCTACTCATTGTTCTCTACATTTAGATATAATATATATAATTAAGCACTGTATAATTAAGCAGTTTTACATGCATTGGTTTCCACTGCACTGTCTTCTGGCAGCAATTCCTTTAGAGTCCTTGTCCCCAGCTCTGCTCCATGGCTGCCCACCCTCTCCTGGCTTTCAAGCTCTCAGTGGGAGATCCTTTGCATTGCCATATTCAGGGGAAGGTTCAGGGTTGCTCAGCTCCAGCAGCGCAGTGCAGGACAGTCCTGCAAGCAGTTCTGCCACCCTGTGCACCTCATTGTGCCAATCTGACCATTGCCACAAACCCCACAGATATCCTCCCACTGTTTCCCATGCCCTTGCACTTTCCAAGCAAAAACTGCAGCACATGCTGCTCCTTCATTAGCTGGCTTGCACCATTAGTAAGGTGCAAGTAAGGAAAGGATGGTGCTTACACGATAGAGCAATTCCCTATCAGACTCTCAGTGGGAGAAGAACAGAGATATGCCTTTGACTGAGCCAGAGCCTTAACCTGCCCATGCTGAGTAGCCAGTATTCCCTCTTCCCCTGCTCCTACTGGATTTTTTTTTTGCTCCAAAATTGCTCACCATGTTCCATGACTGACATTGCTAGATGTCAAATCTGCTCATCAGTCAGTTCAGAAATGAGAACAATATTGCCTCAGCACTATGCACTGTGTCACCCAGCAGCTTTTACACACACATTTGATGTGATTTTTTTCCAAAGCATGGAAAATCCACAATTTCTACTGCTGCCTCCTCACTGCCTCCCACTTTCCTGCCCAATAAAAGCTAGCTCAGCCACTTGCAAACATTTCTTTCAGATAGTAGCACTGCCCACAGTCAGTCTATATATTGCAGAAAGGGAAAATGAAACAACTGGCATTTATTTGGCTATTTTTGACTTGCAGACCTGCAGGCCTCATCATCTCCCACGCACTTCTGTCTCATGTCCAAATCTCCGGTGCCCTGACAACTCCAGCCCTCCACACTCTCTGCCTGTAGATGCAGTAGCCTGAGCTAAGCAGTAGCTACTTCCATAGGTTTAAGGGGGAAAGTTATACATACAAATGAAGTCAAGTAGCATTGACTGGTTTTAATTCAAATCAATGGTACTTATTTTAATCACAATTACATAAATACATAATATATGGATAGAAATAAATATTACATAAATATGCATATAGTCAACAAATTATTTAGAGAGCTATAAGATAGTCAGATTCTCAATATATTTGTGCAAAAAACTTGAAGTAGCATTAAGCATTGCTAGACTATGTGGGTCACTGTCAATGAACAAACATAATTTGATTCTGTCATACTTCAATTTTATTTTTAGATATTTTATTTTTTTTTAATCAACAAAGTGGGAAAATTAAAGAATACTTAAATGATAAATAAGAGAAAGAATAAAGAATAAAGAAACATAATAAAGAATGATAAATAATGTAACATATTTCTGTATTTGTTAAAAGTCATTATACGTAACAAATTAATTAATGAAAAACTTTGGTCCAGTCATTTTCTCTGGAGCTTACTTGCTTCTTTCCTTTCTTTTCTTCTTCCATTCATTCTCTCTTTCTTTCTTTTTTATTTGGAATATCAGCATTTGTGCCTGATCTTGACATTCAATTTATCAAAGGTAGCAGTAGGTCTGCATGGCACAGCTTACTGTTTGATGCTATCAGCAACTCTTAGCTAATGATTACCTAAATGCTACAGCCATGAAAAAGATGCCCTAAACTATAATAAATGAAGCAGCATATACTGGAAAATGACCAAGATTACTCAGCAGTTTCATTTTAGGAAATCTGCCTGTTGCTAGAATAGGGAAAGCCTCTGCTAGTCCCTTTCCAGCAAGAAAACAGAATACAAGGATACACAACAACCACGTATTTCCTTAGCTGAATTAATCCACTGTCTATTTAGACAGAGAGTGACATCAGAAGCGCATTCATGAGTTACTTAATATGAAAAACATTACACAGGCTATAAAGAATTTTAAGAAAAAGCATCCCAACCCTTTGGAGTAGGCCCTCTTGAACACTTCCACTGTCATCCTGCTACTCAGTCATGGCAGCTGGAATTTCCCTGTTCAGAGTCCTGTGTGTGGTCTTGAGGGGACTGAGGTACTGAGATGCTTTTTCCGGTCAGGTACATTC